>NW_026571095.1:3955850-4275862 GCF_026225935.1 Boleophthalmus pectinirostris
CCAAATCACTAAATCCATTCAATTCTTCATCCTCAGTGTCACTTCTGAGAGAAACTCCAGAGGTAAACAGAGCGCCGCTTCCTCTTCTGTGTAGCTGTCGTCAGACTCAGCATCAGTTCCAGTTTCCACTTACACGATGGTTTCAGTGTCACTCAAGTTTCATGGTGCATTCTCCGGGTTACCGTGAAGTTGTGTTCTCCATCCCCGCTTTCCACCAGTCCCTCACAAGTTTCTCACTCCAAACTTTCTTTCTGCTGCTCGATTACCGTTTTCAGCTGCAGATTTTACGACTTGCAGCAGGACAGAGGCTCTTTCTGCAGGAGACATGTGCAGTAGAGTGAAGTGACAGTGGTACAGGAGGAACAGGAGAAGCAGATACTCACACACAAGACTAGAACCTCTCCACACTTCAGTGTAAAAATGTTATTATATAAGTCGCATCGGAGTACAAGTCGCAGGAAACACCCAAACCATGAAAAAAAGTGCAACTTATAGTCCGAAAAATACAGTATCTTAAAACCTTTTGGCAGTTTTTGCTAATGTGTGCATTGTATCACCATGGTAACTGTTGAACATTCCACCTATAGCAATACATAGAAAACCCCCAAGCCTGATGTCACTACAAAATATCAATTTATTTACCTGTAATGTTCCACAGTATGACATTTTTTGCATTTATTCAATCACACCAATTTTTTTTTTTGCACATAAATTCCTTGAGAAATACACATCCTTACCCTTGAAGTGGTCTCCTCTCCACAGATCTGACCTGTAACTTGGCGTAGTAACATCACCAGATTGTCTGTTATTTTATTTATTTATTTAATTGGATATAAATTAAAAGATGAGGTTAATATCACGGCGAAACATTCTACGAAAACTCTCCACCAGAAAAGTTACACAGCGTACCCTTAAAAACCAAGTTATTTTGTTAGTTATCATGAATATAGAGTGTTATATTTCAAGTTCAAATCCACTTTATTTTACAAAACAGTTTCCAAAGTGCTTCTCAGAGACGGGCCACACTAAACTAAACTCCAAAACCGGATCGCACTAGTCCTAAAACAATAAAACCAGTCAAATCAAAACCATCCTGTAGAAACATTCGATTGAAAAACGTCTCTCTTTTGTTCCCGTGTTGCTGTGTTTTCGTCTTGCCTCTGAATGCAGCACACCCTAACAGGCTTGTGCTTGTAACAGTGTCTAAGACCCATGTCGCCTTCACGCTCCATAATGAGACTGCACACAGCTCAGAGCAGAGCCCGGAGCTGGCAAGAACCCACCGAGAGACCGGACCAGCGGAGCCTTTTGTTCCTGAATTAGCCCGACTAGAAGAGAGAGAAGCTGGATGAATGGGGCGGACACTACAAAGGAGCATTCTGAAGCCGTAGTGGTGTAACAAGAAGTTTTCAAGGCCCAGTACAGACCCCGAGGCTGTTCGCTTGAAAAGGAAAGTAGCGCTGTATGCATGGGGCTGTTTGGCTATGGAAATGTGTCGGCAGGAAGAGTTCAAATTGGCAGTCTGGTCTGCGCTTTTCAATCTTTTGTCTCGGTTTGATGAAGGAAAAAAAAAACAGTTGGTGAAATGTTCCAAAAAAAGGAGTTTGAAGAAGTTTGAGTTTCATTGTGTGACCATGGTACTGCTAAACATTCCACCGTAGAGATACATGTGGAACACCCCCAGCCAGATGTCACTGCACTGATAAGTAGTAAAAATCGAGAAATAAAGATTGTTAATAGAAATAATCAGTGTATCAAAACAACTATTTTCTTCATTATTTGTCTCCAAAACCAAAATGAAAAAACAGATAATGATGATTTTCAGTTTTTAATTTTGTGTTTAAATGAAAAATGGAAAAAATGGATAAGTGACCTTTCCCGTTTCCATGACTTAAACTACGACTGAACCAGGACTGAAGAGGTCCTGGACCAGACCAGAACCAGACCGAGACCAGACCAGAACTGAGACTGGGAACAGGACCAGGACTAGGACTGAGACCAGGACTGAGGCCTGGACCAGACCAGGACTGACACCGGGATTAGACCGGGACTGAGACCGGGACTAGACTGGGACTAGACTGGGACTGAGACCGGGACTAGACCGGGACTGAGACCGGGATTAGACTGGGACTAGACTCGGACTGAGACCGGGACTAGACTGGGACTAGACTGGGACTGAGACCGGGACTAGACTGGGACTGAGACCAGGACCAGACCAGGACCAGACCATGATTGATACCAGGACTGACACTGGGACCGGACCGGGACTGACACCAGGACCGGACCGGGACTGAAACCGGGACCGGACCGGGACCGAGACCGGGACCAGACCGGGACCAGACCAGGACCAGACCGTGTTGATACCAGGACTGACACCAGAACCAGACCGGGACTGAGACCGGGTCTGAGATCGAGACTGAGACTGGGACTGAGACCTGGACAGACCTGGGACTGAGACTGGGACTGAAACCAGGACCAGACTGGGGACAGGCCATGATTGAGACCGGGACCAGATTGGGACCAGACCAGGACTGAAAATGGTTTTAGTCCTGGTTCAGTCCTGGTTTAGTCCTGGTTTAGTCCTGGTTCAGTCCTGGTTCAGTGTATATGCGGCGCAAAAGTCCGGCATCGCAGTTTAAGTCACGTAAACGAGAAACGGTTGTTATCCGTTTTTTTTCCATTTTTCATTTAAACACAAAATTGAAAACTGAAAAAAGGAATCGTTATAAATTTTTTCATTTTGGTTTTGAAGACAAATAATAATGAAAATAGTTTTTTTTTTTTTGTTTGTTTGTTTTCTTATTTTTGGTTTTATATTGAAAAACAAATGAACGACTGACACACGGATCAGAAATACTCCCCATACTTCTCCGCTCCCTCGTTTAGTCACGGTTTAGTTTGGCTTTCTTCCAATCTCCACTGTGAACTATAGTTGGCCTCATAGCGTCCCGGTGAAGGTGTCCCCGAGCACCTGTCACCCTTGCACCTGTCCCCGTGCACCTGTCAGCTCCGGTCACACAGACACTTTGTTTATAGGACTATTGTCACGTCTCGTCCCCCTGAACCGCCGACGCTGTGCTGGTAAAATATGGCGGACAGCTGGAGCGACTTCTCTCTGGGCTGCAGGTCTGCGCCGCGCACGACCGAGCTGGAGGTGTGAACTTTTGCACAATACCAGCTTTCAGGCTACTGCTCCAACTGTGAACGAGGAGATGGAGCGTAGTGTGAGTTTGGACTGTTCAGGAATGGTGAAAGAATGTTCAATCTCATATATCCAGTCATGTTATCTGGGGATGGGACAAGATCTCACAGGACAACATTACAAGACAGAAAATGATCTCGTCAGACTTTTTTTTTACATTTGGATTGGACAAATGGGTCCGGTCAAGTGGTAACGGAGGGAAACAGGGGCAGATTTTTGACACAAGATATGATGAAATACATCCATTTATTGACATGATTTTCAGGTCTTTGAAATTTGGGAAATAATTTTTGTTCCATGTTTCATACATGGTCTGTTTAAAACATATGGAACTTTAGAACCAAAAATGGTACAGAAAAAAGGTCAACAGTTTCATAAACTAGAGTACATATGTATCTGTTCAATACATTTTTATATCAGATGCATTAACTTGAATTTTTGGCCTTGCTGTTTACTTCTGCTTGACTGGGCCCAAATTTACTATGATTTTTTAAAGTACAGGCTTTAAATCCTCGATCTCGGGAATCATTGACAACACAGAATGTCTGGCTCTTCGCTGATTGGCTGGTGCCTGAATTCGCACTTCAGGGGTTTTTGTGAACCGTCTAGTGGATTCTGATTCCTGACCTAGTCGCTGAAGAGAAATGAAAGTGGAGGAACTAGGTGGCACCAGCCTGGCCACTCCTCCACTGTTATCTTGTATTAAATAGACCATTTTAACCAACTTTTTAATCAATTTAAGAAAAAAAATCTTTGGAAGACAAGCTACAAAATACCAATAGTCATATATAAAGCTATTTTGGATACTTGCACTATATCATATTCTTTACAATCTCGTGTCATTTTCGTTCACTCAGGTCACTCCACCCTCTGTTTAATGTAGCCACAGGTGCCCAGGGACAGATTGACAGAAGTGAGGCCAATCTGCTTCATCAGCTCCTCGGACCAGCACCAACATTCACACATTAACACTGAAGTGGGTGTCATGTTCTGCCCAAGGACAGTTTGCACTAGACTGTCCACTGCTGCAATAACCTGGCCACCGAGATGGATTCTTGTGATATTTGGAAGTTCACAAACTCCTGAGAATCCATCCAGGGCCCGGGTGCTTCGGTCCAGTCACACTGGAGCGTTTCAGTTTGTGTGGAAGCCAAAGGTGAAGTGCCCAAACAAACCAAAACAAACAACACAGAAGGACAAACTCTTAGTACTTAGTAGTAGTATAGTAATTTAGTCATAGTAATAGTATAGTACAGAATATTTGGTCTTGCAGAGGAAAGTGCTTTGTATGTTTGTGTCTATTTCTCACAACAACAGTGACTCAGGGTGCTCCACTTTAGATTGAGGAGTGTGACATTAGACCCTTGTGCTCACTGTGCAAACCGTGACCACATTTATCAGTACTGGCATCACAAGTATTTTCATCTTGGACAAACTACTGCATTAGTTCTCTAAAACGTGCCTTGTGTGATGAGCATGGACACTGCCAACCAGTGTTAGGGAGTAACAGATTACATGTACCGGAGTTATGTAATCAGAGTACAAATTATGAGTAACTGTATTCAGTTACAGTTACTGTTTCAGTTAGTGGTAATTAGATTACAGTTACTTTGTTGAAATAAATGGATTACACAGAGGTACTTTCCTGTTTTCACATTTTGGGCTATATCCCCTTTTTTTTTCCGTAATTCCACTCATTGCCGGACACTAAACCAGGTCTAAAACCCGGTCTAAAGCAGGTCTACACCAGGTCTAAACCCAGGTCCAAACCAGTCTAAACCAGGTCTAAACCAGGTCTAAAACCAGGTCTAAACCAGGTCTAAAATCAGGTCTAAACCAGGTCTAAAACCAGGTCTAAACCAGGTCTAAAACCAGGTCTAAACCAGGACTAAACCAAGACTACACCAGGACTAAACCAGGACTAAAACTAGGTCTAAAACCAGGTCTAAACTAGGTCTAAACCAGGACTAAATCAGGACTAAAACCAGGTCTAAACTATGTCTCAAACAGGATTTTTAACAGGACTAAATCCTGCTGTGTGGACGTGTCTCCTCGTCTTCTATCAATAATATTTTTTAATTTGGTTCAGTAAAGTCTGGGCTTTTCATTTTCTTTTAGCAAACAAACATCTAATGTTACGATATCCGACTCTTTGCATCTCTACACCAAATCAAGTAATCCAAAGTATTCAGATTACATTACTCACTTTAAGTAATTTAATGGAATCTGTTACAAACTACATTTTGGGGTATGTAATCTGTAATCTGTAGGGGAATACATTTTAAAAGTAACCTTCCCAACACTGCTGTCAACATGAGGACGTGTAAAAAAAAAAGTCCATTGAATACTTGTTGTTATATAATAAATGTTACACAGTGTGGGCCCGGGTGAGCTGGCAGCTGCGGTTGCCGTGGAGACCGCTCTGAGGGAGTCTTAGGGCAGGAAGCACAACAGCTGCTCCCACAGAAGTCCAGGAGAGACATGTCCGCACACAGAGCCAGAGCAGAGGACAACGGAGCAGGGTTGCCAGATATTCAGGCAGAAACAAGTCGCTAAGCCTTTGAATCAAAAGCCCAAAACAAGCAAACATCTCCCCGGTAAACAAAACCCCGATTTACACGTTGTATGTCACTGTTTTGCATATTTTATTAGCCTTTTTAATCAATAATGACTTTCAAACACGAACAGCTTCTATTTCAAGTCTATAAACTGTAGATTGTTACTGATTCTGTCAACAGGAAATCGAACTAAAAAGCCCAAAGTAGCTATAAAGAAACAGACTTGGCATCTCCACAACTGAGCTCAGCTGTCCTTACCAGTCCTCACACTGTCTCACACTCTGCAACCAGACCGAGCTTCT
Source organism: Boleophthalmus pectinirostris (assembly GCF_026225935.1). Classification (NCBI taxonomy): domain Eukaryota; kingdom Metazoa; phylum Chordata; class Actinopteri; order Gobiiformes; family Gobiidae; genus Boleophthalmus; species Boleophthalmus pectinirostris. The sequence continues at coordinate 3,961,913 of NW_026571095.1, forward strand.
CAAACTGCGGCACCTGGACAAACGGCTCCCTCTGGTGATATGAGCATCCGACTTTTAGTGTTGGCTATAATTCGGAGTCAAATCTCTGCACATTTTGGTCATATTTTACACATTTATAGACTTGGAATAATGCAGTTATAGACCTGGTTTAGATCTGGTGATGGTCCTTGAAAGTCCAAATATTTGCAGGTGTCACAGACTCTTTGATGGAGTCTGAGAACCACACTCCTACAAAATGTTAATTTGTTAATATAAAGGAATGATTCTATTATGGCAATATTAGATAGGACCGTATTTTTTGGACTATAAATCGCTCCGGAGTATAAGTCGTACCAGACAAAAAATATGTAATGTAGAAAAAAAAAAAACTTGGGGGAAAATTATGTTATAAAATCAGAGACCAGGAACTGACATTTCAAATTCAAATCGCACAACAAGAGCAGCTCTAGAGGCGACTGCTCTGTGCCGTTTAGGAAAAGTACTTTTGGACAAATCTCTTTTGCTCATCGAGCTGCTCAAACATGGAACACAGAGCTGCTCATATACAAGAACTTTCAAAATTGGCAGCATTTTGTAAAGCTTTGAAACAGTGGTTATTCAATGGTCAAATATGTCACCATGTTTAACCAATTTATATTTTCTTTTATTTTGAGGGGTTGTTGGTTTAACTCTTGGTTTAATTCTTAAACTTTTGACTTTGAACTTCAAATGAACTAGTGAGTGTGTTTGATAACTAATTGTGATCTAGTGAGTGTGTGTGTGTGTATAGTGAGTAGTGAGTGTGTGTGTGTATAGTGAGTGTGTTGGTGTTGTGTACTTTTGTGTGATTGTTGCTGTACTTTCCTTTGTCCTGTAGATGATTTTACATCAACCTGCCGAGGGACTGAAGATGGAAATTAGCCACGTTAGCTATAATCTTTAGATATTTACATTTTTAATATTCATTAATATGTCCTGTCCCTTTACAAATAAATAAAATAAGAAAATAAGAAATAAGACATTTCCTGTGTAAAGTCAAGTTCTAGTAATAACAACAGAAGAGAGAACAACAGACTGTTAACGTCACATATGAACAGTTCTTCAGTTAAACTATAACATAAACAACAGAACAGAACAAGTTTACCAAACTCTCCATCTCACTCCAAATCACTAAATCCATTCAATTCTTCATCCTCGGTGTCACTTCTGAGCAACTTTGTGAGCTCCAGAGGTAAACAGAGCGTCTCTTCCTCTTCTGTGTCGCTGTCGTCAGACTCAGTATCAGTTTCAGTTAGAATTATTCGGGTCTTTCTGAATCCCGACAGGATGGTTTCGGTGTCACTGAAGTCCAGACTTTGTCCATCCATCCAGTGACTTCAGGAAAGTTTCATGGTGCATCCTCCCAGTTACTGTGAAGTTGTGTTCTCCATCCCCACTTTCCACTAGTCCCTCACAAGTTTCTCACTGACTCCAAACTTTCTTTCTGCTGCTCGATTACTGTGTTTGGCTGAATATTTCACTATTTGCACCATCACAGAGGCTCTTTCTGCAGGAGACATGCACAGTAGAGTGAAGTGACAGTGGTACAGGAGTAACAGGAGTAGCAGATACTAGGGATGGGCGTGATTAGTCGATAAATCAATAATTGATCATTAAGAATTTAATCGATTACGTTCATTTTAATTGACAAACCAAATGTAGGTTGCTGTGTGTAGCGTGACCAAACAGGGGTCTGTGCATGTAGCTCTCTGCACTCAGAAGGAGCGAGCAAACACAAACAGTCGGTCAGCCTGCAATGTACCGAAAAAAAAAAAAAAATCTACTAAACTAAGGAGCCCTAACTAAGTACAACGTAACAAAATCTAACTAAAATTGTACTGCAAACCAAAGGTGTCTCAACGAAATAACCGAGGCAACAGCCGGCCAAAACAAAATGAGACAACCAAAAATCAAACAAAAGGGCGAGCTGGCCGCAGGGATCCAGCCGCCGCGAGCAACAGGCGGAAGACGGTCCTTTTAAACCACCGCTCCCACAGGTGGCATCCGCGGATTGGTGGGGGGCGGAAGGGTGACCGGCCAATCCTCGACGCGATCCGACGCCCAGCTTCCGTCCGGCGTTTGGTGCTCCAGCGCATCCGGGTCCAGGGCTCATGGACCTATCACATCATACACACAAAAGCAAATAGAGAAGAACGGGAGCAGTCTAAACTAAGGCGGTGCAAAAATATCGAAATATTGATATATATGGTATCGCTTAATGTAATGATACAGTATCGATTTTGGGGGCTGCTGTATCGATATATCACCAGGAGTATTTTTTGGTGTATTTTACTCAATTGTTTTGTTGTTTGTTTAGAGGAAGAAAACTTGTTGATGACACATTTGACATTTTCCCTGTTTTGAGGATTAAAATGGGTGTGTTTCATATTAACTTTGCGCAAGAAGTGGAAGTTAGTTGCACAAGAAGTATTTTTTTATTAAACTGTATCGAATCGATTTGAAATATATCGTATCAAATTGAAAGTTCACTGTATTGAGATATGTATCGTATCGTGGTCTATGTATGGAGATATGTATCGTATCGTGGTCTATGTATGGAGATATGTATCGTATCGTGGTCTATGTATGGAGATATGTATCGTATCGTGGTCTATGTATGGAGATATGTATCGTATCGTGGTCTATGTATGGAGATATGTATCGTATCGTGGTCTATGTATCGAGATATGTATCGTATCGGCAACTTCTTAATGATACCCAGCCCTAGTCTAAACAAATATCAAAGGGCCGAGGTCTGTAAGAGTCTCGGTGCTCGTCCCTCACTGCTTGTCAGACTCAAAGCCTTTGCCGGGGTCTTTCCTTTCCAATCACCTTTCTAACCTTCCTCATGTTTTCTCTCTTTTACCCTTGCACTGACTTGTTTCTACGCTCAAATTTCCTCGTTTTTAATCCCCGCTAACATCTTCACTTCCTCTCCACACAGTTGAGTTGACCCACAATGCATCAGTGCCGGTGCGTGTGTGCGTGTGTGTGTGCGTGCAGGGCTCCCACGGGTATTATGTGCTGCGAGGAGGGCTGGGTGGGGACGAGGGGCCGGTGGTCCTTTGTCCTGATTGTATTCACCGCCGGGGCCCGTGACTGCGCTGAGACCAGACTCGTGTAAACCAGCAGCCGCCCAGCGCTAACTTAATTAAAGCCGTATAAATCGGACGTAAACGCGCGGCGAACACGGGGGAAGAGCAGCCGAGTGCCAGTCAAAACCATTTTAATTAAAGGGTGCACTCTGTAACTTTTTGATTGGGGGTCCATCACCTGCTTGTTTCTATGGATACGGCATCGCTCGGCCTGGAATGTGCCTCTGTGTGAAATTAAACAGCTCTACGTTACATTTATTCAATCACAAGGTTTTACAGCTCAGAAATTGCTATAAAAACAGACATTCTGATTGAGCGGGGTCGCCTCTCCACAGATCTGACCTGTAACTCAGTCTGGTTTGGTCTCCATGAAGATAGAAAGGTTTAATACCATATTGTGAAACATTCCAGACAAAGCAATAACATCTTCACGGAGAAAAAAACATTTGACAGAACCAGAAAAGTTACACAATGCAGCTTTAATAAACAGAAATATTCGTCTAAAACTCTGTAAGAAAAGTTTGCTGCCTGCGATGCTGCCGAATTCTACTCATATCACTGATTATAAAAGTTAAATTGGAAAACGAAATAAAGAAAAATGGGCGAGTGCTGGTGAAGGTGAAAAATGGAGTTGATGAATATGACGTCTTGAAAATAAATGATTAAAGATTGATCAAACATCAACGAATCACTCCAAATAAAACTTCCGGTGAGTAAATTTGTTGATTGAAACTAGAGCATTCAGTGGACACCAAGACATATGGAGAACATGCAAACTCCACACAGAAACTTTCCAGAATTGAACCTGCTTTTTTAAATATCTAAAATCAGATACTAATCGATACTAAAACTAGTATCGAAACTCATTTGAGCAGGTAAAAAGTCACATTCACAGGACAGAAATGAACCTTTCCTGAAAAGCTTTAAGTTATGTTTACACTGAAACGAATTGGAAATGATTTGTGTCCAGACATGTTGTTTCTGTGTCCACAAAGTCTTCCCTATCCACACAGCTTTGAGCACATTTGTTTATGTTTTACAGAAACAAAACTTAAAACCACATGACTCATTTGCATAAACTGAGCTCAAAAAAACAGTTCACTATTGTGTCGCTGATGTGGTTCAGCTTCTGTCGGACTAAAGGACACGACTCAGTGGAATCTGAGTGTTCTTTCTGTGACAGAGGGGTGTTCTGCTGATGGTGAGTCTGTTCTGTGTTTCTGTCGTGTTGGAGATGGTTCATGTGAAACTTTTCAGAGATTATACGTCTCCAACCTGTAGTTCAGGAGTTAACAGTATCTCTCCATCCTTTTCCAACCAGCTCGCAAAAGGATTTCTGAATTATACATATTGTGCTGAATAAGTAAAATTGGATTAATTAAATGCCTTTTACCATTGTACATGTATCATTTTGATGCCAAACTTTTTACACTACTAAGTGGATAATAGTTTATGTTTTATAGGCATCGAACTGTTCCTCGGTGTGGCCCTTATATATATTAAATTTCTTGTGACTGCTAAAACTAGTAGCTCTCTGACATTTTCATTTTGTACAAGTAGCTCACTGAAAGCAAAAGGTTGGAGACCCCTGGCACAGATCATACATATATATGAATGGACAGATATTCTAGCCTCTTAGTGTTTTGGTGGTGAATTACTTGGCGGTGCACAGACCTACATCAGAGTATCAGTGTTTTCAGGCGTCCACACAGTGCTGGATCAGATCTGTACTCAGATGAATTCGTGGGAGCTGGAGGCACCAGATCGTTCCGTCTCTGGAGCAGTTTTCAGTCGGATTAATGTGAACCAACACTGCATCCACAATGAAAACAACTGGAATATGTACTAGTATAAGAGCATAGAACAAGTATAAGAGCACATAGACTATATACACCCATGGAACCTACCTTTATCCATTACACAGATATAAGACCACATGGTATTATAAAAGAAAGTTCTATGTTTTAATGTTGAAAATCACATTCTATTGTCTTAAGAAAAAGTGCTGTGGTATCAGAATCAGTATCAAGTCTGTTCCTTAGTATTGAAATCAAGTTTGAACCATTTGTATCGTGCCAGCACTACTTTCCTATATGACTTTCTTTAATAGTTTTCTGACATGTTTCATTATATTATTTCAGTCCCAAAGAAAGAAAATTGCACTTGAAATACGTTTTTAAAACCCTTCTTCAGATTAAGAGCGCTGTGAAATAAGCTTGTCTCCAGCTGTCTGCGGTGCCCAAGAGAATGAACAGGAAATCCAGTTTTAATGAAGCCAATCTAGCAGTAAGACATGTTAAGAGCTTTGGAGGCCCTCATTTAACGGGCAACAAGGATTTAAAGCTGCACTCTGCAACTTTTCTGGTACAGGGTCCGTCACCTGAGATGATGTTTGTCTAGAATGTTCCATGGTATGACATTAAACACATCTATCAAGCATTTATTCATTGCGGGTGTTTCTATTGCGAATCCTGGCTCGAATGTCCCCCTGGTTTGAAAGTTCCATCTTAAACGTCTCTTTCTCTCGGCTTGAAGTCCCCCTGCTTCCTCCTTGTGCCCCCTTCTCTTGGGCGACACATGGGTAACTGTTGTGCCCGGGAAAGGGGGAACGTTCTCTCCGATCTTTAGTCGCCAGCGTCACACACTATGATGTATTGGGTTATTGTCATTTTACTGATCTTCCTGTAGCCGCACACATTTTTTCAGTCTGTAATATCAATATAATTCTCATTTGCTCGCATAAGTTTACTATCCTATTTTAAATCATTTTTTTCTTGTTCCCCATGTCCTATAGCATCTGTAACTGTTGATTTGGGAAGAAATATGAATTATTTCCCTGCCATAAACATAATTCAGGGCAGCCGCGGGGTCTTAAAAGTCTTAAAAAGGTCTTAAATTTCATGTTCCTAAATTAAGGCCTTAAAAAATCTTAAATTATGTTGTCCAAGTCTTATTTTTTTCACAAAAGTTTTAAATTATTAAATCATTAGCCTATTTTTTTTATACTCAACCGAGCTGCAGGACAATGTTAAATGAAGTTGAATTTGAATTTGAATTTGGAGTATGTGAAAACATTACTTTGGTTTCTGGCACCGGCGGCAAAGAGTAAACGTTGGATGGATCATGAGGAAGTGTCGGTTTAATCCACAGTGGCTCTTAGATTCTAGATACAGTAGTTGGAATCTAGAATTGGATCTGGTGTTTTTCGCCCGCGCAGTCGGTTGGTCTTAATTTTCATTTAAGTGGTCTTAAAAAGGTCTTTAAAAATCTTAAATTTGGGGTTGTCAAACCTGGGGATACCTTGTAATTCGTAAGCAGCACAACACAAGAAACTTAGAAAGCTACAGAATTTGTTCAAAAATCATTCAAAATCACTTTTAGGAAGGTCTTAACTATGTACTTCATTGAAATATGTAAAATAATATCCTGAAATAGCTGTGGCACAGTTGAGACCACAACATTTTTGCATGTTTCTTTTGTATGTATGAACAGATATATATTATAACCAGTGTGTGTACAATACTCAGTGTTGGGAAGGTGACTTTTAAAATGTATTCCCCTACAGATTACAGATTACATACCCCAAAATGTAGTTTGTAACATAATCCATTGAGGTACTTAAAGTGAGTAACATAATCTGAATACTTTGGATTTCTTGATTTGCTGTAGAGAAGCAAAGACGAGGATATTTTGACATAAGAAGTTTTGTCTGCTTAAAGACAATAAAAAGCCCAGACTTTCCTTAACCGTATTAAAAAATATTATTAATAGAAGAAGAGGAGACATGGTGCGCGCGGCATGATTTAGTCCTGTTAAATCCTGGTTTAGACCTGGTTTAGACCTGGTTTAGACCTGGTTTAGACCTGGTTTAGTGTCCGGCAATGAGTGGAATTACAGGGGGAAAAAAAGGGGGGGCATAGCCCAAAATGTAAAAACAGGAAAATACCGCCCTGTAATCCACTTATTTCAACAAAGTAACTGTAATCCAATTACCACTCACTGAAACAGTAACTGTAATAATTTGTACTCTGATTATGTAACTCTGGTACATGTAATCTGTTACTCCCCAACACTGACAATACTGCATCTATAATGACAAAAATGTTTTTAGTTTTTTTATATGTATATAGATAAACAAACTAAGTTTCACAAAGGCTACAATTCAGGGGGACTTTCCAGTTGGTTCCCTTCTGTTGCTCAAAATACAATAATTCTCTCTGTGAATAGGGTTGCCTCTCCATAGATCTGACCTGTATAAATATCTCGTCTTAAGACCCACTTTTACTCTCTGGCTTTTAACACCGCGTGAGTTGTGTGGTCTGCTGTGTCTTTTTTTATTTTTTTTTTTTATGTATTTTATTGGTTTTATTTAAGTATTTATTGCTATTCTATGATTTTGCTCTATTTTATTTTACTGGTTTTATTATTTTAAGATTAGTACGATTAAATCAGATTTATTTGCATCATTTTCTTATTGTTGTTATTATTATGTATTTGTGCAGCACTTTGGAACCTGTTTGTTTGCGAAATTTGCTATAGAAATACAGTGGATTGGATTGGACAGTAATGTTGCTTATAGTCGTCCCCCTTGAGATCGACAGGTTTAATCTCTAACGTTCACCTCCACCAGAAAAGTTGCACAATGCACCTTTAATTCTAACCACATAAAAATAGGTGAAGTGGAGAGCAGAGTGGGAAGTCAGAGCAGTGGCCATCTGTGTTTTCTGGATGATAAAATGATAATGTATTTTACTCGATACTGGCTTGTAACTTATAATTTATAACTTCCATGGATCATAATGTTGTAATTTGGACATTTTAAATCACTATATTGGTTGAAAACTTAAACATCATAACATTACGACAAAGAGCGACACAACTGCACATCACACACGCGAGGAGCAGAAAGAATGATTTACTCAATCCTACATGTATCACCAAGTAAGAAAATAAAATTGTAGTATAAGTAATAATGTAATGTAGTACTCAGTGTTGGGAAGGTTTCTTTTAAAATGTATTCCCCTACAGATTACAGATTACATACCCCAAAATGTAGTTTGTAACGGAATCTGTTAAATTACTTAAAGTGAGTAATGTAATCTGAATACTTTGGATTACTTGATTTGCTGTACAGAAGCAAAGACGAGGAAATCTTCACATAAAATGTTTTGTCTGATAAAAGAAAATAAAAAGCCCACACTTTACTTCATCAAATTAAAAATATTATTGATAGAAGACGAGGAGACACGTCCACACAGCAGGATTTAGTCCTGTTAAATCCTGTTTGAGACATAGTTTAGACCTGGTTTGGACCTGGTTTAGTCCTAGTTTAGACCTAGTTTAGACCTGGTTTTACACCTGGTTTAGACGTGGTTTTAGACCTGGTTTAGACCTGGTTTGGACCCGGTTTTAGTCCTGTTTTAGTTCTGGTTTAGTTCTGGTTTAGTCCTAGTTTAGACCTGGTTTTAGACCTGGTTTAGACCTGGTTTAGTGTCCGGCAAATGAGTGGAATAACCAAAACAATTTAAAAAAGGGATATAGCCCAAAATGTGAAAACAGGAAAATACCTCTGTGTAATCCATTTATTTCAACAAAGTAACTGTAATCCAATTACCACTCAAGGAAACAGTAACTGAATACAGTTACTCATAATTTGTACTCTGATTATGTAACTCTGGTACATGTAATCTGTTACTCCCCAACACTGGTAGTAAAGTATAAGAGCAGTGTGTGTGTACTAGTGAGAGAAATGAAAGGAGACACAACTATAACATGATAAAAGCTCTAAAAATGTTTGCATTATAGGTCCACTTTAAAAAAAGAAAAGAAAAAAAAAAAGAGAAAAAAAAAAAAGAAACAGACAGAAGTTGCAGCCCAAATGACCCTGAATACTGATGAGTGTTTGACCCAAAAAGATCATTCTGTTATCTACCTGCTCACCAAGTCCATTTACACAGCTGGAATCTGCTTGGATGTGATGTTATTTTTATTCTATATGTGTCTGTCCTTGTTTTCTTTACATCTTTTTTCTTCTTTCCTTCACACATTTTCCTCCTCATTTTTCCCCTCGTCTTTTGTTTCTCTTCTTTCAGAGCTCTCATGTTTCCACCATCCATTCTCTCTGTCGACGCCTTTTCAAATACTTGTCTGCTCCTTCGTTCCGTCGTTCTTTTACTTCATCCTTTATGTTACGATTAGATGTAGAACCTTGTACACTTTAAAGCTACTGTCTGTAACGTTTATTTGATTTTTTTTTCTGTGTTTGTGTCACCAGTAGATGAAGAGCTGCACCATTTTGGAAAAAAATATATAATTGTGATTTTTCAGAAATATTTTTCAAATTTCCAATTTCAATATAGACAGTGTTGGGAAGGTGACTTTTAAAATGTATTCCCCTACAGATTACAGATTACATATCCCAAAATGTAGTTTGTAACATAATCCATTAAATTACTTAAAGCGAATAACGTAATCTGAATACTTTGGATTACTTGATATTGTCATGCTTTTTAAAACGACATGAATGTAGCGACCACATCCTGAAAATTCTTGTTTGTTCCCTTCAAATTGTCTGTTGAGCCCAAGTCTCCAAGAATAAGAAACTGTTTGCTGTAGAGAAGCAAAGACGAGGAAATCTTAACATAAGATGTTTTGTTTTGTCTGCTAAAAGACAATAAAAAGTCCAGTCTTTTCTTTACTGTAATAAAAATATTATTGATAGAGAAATGATTTTTATATGAGATCATTGCTGCTTTAAATTATGCTCACCTGCTGTCCACCAAACATAAAGGCTCCAGCCCAGTAAAAATCAGTAATATTTGATGTTTTTTACTTAAAATGATGCAGAATCAGATTGTTAACAACAACGATTATTAACGAACCCGTCCATTGTGTGACTGACACCACCAACGTTAACAAGACGTTTACGCGGCTCTTATTGTGCGTGTTCTGTTTGGGTTTCTGGCAATGAGTGGAATTACTGAAATAAAATAATTTTTTTAAAAAAAAATGGGTTATAGCTCAAAATGTGAAAACAGGAAAATAGCTCCACGTAATCCATTTATTTCAGCAAAGTAACTGTAATCCAATTACCTCTCACTGAAACAGTAACTGTAACTGAATACAGTTACTCATAATTTGTACTCTGATTACGTAACGCCGGTACATGTAATCTGTTACTCCCCAACACTGAGTATAGGCTGTGTTTAAAAAGTGAGAATGTGTTGGTGTATGAGTGTGTGTGTGTGTGTGTGTGTGTGTGTGTGTGTGTGTGTGTGTGTGTGTGTGTGTGTGTGAATGGGTGAGTGGTTTCTTGATGTAAAGTGCTTTGAGTGCCTTATATAAAAATGTGTCCATAAATACAACATGATTTTTCAATAAAATCTTTTGCTCTTTGTTGAGGACATTCTATTATCTAAATAATTGCAGTCTTTACAATAATTGCTGAAGCTCAAATTGTGCAGATTGTGATTGTGAAACCTGTTCCGTCTCCCCTCACCTGGTCTTTGTTCAGACTCTCCCTCCGTATCTAGTTTTGATTCTAGTTTTAATATCAATTAATATCCGATTTTTGATCATTGTGACAAACTCTATCTAATAATTCCTACTGACACAACTAAAATAAAATATAAAAAGCTGACATCTTTCTCTTTTTCTTTCTTCTCTTTGTCTTCTTCAGAGCGTGCGATGGCGAGACACGAGGTGCGGGAGCTGGAGCAGAGGCAGAGTCAGGACTGGGGCGTGAGGGAGCAGAGCTGGACCCAGGACTCGGACGAGGACCTGGTCATAGTCTACAACCGGGTCCCAAAGACGGCCAGCACCTCCTTCACCAACATCGCCTACGACCTGTGTGGAAAGAACCACTACCACGTTCTCCACATCAACACCTCCAAGAACAACCCCGTCATGTCCATACAGGACCAGGTAACACAGCGCGGGCGCTCAGTCAGTAAAAACTATATGGATCTAGGAGGATTTTATGACCATTCAAAGATGATGAACGTAACTTTTGTTCCAGCCTTTGAACAAAAATCAAAGCAGCATGTTAAAATCTGACTCGATCCACGGTACTTTGAAAAGTTTCACATGACTGACCTCAACACAGTCAGAAAGATTGATGCTTGAAAAAAAAAAAGGTGCTCAAAAGGGCCCACGAATATCCCCAGGTGACCAGAGGGTTAAGTGACTTTGAAGTAACATTACACTCACCTGAGTAAAATTATTGACTTCTCTACTCACCTCTGATTGAGACACATTATGTAAATGAATGTTTAACCATGTATGTCGTGTTTATGTCCTTTTCTATCCCTAATGACGATATGAACTCAGTGTTATTACTCAGTGTTAATATTATTATTTTTTATTTTATTTATGCTTATTAAGGACATCACAATCACATTAGACAAGCCAGATACATTGCTTTGAGTGTTTTAGCACAAGTGTTAGTTTTCAACACTTGTCCATATAAAAGAATATAAACTACGCACATAAAAACAGATAATACAAGACACAGAAGTTACATACACATAAAATATATACAGTACATTTTCAATGGATGGATTTTTGATTAGAAACATACAATCATTTTAATTTACTTTTACATTTGTTGTTATTGGTTTATAATAATCTCATATTTTGTGTATCCAGACACGGTTTGTGAGGAACGTGACCGAGTGGAGAGAGATGAAGCCAGCCTTCTACCACGGCCATGTGTCCTTCATCGACTTCACCAAGTAAGACAATAAAACATACTCGAATTTTATATACATCTTCTAGAATGAACACATAAAGTCTTATTTTGATCAGCCTCAATTATGAATTCTTGATTTTGATTCCAACATAAATGTACAAACAAATGAGACAGACTTTCAATCAGTTCCATTTTATGTAACTTTACTAGTGGAGGATCTGCTACCTGCTTGTCTCCATGGAGATGAATGATACTTCAAAATGGCACTCGCTCTTGTGTTTGGTTGTTTGTTTGTTTGCAGGTGTTTTTTATTGCTTTAAATATGTTGAAAATCATACAGTACAGCAGGGTTTGTCTCTGCACAGACCTGACCTGTAGCTTGCCCTGGTACCATCACCTGCTTATCTTAACAGAAATACAGTAGCAAAGTTCAGTGCCAAACTGTGGAACATTCGAGGCAAAGCTTTAAAGAGCCCATCTCATGCAAAATCAACTTTTCAGAGCTTTCTACCTTCTAAGAGCGATGTGTGGGCCTTGTATTTGTCGCTGAAGTGGTTTTTAGATTGATTCGGCTTTTTTTTTTTTTTTTTTTTTTTTTACAAATTGCAGCGTATTTCTCTCACCCTCCCACCAGACAACGAACTAAAGCTGCTACAACAATGATGCAGCGGATACACTTATGACGCATCAGACGTAGCAGCTCCCCGCTCCACCGCGTCCACCCCGTCTCCACCCCGCTTCGTCTGACAATTTCCACATGAACACCTAAACAAAAGCGACAGCATAAGCCACGATATAAGAAGTTTATCTACTAGTGTTTATTAAAACTTTACCAATCAGTAATGTTCAGTTGATGTGGACGCGGTGCTTGAGCTTCGTGCACTTCAAAGTCCTCGTCCGATTCCGGGTCCAACACGTGCGGCTGAGCGCGCTGCATCTCCATGATGAATAAAAGTTTATTCCTTGTGAGGGTTTCTGTCTGCCCCTCCTACCCCTCCTTTCCCTGCTCCCTCTTCCCTTCTCTCCTCACCTTATTTGGCATTTCCCCAATTCATCACACCTGCTGAGCTCCACTCCTGGTTCCCATCAAGCAATCATCGCCTGCCATAAGAAACCTGCTGACCTGCTCTCCAGTGCTAGATCATTCCGTCATTTCAGTGTTCTTCCAGTTGGAGCCAGCTTCATTCCGTTGCCACTAGTGATGGTGAGATGAAGCCCCATGAAGCACTGAAGCGTTCCGTTCATTTGCTCGACTCTTGAGCCGATGCTTCAAGGTGCTTCATTTGCTCCACTGTCCCATCAAGTGTCCAAAAACATGTATAACATCCAGAGTGATAATAGAACTATCAACATGATCATCGAGGTTCTGATGGAAAGATTTATACTGAATAAATGAACGATTAAATATTTGAATGTTTGTGATTTCAACAAAGTGTAAATGTATTAACCTGGAGTCTGTTTTCATGATATAAAGGTCGTGTTAAAAGAAAAAGTAGGAACAAATTGAAGCTCAGGATGTAATGTGACTGTGTTTGTGTTACTGCTTTACATCTGTGCTTATGCCACAATAAGGACGGCAAGATAGGGTCATTTTATTCATTTTTATTTAAAAATATCCATTTCTCCACAGTATTTGGACTCAGACGGTTTCTTTTTTATGGAGAATTTCCCCTGCTTTAAAAAAAATAAAAATAAAATAAAAATCTCAAATAGAATGTACCAAACTCGCAATAACCCAAAACCACAAAATGTTTTGGGGGAATCCGTTGCGTTTCACTTGCTGCTGTTTCGAATCGCGCCAAATCCGCGAACCACTTCCCGAAGCAGTCACGTGGTACAGCCGGACAGCGAGGCTTCGGATGTCATCATTTTTGGCTCCTCCCCCAAATGAAACAAGCCTGAAACCCCCTTCATTACTCGACACACGCTTCGAAACCTCGGCACATCTCATAACATCACTAGTTGCCACCTGTTCCGCAAGCCTCTGGTCATCCTCATCACCACATACCTCGCATTTGCAGCCGACTTGAACCCATCCTGCCTCCCCTGGAACCCATCCCCCTTCCAAGACTATTTTTGTTAATAAATACCTTTTGTTTCTGCGTATTTGGGTCCGACCAGTAATTCCTTAACATTCCTATAGCTATCAGGGTCACGCCTGTCTCCCCCTCCCTGCCTGAGATGGGTGGAGGAAGGGCGGCTCACTCGTCGCCTACGTCACGTTTGGAGGGCGGAGCCTGTGTTTTCTCAGGACGGGCGGGGGGAGGAGCAATAGTCGGCCTTTCATAGTTCCTGGTCTGTGACTGTCTCCAAGAAATCAGTAAGATTTCAGAACTATTATGTAATGGATGTTCCAAAACCCAAATTGCAGAAGATACAATGTGAAAAGAGTTACTTTGCATGAGATGGGCCCTTTAACATCTCATATCAGACGAGCTGATAGTCTTCCCCCTTACCCCTGAAACTTTAACACAAAAATTATTTCTTCCTCCAAAATCTGAGCTCCAAACACGTGCTTTTAGTGACAGAGGATTGACAAGACGCAGCCATAACACTGAATGTTTAGATTTCATTTGAAATAAATGTGATTCATTGAAGTCCTACTTGCTGCTTTTGTACTTTTCCATTGACCTCTCAGCTCTGTTTGATTTATAACTCCTACGTTCCTTTGTTCATTACTCACTACACAATCTGTCCTACCTTTCATGGCTCCCTCTCCTCTATTGTACATTTTTTCCCTTTTTTTAGTTTTCACAATGAAGAAACGCAATTTACAAAAAAACATTTACTCCTTTGCAAAGAAAAGATACAAGACTTAAACTTTTCATATTTAGCGAAGCAAAAACTGCAGCACAAATTATGCAAAAAGTGAGTCTAAAAGCCATAGTATGTCACTTTTTTGTCAAACAATAGACTAAAATTAAAGCATGAAAAACAGAACAGTTTGCAGTGGTTCAAAGTTATTCCTCACTTACTTTATAAACACCCTGATGTACCGCAATGACTTTATAAGAGCTTTTCACAACTCACAGAGACCAGTTCCGTGATGGTAAACTAACAACAACTAGCATTCTAACACGCACTTCTTGATTATCAGACAGTAAAATGCTTTTTAATTAGACGCAGACAACACACAATGGATTTATTTTGACCTCAAGAGCTGCTTGTACTGTACAATAAACTGTATCTGTACGGGGGTAAGACTAGTTCTGCTCAGATAAATGGGATAAAATCAGGTGCATGGCCTTTAATGCTGCAGTTTACAAAGAACAAAATGTAAAATAATTATTTACACGTGTTAAATTATTTTTAAAGTCCAAAAAACCCAGTTTGTCTTCTTTAAAGCTACCCTCTGTTATTAAATTGACTGACCCATCCCTCTTGTATTCTCACATATCACCACTATATTACTGTTATCAGTTTGTATGACTATAAACGAAAACAAAAATCCTTAAATGTTTTATTCTCATTACTGTTCATTTTGTACGATCATAAATGATAAACTTTGTGTCTCTGTTAACATTATTATTAGTTTGTGCGACCATAAACAAAAATATATTTCTGCATGTATGTATATGTGTGTTATGCATATGTGTATAAACATTTATATTGAGTATATGTACTTTATATCTATGATGCGCGTATGTGTGTGTGTGTGTGTGTGTGTGTGTGTGTGTGTGTGTGTGTGTGTGTGTGTGTGTGTGTGTGTGTGTGTGTGTGTGTGTGTGTGTGTGTGTGTGTGTGTGTGTGTGTGTGTGTGTGTGTGTGTGTGTGTGTGTGTGTGTGTGTGTGTGTGTGTGTGTGTGTGTGTGTGTGTGTGTGTGTGTGTGTGTGCGCGCGCGTATGCGTGGATATGTTTTTGTATATATGTGGGTATATTTTTGCATAATGACAGGTAAGCACTCTAAAGGTGATGTATATATATATATATATATATATATAAAAGTGAACCACGTGATTATGTAAAACAATTAGGGTAGGATTCTGTAAGTTTTTTTAAGCTTCATCCTCCTCCTTTTGAGCACCAGGTCCCAAATATATTCATGTATACATCACAATTTTTTGTATTGTTTTTGAATCTTGTTGTACCTGGCTTAAACAAATAAATTGAATGAATAGATGCTATGATATTTGGTCTAACAAACAAGACCAAGCAGCACAGGTGAGTCTAAACAAAGGCCAGGTGAGGGAAGGGGAGACAGGTTTTACATCTGCCATCTACTGGTAAAAAAATAAATGAATCAATCAAAGCTTATGAATGGTAGCTTTAAAGGGATCATATTACACTATGTTCTGATCTGTGTTCTAATGTTGTTTCCTCATCACAAACAGACCTGGAGTTTTGTTTTATTCACCCAACCCTGCATATTTAGGCTGAGTTCTTCTCTCAAATAGAAAACACTCTGTTCCACCTTGTGATGTCATGCGGTAGAACAGGAAGTGCTTCACTGTGTTTTAAAACTCCACACACCTTCAGTAAAATCATTTGGATCATTTCAGCTCTGGAATTGCCAAACTCTACTGAACCAACTGTAAAAGGCAGCTGTTAACTTGAAAACTACCACTTCATGACATCACAAGGTGCAACAGAGGATTTTGAGCTTTGGAGATGTAAACAGCCTAATAATAAAGTTACTCAAACATGTGTGAATGAAACAAAACTCCAGGTCTGTTTTTGAGGCAGTAACAGCATTGTAACATGACTTAAATCTTACACAATATAACACCTTTAAACATGTTGCTTTTGTTATTTTCAGATTCGGGGTCAAGAGAAAACCCATTTACATCAACGTGATCCGGGACCCCATAGAGCGTCTGGTTTCCTATTACTACTTCCTGCGCTTTGGGGACGACTACAGACCCGGACTGAGGCGAAGGAAGCAAGGAGACAAAAAGGTGATAATATCTGTTCCCTGATCAATACAAGGCTAACACGGGCTATTATGTGTGATCGCTGTAATTAATTCTCTCTTCATATTTCCGATCGTATTCCAGACTTTCGATGAGTGTGTGTCTGCTGGAGGGTCAGACTGTGCTCCAGAGAAACTGTGGCTGCAGATTCCATTTTTCTGTGGACACTATTCTGAATGCTGGTCAGTACTTTATTCAAATATGATCATAAAACTCAAATCAGTGAAACCAGAAAAGTTACACAATACACCTTTAAGTCAACAACAACACGTACAATTTCACTTTACTAATTTTGTGTCTTAAACAGTGTTGGGAGAACGTGTTATAAAAGTAATGAATTACTGTAATGCATTGCTTTTTGCTCTAACGCAGTAATGTGGGATTACAGGAAAAAAATACTCGGTACGGTGTCAGTAATGCATGTTACAGTGCTTTTTTAACTTGGATTGAAGCTCTGTTTTTTTTGTTTTTCTTCATACAAATTTGCTAAAATCACTGCAATATCAGCAGCGGTGAAATGCCATCGTTACGGTTTCAACTGTCAGGAGAGGTCCGGAGGTGCATCCACGTAGACCGTCGGGTAACCGTGGGCGTAGACCACTGGGTAATTGCAGCTGATGCCCAATCATGTTTTGTGGACACCCTGTTCCGTGGGCTTGGAGTTCTCTCAGGGGTGGTCTTAGATTCCAAAGTCCTAGTCCAAGATTAGTACTGGTTTGATCTGGGTTTAGTCCTGGTTCAGTGCTCTTGGTTTAGACCTGGTTTAGACCTGGTTCAGTCCTGTTTTAGACCTGGTTCAGTCCTGGTGCAGTCCTCAGTTCAGTCCTGGTTCAGTCCTGAGTTAGACCTGGTTCAGTCCTGGTTTAGTCCTAGTTTAGTACAGGTTCAGTCCTAGTTTAGTCCTGGTTTAGACCTGGTTCAGTCCTGGTGCAGTCCTCAGTTCAGTCCTGGTTCAGTCCTGGTTTAGTCCTGGTTTAGACCTGGTTCAGTCCTGAGTTAGACCTGGTTCAGTCCTGGTTTAGTCCTGGTTTAGACCTGGTTCAGTCCTGGTTCATCTTTGGTTCAGTTCTAGTTTAGTCCTGGTTTCGTCCTGGTTTAGACCTGGTTTAGATCGGGTTTAGTCCTGGTTTATACCTGGGTCAGTCCTGGCTCAGTCCTTGGTTCATCTTTGGTTCAGTTCTAATGTAGTCCTGGTTTAGACCTGATATAGTCCAGATTGAGTCCTGGTTCAGCTCTGGTTTAGTCCTGGTTTAGTCCATATATGGTACAAAAGTTCGACATCTTCAGTCACTGATTGTTATTTGTCGATCAGTGACAGTTCTTTTGTTGAGAGTCTCTTAAAGTGCTGCAGTAGTCGTGTAATGTTTTACATTTTAAGTGCACTAATATTGTAATGTAACAAATGACTTTGAAATGACACTAACAAGTCATAAATAACACATTATAGTCTTGAAGTCACTTGCCCAACAGTGATCTTAAATGACATATTAACAGATTCTGAAGAACAATACTTACTACAGACTCTTTAAACCACTTTATGCCACTGACACAAAGCCAGAAAATTCCAGTTAACACATTTTTAAATATACTGTATCATTAAAAAGCCGGAGCTGCAACAACTAAAAAGCCAAATGAGCCAATAATTACCCATAGAAGTTATTTATTTCGCCCTCTGCTGATTTAAATCTTATCTTATTACAACAAAACGACTAAAATCTCTCCATTATAACAAAGAAATTATACACACGATAAAAACTGAGCCCCAAAATAAACCGTTCTAGTTATTTTATATTGAAGTCTAGAGTAATTATTGTAACATGCCTAATCTAACCTAGTCTCAAGCTTTTCTTTAGTTCATGGAGACCAAACCCAACTAAGTTACAGGTCAGATCTGTGGAGAGGCGAGAGTGCTTGTTCTAGTAAGACCTATAAAACCACATACAATTTAATAAGACAATGAAAACTAGTCAGTGTTATTAGGTTCTTTTTTCAGACCTAGAGTTTTGTTTCATACCTGACAGTTTGGACTGCTCACGAGCGCGCACTTCCTCAGAGTCACGTGATGTTGTTGTGACGTGTCTGGTCAGATGATTTAAACAGGTTTTGGTGCTGTCTTTCTACCGTTGGAGGCAGGACAACAGCGCCACCTGCAGTCCCACTTCCTCAGGACAGTATCCCAGGTGTGTGAGAGTAAAAAAGCCCCTCGTCCCGGTTTACAGCCGGAAGCAAAAATGTAATGCAGTATATGAAATACCCTGCATGTCCTGCAATAAAACACCCATCGGGGAAACATGGAGGGCGTTCAGTACACGAAAAAAAGGAACATAGAACAGAATGCGAGAAGGAAACAGCGAAGACGTGCGCACGAGCAACAAAACACAAAGCAGAACAGGAACAACTCAAATTTCTGACCATTGTAAAAGAGAGAACCACATTCTGGACTGGGATGGAGCAAACATCACTGGGACAGAGGTAAACAAACATCGCCGCTGGATTAAAGAAGCAGTTGAAATACGGAAATGTGCCCACAGGATGATAAACCGGGGCATTTTTACTCTCACACACCTGGGATACTGTCCTGAGGAAGTGGGACTGCAGGTGGCGCTGTCGTCCTGACTCCACCGGTAGGAAAACAGCGCCAAAACCTGTTTAAATCAGCTGAGCAACACGTCACAACAACATCATGTGACTCTGAGGAAGACGCTAGTGAGCAGTCGAAACTGTCAGGTATGAAACAAAACTCTAGGTCTGAAAAAAGAACCTAATAATAAAATATCAGAAGACCAAATGAACCTCATTGGACTAAAAACTAGTCAAATCAAATAAGAGCAAGAATACCAATAAACAGTGTTGGGGAGTAACAGATTACATGTAATACGTTACGTAATCAGAGTACAAATTATGAGTAACTGTATTCAGTTACAGTTACTGTTTCAGTGAGTGGTAATTGGATTACAGTTACTTTATTGAAATAAATGGATTACACGGCGGGATTTTCCTGTTTTCCTGTTTTTGCATTTTGGGCTATACCCCCCCCTTTTTTATTTATTTTTATTTTTTCGGTAATTCCACTTGCCGGAAATTAAACCAGGTCTAAACTAGATCTAAACCAAGTCCAAAAAAGGACTAAAACCAGGTTTAAACTAGATCTAAACCAGGTCTTAAACCAGGACTAAACCAGGACTAAAACAGGACTAAACCAGGACTAAACCAGGACTAAACCAGGACTAAAACAGGACTAAAACAGGACTAAAACAGGACTAAAGCAAGATTTAACAGGACTAAATCCTGCTGTGTGGACGTGTCTCCTCGTCTTCTATCAATAATATTTTTAATTTGGTTCAGTAAAGTCTGGGCTTTTTATTTTCTTTTATCAGACAAATCATCTTATGTTATGATATCCTAGTCTTTGCTTCTCTACAGCAAATCAAGTAATCCAAAGTATTCAGATTACGTTACTCACCTTAAGTAACTTAATGGATTCTGTTACAAACTACATTTTGGGTATGTAATCTGTAATCTGTAGGGGAATACATTTTAAAAGTAACCTTCCCAACACTGCCAATAAATAATAAAAAAGTTAAAAGTTAGGAGTTAAATAGAGTTTATTTTGGATTTAATGAGTGTAAGATAGAGCTGTCATACTGTGGAACATTCCAGGCAGAGCAATGGCATATCCATAGAAACAAGCAGGTGACGGACCAAACCAAAACGTTACATGGTCCACGTTTCCCATTAGTTTGTGAATCAAAACACACTTTTTGTATAAATTCAATGCCTATATATCTGCTCCAGGTCATAGACTCACTTACCAAACACTGAATTTTGGAGAGACGATGTGTTTTGCGTCATTAAAGTAAATTCTCCCTGCTTCCTATTGCATCATTTTAGGCCCCAGTGCTTTCCCATCTCCCCTGTGCTTATCTGTCTGTCTGTAGCAAACCGCAGCCTTCACTTCTGCCTTGGCTTGTGAATAAAAATAAGTTCAAACTCCTCGAGATTTTATTACAGCGCGAGGTGAAATAGTCCGACAACACCGGTTTTCTCTTTGAAAGGAGACTGTTGGCCTTAATGTTCAGTTTGGAAGCGTTCCAGACTTTGTTATGGACTATAAAAATGTGATTTGGGCTGCAGATATACGAGCTGGGGCTGGGTTGTGGCATGCTTTTTAGAGATGTTGTCATAAAGGATGCAAGGCGTTTGGAAAAGCTCATATGTTTTATTCTGTGAAGGTCAGACTGTATAGAAAAAAGTACAAAAAGGACTGAGTCTAGTTTCATTGAGCTAAATAGTCAATAACAAAAAGCTGAATCATTTTGAAAACCATCGGCACGGAGTTGGTCCAAACAAGAGATTTAAAATGCATTTGACAGATTTTTCTAATTATTATGATTTCTTGGTTTAGTGGAATAGTCCCAGTGGTAAATGTTCATTATACTTGTAGTTTTACATCTGTTATGTGGCAGTTTGTGAAGAAAAGTAGAAAACAAAGACAATTTATGAACAAGAAAAGCATTTTTCTCACAATTTTAACAGACAGTTTAATTGAATAAAGGTGTTGTCATGTATTTTTATTTGTCATGTCATAACTGTTGTGTAATTTAGACCAGTTGTGGCTGTTGTTTTTAACATTATCATTGTTAGGTAACATACATCTACATATCTAATATCTGCTGTATATATACATACATATACATATATACATATATATACACATATATATATATATATATATATATATATATATATATATATATATAATATATTATATATATTATATATATATATATATATATATATATATATATATATATATATATATATTATATATATATATATATATATATATATATATATATATTATATATATATATATATATATATATATATATATATATATATATATATATATATATATATATATATATATATATATATATATATATATATATATATATATATATATATATATATATATATATATATATATATATATATATATATATATATATATATATATATATATATATATATATATATATATATATATATATATATATATATATATATATATATATATATACATACATACATACACACACACATACATTTTTCAGGACTATAAGTTGCACTTTTTTTCATGGTTTGAGTGTTTCCTGTGACTTATTCTTCGGTACAACTTTTATATTAAAATTTTCACACTGAAGCCGCGACAGGCTCTAGTCTTGTGTGTCAGTATCTAGTACTACTGTTACTCCTGTACCACTGTCACTTCGCATTCTACTGCACATGTCTCCTGCAGAAAAAGCCATTGTTCTGCTGCAAATAGTGAAATCTGCAGCTGAAAACTGTAATCGAGCAGCAGAAAGAAAGTTTGGAGTGAACGAGAAACTTGTGAGGGACTGGTGAAAAGCGAGGATGGAGAACACAGCTTCATGACAACCGGGAGAGTGCACTATGAAACTTTCCTGAAAGTCACTGGATGGATGGACAAAGCCTGAACTTCAGTGACACTGAAACCATTCTGTCGGGATTCAAAAAGGCCCGAATAATTCTAACTGGAACTGATGCCGAGTCTGACGACAGCGACACAGAAGAGGAAGCAACGCTCTGTTTACCTCATGGATCTATGGTTTATCTCCGGAGGTCGTACAGAAATGACAAAGAGGATGAAGAATTCAATGGATTTAGTGATGTGGAGTGAGATCGTGAGTTTGGTAAACTTATGTTCTGTTGTTTATGTCATATGTGACATTAACATATTAACACCTATTCAGCCTGTTGTTTTCTATTCTGTTATTATTAGAACTTGCCTTTCAAGATGAAATGTCAGTTCCTGGTCTCTGATTTTACAAAATACATTTCCCCAAAATGTGCGACTTATACTCCGATGCGACTTAGATATGTTTTTTTCTTCTTCATTGCACATTTTTTGGCTGGTGCGATTTATACACCGGAGCGACTTACAACAGAAAAATACAGTAAACACCTACACACCTGTATACATAAATATAGCCATCTCAGACAAGACATTAAATACAATATTTCTAAGTGTGAACGCTTCCGTTGTTATATTCAAAAAGGAGTGGGACAAAGTGTGACCTTATAAGCTCCCAATAAGCTAAGCTAATAATACATAACTAGAAGTGATTAAATCTAAGGCAGTTAACTCTGTTTTGGAGAAATCAGTAACTTGTCCACTTAAAGCACACAAGAGCACTAGTACCTTTAAACACATGAAACTCACTTCAGATGTGACTGTTGCGCAGGAACGTCGGCAGTGAGTGGGCTCTGGAGCAGGCCAAGGCGACCCTGGTGAACGAGTACCTGCTGGTGGGAGTCACAGAGGAGCTGGAGGACTTCGTCATGATGCTGGAGGCCGCTCTGCCGCGCTTCTTCAGAGGAGCCACGGACCTCTACAGGACAGGTGCACAAAAGACAGAAATGTGGAGTGAAAGGATTTGATTTTGCTGGGTCTATTCAGTTATATTTTCACTGAGGGTAGACATTTTTATTTGAATAGGTTCTTTTTTTTTAGACCAAGGTTCAGTTTGTTTTCATACCTGATCATTTGGACTGGTCACTAGAGTTCTTTGCGTGATTTTGTGGTATGGTATGGTCTGCTTTTTATTGGAACAGGGACAGTGCAAAACAAAACATTAACAAAGACAGAAGTCATAGGAAAGATGTTGGTGCAGGTTACAGTGTGGATGCTCATTTACACCTGTGTCCCTGAGCAGGTTGGTGGAAAAACTAAAATACAGATTCAGCTTTTTCCACTCTGTATCAAGGCCCAACACACACATTCTACATTCTATTCTCATTCAAATCACACTCATCCATAAAGTACAAACTTGTTTAGAGATCTGCCGCTTCTTTGTCAGACGTGCAAACATTTGAAAACCTGTGCAGGTTCGTCTCTCTGTTGGCAAATGATTCCAGTGACTCACAGCAACAGAGGAAAAAGAGGATTTGGCGAGTGTGCTCTTACTTTTGGGTACTGTGCTCTGTCCTTTGGAGGATGAGCCTGTTACTCAAGATGTTTCTTCAGAGCTCAATGAGACGAAACCCTTCAGAGGAGAAGCAGCACCATGAAGAATTCTGAAAAGCAAAACAAATATTTGCATAGATCATTACATTTTAAATATTTAATCAGTCGTATTTTGCAAGAGTAGGACAGAGGTGATACTGTCGGGGTTGTGTTAACTCTAAACCTTGGTCTGAAAATATATAATCTATTCAAAATAAATTATCTGAAGACCAAAAGAACCTTATTGGACTAATACACATCAACAGAAACTTTATTTACCTGTTATTAAATCAGCAAATGTTAGAGCTTTTATTTTAGAACTTTTATTTATTTTTCTACTAGTCATAAACATTTTGCGGTAATACTTTAGGGGCAGGAGTGCTACTTGGATATACATAAATTATGCAGAATTGTCCTTTTGGTGCTCTTCGGTGTAGGGACCAGTTTCAAATACAAAGTAGGAAAAAACTGAGACACTCAAAAAGTACAACATAATTAAAATCCTTTAATAGCACATGGCAGATAAAGTTAAAATCACGCCAGTGCATTTTCGGCCCCTCGGCTTCATCAGGGCAAACTCAAGATGGAGATCACAGTGCACATTTAAAGTAATAAGTATCGCTGTCTGCTCCGTGTGTGTTTGTGTGTTCTGCGGGTGCTGCGGCTTTGTAGTTTACTGAAGTCGTGCTGGGACACCTGAGTGGATTTGTGTATAGGGCGCTCTGGATTGCGGGTTCGTTTTTTGATGGGGTTGGAGGCTTAAGAGTGCGCCCTATAGTGCGGAAAATATGGTACATACATACATACACTAGGGATGGGCATGATTAGTCGATTAATTGATAATTGATCATTAAGAATTTCATCGATTAGGTTCATTTTTAATCGACAAACCGAATGTAGGTTGCTGTGTGTAGCGTAGGGTGACCAAACGTCCGTGTCCGGGGACAATCGGGGGTCCGTACATGTAGCTCTTTGTACTCAGAAGGAGCGAGCAGACACAAGTCAGTCGGTCAGTCTGCAACGTACCGAAGCACAAATGCATATTTAACGTACAAGAAATTCCATGCTTTCCTTCCTGGTCGGGACAAGTGTGAGTCCATGTGCACAGTGTACAAAGCAGCACATATGTGTCCAGTGGAAAAAAGTTCACCAGGACAACGAAAACATGAAAAAGTTTTTCCAGGTGAGAGTCGCTCAATGTCG
The DNA here is from genome assembly GCF_026225935.1 of Boleophthalmus pectinirostris. NCBI lineage: Eukaryota > Metazoa > Chordata > Actinopteri > Gobiiformes > Gobiidae > Boleophthalmus > Boleophthalmus pectinirostris. The sequence continues at coordinate 3,986,859 of NW_026571095.1, forward strand.
ATGACGAGTCCCCACCTCCCTCCCCCCGTACGGTGTCCTGGTTTTGACAAACGCAAATATGGTCACACTAACCTGTATTCACCTGAGTCATGTCTTTTAATCCAACAGAAGTTGAACCGGATCAGTGCACAAGAGCTGTTTTTTATTCACTTAGTTTATGCAAATTAGTGATGCGGTTTTAAGTTTTGCTTCTGAGAGAGTTGCACAAATCTGCATTAAACACATTATAATAAACGGGCTGATGTGGCTCTAGAGTGGTGACGGTTTATATGTCGTAAAGTTGAATTTAATTTATGCAGATTAGTAGTGCAGATAGTAATAATAATAATGATCATTTTAATATAAAAACATTAATGATTAATCGATAATCGATTGTTAATTCTCCCGATGATTGATTAAGAAAACTGTATCAACTGCCCATCCCTAACATACACACACATTTTGACCAATGGTTAGTGGTTAAAACTCCCAAATTATTCTAGTAAAGCTATATGGAGTTTAAAAACACAGTGGAGCACATGATGTCACAAGGTGGAATAGGGTGTTTTCTGTCTGAGAGAAGAACTCAGCCAAAGTGTGCAGGATTTGGGTGTTAAACATGTGAATGAAACAAAACACAACATTAGAACTTAGATTAGAAAATTGCGTAATATGAGCCCTTTTAATCTAAACTTTTTGACTCCTTTTGTCACTGTAAAACTAGACAGTGTTGTTATATAGACTTACTGACACTAGACATAATTCCTGCTTCTTTTTGAACCAGGTGCTTAGAGAAATATGACCCCCGTCCCTCCCTCCTCTCGTGTGGTTACAGTAAACGGTTCAGATGAGTAATCCACAGACAGACTCACACAGACAGATACAGAGTGACAGGTTCACATCTCCCAGACTCAGCGCTCATAAAGTCAAACCTCAAATCACATCAGCTCAGCATTAGGGAATCAGTTTAGTCACCAGGCCAAAGACTCCGCACGCTTATGGAGATTAAGGAGGGGTATGCTTAGGAAAATATGCGAAAAAAAATAAAATAAAAATAAAATAAATAAATAAAAATAAATGCAAAATTAAAAAATTGTAAAGAAAGAAAGAAAGTAAATAAATTAATTAATTAATTAATAGAAGTGAAGTAAAATAAATAAAAAAATATAATAAAATAAATATATACAAAAATAAATAAATAATAAAAAATATTAAATAAAAATAAAGAAAGAAAGAAAATCTAAATTAATGCAAATTTTGAGACATCCAGGAATATGATCATGTATTGATTTACGGTAAGTTTGGTTGTTTTTTGTTAAAGGAGGGGCATGCTTATGAAAATATGCAATAAATAAATAAATAAATAAAAATAGAAGTGAAGTAAAATAATAAAAATTAAATAATAAATAAATGCAAAATTTAAAAATAATAAAAAAAAAATAAAGTAAAGAAATAAATGAATACAAGTGAAGTAAAATAATAAAAACAAATAAATAAAAAATATAATAAAATAAATATATTCAAAAAATAAATTCATAAAAATAAAGAAATAAAGAAAATATTAACTAATGCAAATTTTTGAGACAGGAATATGATCATGTATTGATTTATGGTAAGTTTGGTTTGTTTTTTTTTAAAGGAGGGGCATGCTTATGAAAATATGTAAACATAAATAAATAAAGAAATAAATAAAAATAAATAGAAGTGAAGTAAAGTAAATAAAAATAAATAAATAAAAATAAAATAATAAAAAAAAAAATTATAAAAAGAAAGAAAGATAGAAAGTATTAACTAATGCAAATTTTGAGACATCCAGGAATATGATCATGTGTATATGTATTGACTTACGGTAAGTTTGGTTGTTCTTGTTTAACTCGCTTACAATAAAATCAGTATTGCAAATAAATAAATGAACAAATAAATTGAGTTGTCTTCAGAAAGAAACCAGAAAAAAATCAATATCTTAAAGTGAAAGCATTGGCCTTGTCTCAAATAATGAAATATTGTATGACTCAAGTACGAAAATGCACTTAGACTAATTACTTGTGTCGATACTGGCCCCTAGTGGTGGACTTTTGTATTACTATAATCACTGCTTGTGTATGAGGCACAAAATATAAATGGTACAAAATGCTCCACATGATTGAGGGCAGTGAGGAGGGCAAACAGACTTGATTGGGTAGAATTACACAATAAATAAAAGACAGAAAAACACTGGTGATGGTTTATTTTTACACAATGAGAGAATCTACCATTTGAATGAAAGGTGCATTGTGTCACTTTTCTGGTGGAGGCTCTGACACATTCTTGTTATTGCTTTGTATGGAAAGTTTCACAGTATGGTATTAAACATTTTTTCATCTTCACGGAGACCAAATTAAACCAAGTTATGGGTCAGATCTGTGGAGAGGCGACGCCACTCCCAGTCAGAATGTATTTTTGAGCTATAAACCCACCTATAATTGAATAAATTTAAAGGTCCATCCATTTTCTTCCACTTATCCAGGGCTGGGTCGCAGGGGCAGCTGTCTGAGTGTCTGGGGTGAAGGACTCCCAGACTTCCTTCACCCCAGACACTTCCTTCAGCTCCTCCGGGGGGGACCTTGAGGTGTTCCCAGGCCAGCCCAGAGACATAGTCCCTCCAGCGTGTCCTAGGTCTTCCCCGGGGCCTCCTCCCAGTGGGACATGCCTGGAACACAAGAGGCATCCGAAACAGCCACCTCAACTGCTCCTCTCGACATGGAGGAGCAGTGGCTTTACTCCGAGCTCCTCCAGTGTGACGCAGCTCCTCACCCTATCTCTAAGGGAGCACCCAGACACCCTGGAGGAGACTCATTTCGAGTGCTTGTATCCGCGATCTCGTCCTTTCGGTCATTACCCAGAGCTCATGACCATATGTGAAGGGAGGAATGTAGATTGATGGTAAATCGTAAATCTTTCAGCTCAGCTCCCTCTTCACCACAACGGTCCGATACAGCGACTGTATCACTGCCAACGCTGCACCGACGCTAAATTTAAAAGGTCGATCTGTTTAATGTCATAGTGTGGAACATTCCAAGCAGAGCAATGACAAATCCATAGAAATAAGCAGATGATGGACCCTCTACCAGGAAAGTTACTAGGGCTGGGTATCATTAAGAAGTTGCCGATATGATACAGACCTCGATACACAGGCCACGGTACGATATATATCACGATATAGTGCACTTTCAATTCGATACGATATTTTTTTATTTGATTGATTTGATATGGTTCAATAAAAAATTTATACTAAATCATGGCTGTGATACTAAAAGTCTTTGTTAAACCACTTCTTGTGCAAAGTTCACATGAAACACAAACATTTTATTCACCAAAACAGTGAAAATGTCAAATGTGTCACATAAACGAGTTTGTTTTCAAGCATCAAAACTGTAGCTGTAACTAAATAATTTAGTAAAATTTACCAAAAAAACTCTTTGTGATATATCGATACAGTAGCCCACGATATCGATACTGTATCATCACATTAAACGATACGATATATCGATAGCAATATTTTTGCACATCCCTAAAAGTTACACAATGCACCTTTAAAGTATCGAATCTGCTTTGTGAAACTTTCGACATCCCTAATGTACATGAACAAAAGGACATGTCATAAGTCTTAAAATATGACAGTTACAGTTGCATTTTAGACACTAACTATCATTTTTATTTGTTTTACAGGTAAAAAGTCCCATTTGAGGAAGACAACAGAGAAGAAGCCTCCCACTAAAGAGTCTGTGCACAAACTCCAGCAGTCTTCGATCTGGAAAATGGAAAACGATTTTTACGAATTCGCTTTGGAGCAGTTTCAGTTTGTCCGAGCTCACGCCGTCCGAGAGAAAGACGGGGAACTCTACCTTTTAGCCCAAAACTACTTCTATGAAAAAATCTACCCCAAAAATAGAGACAAGAAATGAACTGATAAACAAGTTGTTTTTTGAATTTGTAACGCTGACTTTGAAACATAAGGAACATATTTGACCTAACAAGTATTGACATTTCTTGGTGAGAAAAACTGAAGTGGACTACAGTTCCCAGAATGCTCATGTCATGTGACCTTGCTGCAGAGAAGAGGAGGTGTTTCTCCATTGGCTCTGTACTGTTGTTTTAGTTGTGTTTGGAATTGTTTTAAATGTAAAAACATGCCTCATGACCGTGGTACTTCAGAGGATTTTATTTGGCTGTAGCATGGGACAGATCGCAGTGATCAGAGTGACATCTAGTGGCAAGATGAAAATTACACGTCCATGTCTCTTATTTTAGCTCCAAATAACTATGTGGTTCATTCAGCAAACAAATGATCCAAACAAAGGAAATACCTGCTTATAATAAATAAAGTTAAAGGTGCATTATGTCACTTTTTTGATGGGGGTCCATCATCCGCTTGTCTCCATGGAGATATTTATCTTTATCTCAATTTAAAGCACTTTTACGATTCAAAAATACCTTGTAAATCATGCTTTCTTGCTGTGAGCTGGGCGCCTCTCCACAGATCTAACCTGTAATTAAGCGTAGTGGCACTATGAGTTTTAAAGTGAAAGCTTCACCATGGAACATTCCAAGCAAAGAAGGTGACAGATCCTCCACCACAAGTTGCGTATTGCACCTTAAAATTTTTACTCAGCATCAAGACTCTTGTTGCCGTAGAAAACTTAAACGTGTGATAAATCTCAGTGTATATTTGACTAAATCATGAAATTTAGGGACAACAGAAATAAAGAGTCTTATGGCAAATCTCTGGTTTTACCACTCAGTCTACAGTCCTACTCTCACCTGTGGTCGTGGGCTGTGGGGAATGACTGAAAGGACAAAATCGATCTTTGAAGGCTGAGTGGGTGTTTCCTTAGAGATAGGGTGAGGAGCTCAGAGTAGAGCCGCTGCTCCTCCACATCGAGAGGAGCAGCTGAGAGGAAGGCATCTGTTCCAGATTCCTCCTGGTCTCTTCCCTGGCAGGGGTTCAACCAGGAAAGACGCAGGAGGGGACTCTGTCACTCGGCTGGCCTGGGACACTTTGGGGTCCCACTGGAGGAGTTTTGGATCACCCATTATTATAATCAGAAAATACTTCTGAGGTTCATCTTAAATGTGCTGGCCTAAATTTGTTTTTTTTAACATGTGGAGGAAAGTTACTTTTATTACTTAAGGGTTATTTCTTTAATTCAATATTCTAATTTGCATATTTCAAAAAAAAAAACAATAGTCTTTCAGTATGTTCTTGCAGACAATACACCTCCCTCCTCCATTCATTGAAAAGCTGAAGAAGCCCATTTAAAGTTTATTTATTTATGCCCCTGTCCTGAAGCTCCTGAAGCTCCTGAAGCTCCTGAAGCTCCTGAAGCTCCTGACCACTGCAGCCACTTGAATGACTTTTTCTAAAAGCGAATGTCGTGAGGAGTGTACATTTTCTACTGAGCCGGGCGTCTTTACTCTTGTACATGTGATTTGAAAAGGGAGGGAGCTTCGTGTGCGCTGCTGCTGTAAATATATAACTACAGTTTACAGTTGATTTCTGATTTAGTATTGTGTAAAATTAACCTATTTATACAGTCAAATAAGTGGCCTGTGTGAGTGGGTTTGGTCATCTACTGCTACTTTTCATTTGTAGTTTTATTTGGTCCGGTTTTGTCACTGCTTCCAGTCCAAACAACGTCATTAAACAATTACAGATGATTAAGTTAGTTAGATATTTGTAACTACTAACTCTGATGCATTAGATGAGAACAGCCAACAGATAAAGAAGCTGGTCACAAAGATCAGCTCCGACAAAACAGATCAAGGAACTGTATGTAGCGTTTTAAAAATGTTTCTACAGTCGCCACTAAACCTGGGCTGCCGATGCTTTAAAGATGCACTGTGAAACTTTTCTGGTGGAGGCTCTGTCAGATGCTTTTTCACCATGTTATTTCTTTGTCTGGAATGTTTCACAGTATGGCATTAAACCCTTCTATCTTCATGAAGACCAAACCAAACCAAGTTACAGGTCAGATCTATGGAGGTGCGACTCCACTCACACTCAGAATTTTGTTTTTCAAGTTATTTTTGAGCTATAAAACCACCTGTAATTTAATAAATGTAAAGTAGAGCTATTTAATGTCACATTGAACATTCCAGACAAGGCAATGACGTATCCATAGACACAAGCAGGTGTCAGATAGCCTGATTCATCAGCTGGTTTTACTTCGTTTCACTTCGTACAAAGCTTTTCCCCAAATCCTGTAGGAAGATGGGTAATAATGTCTTTTCCCCTTGATGAAATTCACTAAAAATTCTTTGCTCTAGCTTTAAATCCTTGATCTCAAGAATCGTTGACACCACAGAATATATGACTCTTCTCTGATTGGCTGGTGCCCGAACTTGCACTTTGGGTTTTTTGCGAATCATCTAGTGTATTTTGAGTCCTGACCTAGTTAATGGAGAGAAATGAAAATGTGTGGAGGTACTAGGTAGCACCAGCCTGGCTAAGTGTCAGACCCTCCATCAGAAAAGTTACACAAAGCATCTTTAAGCTTTGAAACTGGCGACCCAAATGAAAGTCTCACCTGAGGCTCATTCTGTTCTCTGATCTCATGAACCAAAACACCAAATTATAACAGCTTGGCCATCATGTTTATGTTTTTTGTAATTAAGAATAAATCAGCATTACAATTGTTATTTCAGCATTACCTGTTGAGCCTGGCAACACATACTAGGGAGGAAGGAAAAGTTAAAGCCTATGAAAAATTGTGAGACTGTATTTCACCCATCCCATCCAATCCCCGACAGTTTTCTGAATGTGTCTTTGAGTTCTCCCAATTTCTTGTTCTAAATGGCCAAAAACATCGAAACAATCTTATTATTTCCATCCATCGATCTCCACTCACTCAGCGTTTCATGTCTTTGCCAAAACTGTTTACCACGTTGTACTTTTTGGAACTGAATATTGTCTTGATCGTTCAGAACTGATCGTTTATGCCAAAACTGTCAAACTCATTTAATTACAGATGACCTGCTATGTAACTTTTCTGGTGTACGGTCTACAGACTACTTACTTATCTGTTAATGCTTTGCTGAAATGTTCCGTATTATGGCATTAAACGTATATCTCCATGAAGACAAGACAACATGACGCTACCAAACCAAATCACAAGTCAAATCTGTGGGGAGGCGAGCCCATTCTCAGTAAGATTGCATGTGTTTCAAGGTACTGTATTTTCTGCACTATAGGGGCTCTGAATTATAAGGCGCACTGTCACTGAATGGTCTATTTTTGAACTTTTTTCACATATAAATTGCACCGGACTAAAAGGCGCATTAAACGAAACACAACAGTTAGATTAAGTCAGTCAAACTTTAACATGTTCACAATAGGCGAGTTTCATTGTTGACAAAAGCGTGCGTTGCATGCTGGGAATTATTTTGGTCGGTGGCAAGAAACACTAATTCAACATGACTGACGGAGCGAGAAAGCACGTAAAGGGTATTGATCCCGGTTATTTATCCACTCTAACGGCAGAGGACCCAAGACCATTTGACCAGAAATTGGTCATAAGCATCAACGGACGACAAATCACCCTTTTTCAACCCCGACAAAAGGTGGACCAAACCACATTTCTGGTCAGAATCACCAACTACCTGGACAAATATTCACTTTGGCGATATCCACAATGACTTGGTGGAAACTCCTGGGCCATTCACAGCAGAAAAGATGAAAACCTCCAAGAGTCTCGATGTGTTGTTGAACTTGTTGAGTCCACGGTTTGTTAGGATCTTCTACGTTTGCTCTGCGAATGTTTGAAAGTCGTTTAATTCACCGTTAGTGGTTCTTTTCACTCAGAATTCGAAAAAGACATTTTCCTTCTTCCGTGCTTCTATTTGTGCATCCGATAATGCAGCAGGAATTTACCATTATCAGGGATAAATACGTGAGGTTACGCACTGTGTTTGACCACTACCGTGTTTCTTGCCTCCGACCAAAATATTTCCCAGCATGCAACGCGGGCTTTTAATAACAATGACGTCAGCTGAAACTCACCTATAACTCAACTTTGTTCAATTGTAACACATAAAAAAAAAGTTGTATTCACAATAAGTTATAATAGTTCAAACAGTTGGGTGATTACAGCGTCCAGCACGTCCACATCCCTCTCGTCATTATCCGAGTCAGTGTGGTTACTGTTCCCTGGAGTTCAGTTCAGTGATGATTCTGGTCTTGGTGAAAGCTCGGACCACAGTTGATACTGATCCTTAGTCCAGGTGTCCACGATCCATTGGCAGATCGTGGCGTAAGTCGCTCGGCGCTGTCTCCCTGTCTTGGTGTGAATGTGTGTTCTTCTCTCATTCACTGCTCCCACGCAGCTCACACTTTCACTTTATAAAAGCCTTGAGTTTAAAGTGGGTGTTGTGAGCGTGTCTCTTGACAGGTGCATTTTGATATTAAAAGGAATCACAGTATTGTATTTTCCGGGCTATTAGTCGCGCTCTTAAGCCTCTAACCGCATCGAAAAAACGGCCGCGCACCCCGCAATCCAGAGCGCCCCATACATGAATCCACTCGAGTGTCCCAACACGACTTCAGTAAACTACAAAGCCGCACCACCCGCAGCACACACAAACACACACAGAGCAGACAGCGACCACACAGCGAAACACACCCACAGACACACTCATCACTCCACACCGATGAGGAACAGAACGGAGGAAGGAACCGAAAAAGCGAGTGCAATGTGCCACTTCTAGACACAACTGAACAACTGAGTCACTGTGAACACGCCGACAATCTGTTGGTCCCAGACACACCCTCCCTACACGCCACAACTGAACAAAGCCCAGAGTCACCGTGAACGCCACAAACAAACAAAACCACTCACCCATCAACTGTTGGGTTTCCTTTAAAGTCCAGTGCGGTTTATTTGTGAAAAAAGAAAATAGACCAATTCTATGACAGTGCGCCTTATAATCCAGAGCGCCTAAAAGCCCGGAAAATATGGTATGTATTACTCCGCGGTGCTCTTGACTACGGGAGCCGTAATGCTACAAGTGGTGCGGCTTTGTAGTTTACTAAAGTCATACTAAGACACCCCAATAAATTCATATATAAGACACTCTGCATTCGTTTTTCTGAGGAAATTAAAGGCTTTAAGTGCGCCCTATAGTGCGGAAAATACTGTATTTTTAGCTAATAGAAAAGCTGTAATTGAATAGGTTGGATTGATAAGTTTAATGCCATTCTGTGTAACATTCCAGGAAAATGTAACATCTCCGTGGAGACGAGCAGGTAGCAGACCCCACAAACAGAAAAGCTACATAGTACAGCTTTAAACCCACTAAACTGCTTCTCTGCTTGGGCCTTTGTTGTTCATTTGCACTTGTACAAAGCGTAATTTTCTTTTACATTTGAAAGTTTAATTTTCAAGCCTAAACTGAGATGCCATCGTCCGAGAAGTCTTTTTGAAGAGTTGAAGTTTTGATCAGATTTGCAGCTCAGACTGGAAAGGGGCAACTGCTCATCGTGCCTTTACAACCTGATGTCCTTTTGTTGCAGACTGTGTTCATCTTCTGATTGCCAAAAATACATCAATTAAAAACAAAGCAAAAAATGTGTTCTTTGTTTTCATCTGTTACTTTAACTAAAATGAATTACAAATGTGCAGGACTATTTGGGTGGAAGATACTTTGCAGCTGTCATCAACATTCTCTGCGAAAAAGCTCTGTTATTCAAGTTAGACTTGATCTGAGCTTTATTTTAACACAATCTTACCAGAAAGAGTTGAGACGTAAAATTTGAGTCATAGGATAAGTAGCGTTAGCCCACAGTTTTTCAGTTAGTCACTCACGTTTTTATTAAAAATCAAACCCCTAAACAGGACCATGAACGCTCGTGTTGATCTCAGGCTCTGGAAAAGGTCTTGTTTATATCCATGTTGAGTTTTTGGCTTGAGATTTCAGACCGTATTTCAAAATGTTTGGTAGATTTAGCTAAAGTGTGCATTGTATCACCATTATACCTGTTGAACATTCCTCCAATACACATACAGATACATGTAGAACACCCCCAGCATGGTGTCACTGCAAACTATCAATAGACTCCATACATCCACATCTATCATTGGTGGTTTTCAGATTCTAGACTATTGTAACAGAGGGGGGGCTTCAAAACGGGTTCCCCCACTTTATTTATTTATTTACAACACAGGCAAGTTTGGCTAAAACACAGTACAAAGGCATTAAAGTGGAAAAACACGGTTCTTTATTCTAGTTAATATTAAAAGAGCTCATTTTACACATTTTCTTTTAAAAAGATACACAAACACAACAATTTTATACATAAAAAAGGTGCTATAGTATTTTTTTAGATGCAAAGTGCTAGGTGCGTGGCTTTACTGTTTGTGACTTTAGATGTTTTAAAGTGCACTATGCGCTATTGCGCACACCCCCCCAGCCGATCCTATAGCAATTACACTCCCACCACAGATACAAGAAACTACGGAATCACTTTACGAGAGAATTTAAGGGACTTTGAGAGTTTGAGAGCAGAATCTAGCAGCAGCGTAATCTGCCACAGAGGTACATCAATTAATACACACCAACAAACGGCACCAACCCCAAACATGCATCACCCAGAGCCTCTACCTGGTTTCTAGAATAGGCGTATTCTACATGGGGGCCGGGAGCGCGTTAAGGCCAATTTACGGTCCAGTGTCAAATCGTCCGCGTCGACGCGTACCCCCGACGCAGGGCCTCTGTGTCGACCGACGTGCACCTCCGAAATTTTCCAACTACGCGTCGAAACGCCGCAGACGATAAGAGCTGCGGTTGGTCCTCCGTACCACCGCTCTGTTTACATTTCCTGTCGGCTTTTCTTTCAGTATATATTGAGAAATAATGTGTTTAATGCAGCTTTGCGCATATACGTTTATGTTTTACAGAAATGAAACTTTAAACCGCGTGGCTAACTTACATAAACAAAGCGTTCATAAAACAGCTCGCTCCTGGTAGCCTACGCCGTCATCTTCTGTCGGACTTAAAAAGGACACGACTCAGTGGAATATGCGTGTTCTTGCTGTGACAGAGTCACATTGTACTAATGGTGAGTCTGTTCTGTGCTTTTATCGCGTTAGAGATGGTTCATGTTAAACTTTTCAGAGATCACACGTCTGCGGGTCACACACACAGACCGTATATATGAATGGACAGATATCGTTGCCCCCTAGTGTTTAGGCAGTGAATTACTTCGCGGTGCACAGACCTCGACACAGATCCATACATTAAAAACGACGGCGACAAGGCAACGACGCAGAACTATACTTCAGGCTTTAGGAGTGGCCGCCGTCTCCGCCTGCTCCAGACAACACCTTGAAATTTAAGCACCAGAAACAAGGCATTAAAACAAGTTCTAAGAAAAATTGAAGGAACAACTCCAGGTACTTACACGCGCCGCGTTTGCAAGCCACGAAAGCCCCGACTGCCCCACTACGGCGCCCGCAGCCTTTTCTAATCTCTAATCAGTGACGCCGGGAGCCACGCGCAGCGACGCACAGGTGGACGCCTTCACGGACGCACCACAGTCAGAATAGTCCAAACACCCGGTTACAATATGATGATCATTTGATTGGCATAAAATATCTAAAAGGTAAATTCACAAATGTGGAACCTGATCATTTCTATTAAAGATCAGATACAAAAACACACTGTCTGTATTACAACAGAAATGAGCATTTTAACAATATTAATTTTAGTTGCCCCCATTTGTGTTAAATATTATTAGACCATGGAATATGGTGATGTCATCTGAAACTCATGCTGGGTTAGGCTGTCTATGGTACACAAAAAATATTGGTATTATTTTAATGTATACAAACAAATAAACTTAGACTTAGACTCAGACAAATTTTATTGATGCACAAGGGAAATTATTTGGACACAGTAGCTCACACATCACAATAACAAAGAGTAAAAAAATAAATGGTAATAATTAATTCAAAATAAGTAGCAAAAAAGATAGCAAGAGACAGGTGTCAATTTTACTGCACAGGTGGACCTACAAAAATATAGACCTACAAAAATATCAAATCAAATCAAATCAAACTTTATTTATAGAGCGCTTTTCATGCACAAAGCACAAAAACACAAAACACATACCCCCCTGTATTCCCCTACAGATTACAGATTACATACCCCAAAATGTAGATTGTAACGGAATAAATTAGGTTACTTAAAGTGAGTAACGTAACCTGAATACTTTGGATTACTTGATTTGCTGTAGAGAAACAAAGATGAGGAAATCTTCACATAAGAAGTTTTGTCTGCTTAAAGAAAATAAAAAAGCCCAAACTTTACTGAACCAAATTAAAAATATTATTGATAGAAGAGGAGGACACGGTCCGCACGGCATGGTTTAGTCATGTTAAATCTTGTTTGAGACATAGTTTAGACCTGGTTTTAGACCTGGTTTAGTCCTGGTTTAGTCTTGGTTTAGATCTGGTTTTAGTCCTAGTTTAGTCCTGGTTTAGTTCTAGTTTAAACCTTGTTTAGACCTGGTTTAGACCTGGTTTGGACCTGGTTTATACCTGGTTTGAGTCCTGGTTTAGTCCTGGTTTATTCCTTGTTTAGACTTGGTTTTAGTCCTGGTTTAGTCCTGGTTTATTCCTTGTTTAGACCTTGTTTAGACCTGGTTTTAGACCTGGTTTGGACCTGGGTTTAGACCTGGTTTAGACCTGGTTTAGACCTGGTTTATTGTCCGGCAATGAGTGGAATTACCGGGGGAAAAAAGGGATAAAGCCCAAAATGTGAAAACAGGAAAATACCTCTGTGTAATGCATTTATTTCAACCAAGTAACTGTAATCTAATTCCCACTCACTGAAACAGTAACTGTAACTGAATACAGTTACTCATAATTTGTACTCTGATTACGTAACTCAGGTACATGTAATCTGTTACTCCCTAACACTGGTACTGGGCACATAATGAATGAAATAATACAGGAAAATGCACAGATTCTAGTATGTCATATTCACATTCTAGAATCTGAAACCCGGCATTGGAATAAATAAAAACACACTTCTGACGTTGTAAAGATTTGTGGTTGCGTGTAAAATAAGTTAACAATAAATAAGTTAAAAATGAAAAAAACACTTCGTCCCTGGGTGGGCTCGAACCACCAACCTTTCGGTTAACAGCCGAACGCGCTAACCGATTGCGCCACAGAGACTTGTGAAAGCACAGTGAGAGGGGAGCGCTTCTTATAGGTCAATAACACGGATACCTGGACCAATGACAGTAGAGGGAAAATACGTGCAATAAAACGTTTCAACCACTAGATGTCACTGAAAGACTCGATAAAGACACTACACGAGGTCACTCACTGTTCTGTCTGCTGATCTACTTATCACATTCTAAAAGTACAATGTAATTAAGTATAATGAGCATAATAAGAGTTTAATAATTGAATTTCAGACATTACAACATTATCTAGGTCAATATTATTTAATCCAGATGGCGAGAAGCGGTGTCCAAATAATTTCCTTTAACAAAGCTAAACTAAAATTAAAATGGTTGAAAGGCAGATTTTCCAGAATCTATAGTCATCATAGTCAATAATAGAAATGATGATTTCACTTTGGATTATTTCATGGCAATAACAATATAATCAAAAGGGAAAATACTGTCTCTTGCCCCCATCTGGGAGTATGACATCATCACATTCTAGAATCTGAAAAACACCAAAACATCAAATTAGGGACTTTCTCTCAGCATAAAAAACAAACAGGAGATGAAAAGTTACGTAATGTAATGTAGGTTGACGCATCTATTCAAATATTCAATGCAAATGTTGTGATATAGAGTTCTGATGATATATTTTTGTGTGTAGTCAACCTACATCAAGTGAAACCAAAAACTGAAAAGTGCAGACTAATTCTTTCACTTTAGTCTCTCAGTCAGGGGCCATATTATGCTATTTTCTGATCTGTTATAATGTCATTTCCTCATCACAAACATTTCTGGAGTTGTGGTTTCACTCACACACAAACAGAAAACACACGTGGTAATAAAGGAAGTGCTCCACTGTGTTTTTAAACTCCATACACCTTCACTAGAATCATCTGTGTACTGTGTGCAGTACAAAATGGGTTGGCGGTAAAATTATATTTTGTATGCATGATATGTAATTTGTTTTGCTATATGTAAATATTTGATCAATGTACAGAAGCAACCACATCATTTTTGAAACTATGTCATGAACAGGGGCGGATTGATATAAGTTTTTCTTTTTCAAACTCCTTTTTGAGAAATGTGCTTTTCTGTTATTTACAATGTATATGTAGTATACATGATTACTGTTTCTCTCTTGGCACAAACTAGAAATAAACTTGAAATGATCAATCAATCAATCAATCTGCATGATTTCCTATAGCCTATCTCTTCTAAACTAAAGGCGAAAGGCAGCTGTCAACCTGAAAACTACCCCTGCATGACATCACAAGGTGAACCAGAGTATTTTGAGCTTTGGAAATGTTGTCAGACTAATAATGCAGGATTACTCAAACATGTGTGAATGAAATAAAACACAACTTCAGATATGTTTTTGAAGAGGTAACTACTTTTTAATATCTTCAAAGTTCAAACTTACTTCTGTGTATTTTGATAATAGTCTATAACAGGAGAAAGGTAAATGAGTTAATAATAATTTCTTTCTCTGTTTCTTTTAGAATATGAGGGAAAACTTGGACATATTCTCCTCTATTAAAGACACATGATCACAAAGTGGAACAGAGTGTTTTCTCTCTAGCCTAAATATGCATGCTTTAAACATGTGTGAATGGAACAAAACACAACTCCAGATATGTTTTTGATGAAGAAACGAAATGATAACAGATCAGAAAAGAGCATAACACGGACTCTTTAATGGGAAACACCGGACCAGTCTGTCTCTTTTGGTTTTCTCTGTGAGCGCGCCCCCCTCGTTTGGCCCTGGATGATTCAGAGCCCCGGCGGGATGAGGTAAGCCTGTCCTGTGAAGTTTGTGGGTCACATGTGCAGCTGTGTGTCCGGGGCAGAGCGGCTCTGGGCGGGCGTCTCCACTTTAACCACCGCCTCTTTTCTCCAACTGCACTGGGACACTTCTCATCCGAGCTCCGGTCTACCCTCCTCCGGCCCGGACCGCTGCGGGACTGCGACCAACAAGTGGAAACACGGCATGGGACGGCTTTTGTGCCCGACATGAGCGGCTCTCCGTGGAAATCAGACGCTTGTTTGAGTGGAAAGAGAGGAAAAACTAAAGCGAGTGTTGTTTTTGGACTTCCAGGCTGCTCCCCGTAGGATTTGATTCAAAGGCGAAAACCAAGATGGCCGCCGATTCCGTGCAGGTAGGAAAAAGTTGTCAACTGTTACGAAAAGTGTGCAAAGTTGCTTCAAACCTGTTATGAAATGTTATATCATACTTCAAACTATTAAAAAACTCGATCGGACGCATGATCGGAGGGTTTTTCATCAAAACACCCCGGCAAGACCCCCGTTATGTTCTTGGGAATTATGCAGGGATTGAGGCCTGGGAAGCAATTTTCCAAAGTAATTTTAACTTATTTTTTCTTGCTTTTGTTCTAATCATAGAAACCTTTACTTTATAATTTAAAGTATGCAAAAATACGTTTATCAGTCATTATATTTGTAGGCATGTTTTATTTTTCATCCCCCATTACGAGAACCTGTACCCTACTTTATGAAGAAATTTGAATAAGATTCTTACGGATTTCTAATAATTATTATTTTTTTATGCAATTTGTGATCTAAAAAAGTGGACAAAAAGGGCAATATCAGGGTAAATTTTAAGCACAGCCAGTGAAAACCCTTATTTCGCAACTCTTTACAACTTTAAGTATAATATGATTTTAATCACATGACTGGTATAATTGTCTTAGTCTTACAGCACAAGATTTCCTTTTATGAAACACATTAGTTAGATAGTTAACGTGTAATATTACACGTTAACTATCTAAAAAAAAAAACGTGCTTGCAGACTTTATCATTACTATTTGAAAATTAAGCAGCCAAACATATAATTTAGCCACATTAGCATAACACAACACTGTTCCTTTTTAACACGTGTTTCCAAGATAACATTTCTGGAGTAATTATAGACTTGGACCCAGTATTCAAAGCTTGGTAAAGAAGTTATTTTTAGCACTTCAAGCACAGAGTTAAACTAATAGATGTTTTCCTTTTGGTTTTAAATTAAGATGTTACAAACTCTTCCATCCCACACACAAGCAAAGCAAAAAAATAACTCTCTTTATGAACAATACCGAAACTAAGTGAGATAAGTGTAGTATTTCTATCAAATATATGTTGAGTATTGAGCCTTTCGCTGAACAATATGTACTCCACTTTATGAGAAATGGGACTAACCCTGAAAGTAATTTGACTTTTTTTGAACCCATGACCTTTTGATAGGAAATATCAAGCTATTTTAAATTTGTTGACCATTCTGAAATAGAATTGGCACGTAGTAGTAGCTGATAACAACAGCAGAGTTAATAATAATCAAGGCAATAATCAAATGCCTCATAGTGGATTGAATGTGTGTTTATGGCAATAGCAGTAGTTGGTAGTAGTTATAGTAGAAGTAGTAGTAGTAGTAGTAGTAGTACTACAGTAATATAAGAAAATTACATTCTATTACTGTCATCGATATCAAGTATTAAGTGAATTCCTTACTACTGAAATAGAGTTGGGTTGAGTGTAGTTGTAGTTGTTGTAGTTGTAGTAACTGCAGTAGTTGTAGTAGCTGCAGTAGTCCTTGTAGTAGCTGCAGTAGTCGTTGTAGCTGTAGTAGCAGTAGTAGTCGTTGTACTTGTGTTGTTGTAGTTGTAGTAGCAGTAGTTGTTGTTGTAGTAGTAGCAGTAGTTGTTGTTGTAGTAGTAGCAGTAGTTGCAATTGTGTAGTAGTAGTTGTTGTTGTTGTACTTGTGTTGTTGTAGTAGCAGCAGCAGTAGTAGTTGTAGTAGTTATTGTAGTTGTTGTAGTAGCAGCAGTAGTTGTTGTAGTTGTTGTAGTAGCAGCAGCAGTTGTTGTAGTTGTAGTAGCTGCAGTAGTCATTGTAGTTGTAGTAGCAGCAGTAGTCGTAGTAGTTGTTGTTGTAGTAGCAGCAGTAGTAGTAGTTTTAGTTGTAGTAGCAGCAGCAGTTGTAGTTGTGTAGTAGTAGTTGTTGTTGTACTTGTGTTGTTGTAGTTGTAGTAGCAGCAGCAGTAGTAGTTGTAGTAGTAGTAGTAGTAGTTGTTGTTGTAGTAGTAGTATTTGTAACTGTTGTAGTAATTGTTGTAGTTGTAGTTGTAGTAGCAGCAGCAGTAGTAGCAGGAGTAGTAGTTGTGTAGTTGTAGTAGTAGCAGTTCTTGTAGTTGTATAGTTGTAGTAGTTGTAGTAGTAGTAGCAGTAGTAGTAGTCGTTGTAGTTGTAGTAGCAGCAGTAGTAGTAGTCCTTGTTATTATAGCAGTTGTAGTACTTACTAAAAAAAGCTTTTTTAAAATCTTCATTATGGTATCATAATCGGTATTGAGTGAATTCCTTTGTATTGAAATTTGAGTATTATTGTAGTAGTAGTAGTAGCAGCAATAGTAATAGTGGTGGTAATTGTAGTAGTAGACCTAGCTGAAGCAATTCTAACTAATTTATATTTACTATTCTCCTAATATAAAGCTAAGATAATGTATTTTAGTGCCTATAAGCTGAGATAAATGTTTAGAACGAGCTGGTACCATGCTGTGATCGTTCTCATAAACTGCCCATATAATCTAGGTCATATGTGTGTTTAATTAAAACCATGAGTCAGGCCTCCAGTGAAATCCTGTCTTGTCTCTTGTCTTGTCTATGTATAACCATGAGTCAGCGATTTTTGTTTTAGGAGTTTCACTACGATGACATCACTCCAAAAATAAATCATCCTGACACAAAAAGAGGAGAGCCCAGAGATAGGACACTTCGTAACAGGCCCCTGAAATCCACAACTACTCTATTTAGAAACGGACGAGTGGGAGTAGGAGTAGTAAGCAAGGCAAGTTTACTGTATTCTTATAGTACAATTCATACAACGTGCTTTACAGAATAAGAACAAGATTAAAATCACAATGCAAACAAATCAAAACATAAATAATCATCATAAAATGTACATTAAAAGGGAAAAGTGCAGAATAAAAACCTTTCAGTCATATACAGCTAAAAAAGGTAGAAGTAGTAGTAGTAGTGGTAGTAGTGGTAATAGTGTTGGTAGTAGTAGTGGTAATAGTGTTGGTAGTGTTTGTAGTAGTAGTGGTAGTAATGATGGTAGTAGTAGTGGTAATAGTGTTGGTGATAGTAGTAGTGTTGGTGGTAGTAATAATAGTAGTGTTGGTGGTAGTAATAATAGTAGTGTTGGTAGTAGTGATAGTGTTTGTAGTAGTAGTGGTAATAGTGTTGGTAGTAGTAATAATAGTGTTGGTAATAGTGTTGGTAGTAGTGATAGTAGTGTTGGTGGTAGTAGTAGTAGTAGTAGTGTTGGTAGTAGTAATAGTAGTGTTGGTGGTAGTAGTGGTAGTAATGTTGGTAGTAGTAGTGGTAGTAGTGTTGGTGGTAGTAATAATAGTGTTGGTAGTAGTGTTGGTAGTAGTGTTGGTAACAGTACTGGTAGTAGTGTTGGTAGTAGTGTTGGTAGTAGTGTTGGTAGTAGTGGTAATAGTTTTGGTAGTAGGGAGTAGTGTTGGGAGTAGTAGTAGTAGGAGGAGTAGTAGTAGTTTTTACTTTGCTATCATGCTATGGTTGTCAAAAATATCGTAAATCAGAAACTAAACAATATTAAAATTAATATTGAAACTAGATACTCATTTGGGCAAGTATCAGTACTGCAAAAATAAGAAAGTACAATTATTTTGTAGATGAAATTTACATTCTGTTACTAAAAAAATCATTAAAAAAATCTTCATTATGTTATCGCAATCGGTATTGAGTATTGAGTGAGTTCCCCTTAGTATCGTTAGAAGTTGAAGTATCTTGATAATAGTGAGGAGTAGGAGGAGTAGTAGGAGTAGTAGGCAAGGCAAGGCAAGTTTATTTGCATACCACACAATTTGTACACAAAGTTCCGGTAAATCAAAGTGCTTTATGGAATAAAGACATTAAAATCACAATACAAACAAGTCAAATAAATAATCATCATAAAATGTAATCTTAAAAGAGAAGAGTGTAGAATAAAAACCTTTCAGTCATATACACAGCTGAAAAAGGTAGGAGTAGTAGTAGTAGTTGTTAATGGTAGCTGGTGGCAGTATTAGTAATGGTAGTAATATTATTAGGAGTAGTAGTTTTTACAAAGAGAACTGCTATCATGCTAAGATTGCCAAAAATATTGTAAATCAGAAACTAAACAATACTAAAATTAATATCGAAAGTAGATACTCATTTGGGCAAGTATCAAGTATCGATGGTGCGAAAGTAAGAAAGTACTATTATTATGTAGATGAAATATACATTTTATTACTAAAAAAAACGTTTTAAATATCTTCATTGTAGTTGGTGGTACTTGTTGGTACTTTGTGGTAGTAGTTGATGATTCTGGTAAATCTCATGTAAGCTGTTAAATACTGAGTAATATCATAAAGTGTACTCATTGTTTTTTTTAAAATTTATTTTATATCATTTAAATTTCGTAAGGCATGTATAAACAAAGTGGCATATATATATATATATATATATATATATATATATATATATATATATATATATATATATATATATATATATATATATATATATATATATATATATATATAATCCATCCATCCATTTTCGTCCGCTTATCCGGGGCCGGGTCGCGGGGGGAGCAGCCTAAGCAGGGACTCCCAGACTTCCTTCACCCCAGACACGTCCTCCAGCTCCTCCGGGGGGACCCCGAGGCGTTCCCAGGCCAGCCGAGAGACATAGTCCCTCCAGCGTGTCCTGGGTCTTCCCCGGGGCCTCCTCCCGGCGGGACATGCCCGGAACACCTCCCGAGGGAGGCGCCCAGGAGGCATCCGGAACAGATGCCCGAGCCACCTCAACTGGCTCCTCTCGACGTGGAGGAGCAGCGGCTCTACTCCGAGCTCCTCCCGTGTGACTGAGCTCCTCACCCTATCTCTAAGGGAGCGCCCAGCCACCCTGCGGAGGAAACTCATTTCGGCCGCTTGTATCCGCGATCTTGTCCTTTCGGTCACTACCCAGAGCTCATGACCATAGGTGAGAGTAGGAACGAAGACTGACCGGTAAATCGAGAGCTTCGCCTTTCGACTCAGCTCCCTCTTCACCACAACGGTCCGATACAGCGACCGCATCACTGCCGAAGCTGCACCGATCCGCCTGTCAATCTCACGTTCCGTCCTTCCCTCACTCGTGAACAAGACCCCGAGATACTTGAACTCCTCCACTTGAGGCAAAGACTCCCCTCCCACCCGGAGAGGGCAAGCCACCTTTTTCCGGTCGAGAACCATGGCCTCGGACTTGGAAGAGCTGATCTTCATCCCAGCCGCTTCACACTCGGCTGCAAACCGCCCCAGTGCACATTGCATTATAATATATAATATATATATATAAATATGAGTATACAGTCAGTACCAAATCTCAAACTATTTTTGTTACATTCTCAGATGAAAACTGCACTTTGAGAAATGTAATCAAAATCTTCAAGTTTTATGTTGATTTTAGAGTTGCACAATATTAATCGTAAGTAACTGACACCCTGTTAAGAAAACTGAGATCATATTTTTTGCAATTGTTCAGAAATGTTGTGAAATATGCCTGTATATCTGATGGAGATTCAAAACACATGAATAAACTCAGAAGGAAGACTTACTGAATGCCCTAATTTGCATACATTCAAAACTATTTCAGTATTCCAGACAATCAAATATTATTTTGCAGTACAACATACAGTATCTCTAGTAACTCACGGTTTACAGCAGGAAGGTTCCAGGTTTGATTTCCTGGTTGCCCAGCATGTTAATGTCATTTCCTCATCACAAAGAGACCTGGAGTTGTGTTTTGTTTCATTCACACGTTTAACACACAAACCCTGTATATTTAAGCTGAGTTCTTCTGTCATCCAAAAAACATTCTGTTCCACGGTGTGATGTCATGTGGTAATAGCCTGATTCATCAGCCGGTTTCACTTTGTAGAAACCATCTGACCTCGCAGTGTTAGAATTCATTCGTTCGACAGTAGGTGGGTACTTTTTATCATTTAACCAATCGCTGCTATTTGGTCGTGGGATATGTAATGCACTAATATATTATTATATTAGTGCATTAGTATATTAGTGCAATATATATTATTATATTAAGCTTTTCCCAAATCCCATAGGAAGAAGCACAATAACGTCTTTTCCACTGATAAAATTCCCCAAACATTCTCTTTATTCCTAAATCCTCGATCTTGAGAATCGTCATCAACACAGAATATATGGCTCTTCACTGATTGGCTGGTGCCCGAACTTGAGAAATGAAACTGAGCGGAGGCACTAGGTGACACCAGCCTGACTAATGTGATAATACAGGAAGTGCTCCAGTGTGTTTTTAAACTGCATACACCTTCGCTAGAATCATTTAGTGAATTTCAGAACTGGAATCTCTACAGAACTAAAAGTAAAATGGAGTTGTTAACTTGAAAACTACTACTTCATGACATCACAAGGTGGAACAGTTTTGGACATGTAGACAGACTAATAATGCAGGATTACTCAAACATGTGTGAATGAAACAAAACACGACTCCAGGTCTGTTTTTGAGGCGGTAACAGTGTTATAACATGGCTTAAATCTCTCAAGAGTCAGTTTTGTGTAATATATTATAGGAACATTTTGCTTTAACTTGAACTTGAACTTGTTGTGTTTCTGTGAGTTTGTAGCTAGGAGAAGTGTTAATCTGGAGTGGGACAGGTGCTGAGGCAATCCTCTGTGCTACACTGTGTCATGTATGTGGAGCTGGACAGCCTGGATCTGCATGTGTTTATGGGCCCTTTCTATTCCTGGCCCGTCCGAGCTGCAGCTGGTGTCAGGTTGTAGTCGCTGTAGTGTAGTGTATGTAACTGGCACAGGCTGAAGTGGCCTCAGCTTTTCCATTGTCCTTTGTCTTATTTGTAGGATTTAGACAGTTCTTTTTACTATGTCAAAGTTAGGAGCTGAAATTCCGATCTGGCATTTAGACCTCACGATAATGACTATTGATTTATCGTTCAATAAATGACAGATGCAACAGTTATTTTTGGGGGTCAATTTATTTTTTTGTGTTCCCAATCCTGAAAAATGTGCAAATATTGACTTCCAAATACGGATTAAGTCAATATCCTGGTTGGACATACTGTATAATTTTGATGTATTTACTGGTCGTATTGGCCCAGAATGTCTCATAAACTTTTATTTATACAAAGTTGTTCTGTAATTACTTGAGAGAGAAGAAAACAGCTACAGAACACATTTAAATCAGTTTTGGATCAATCTTATTTTAGTTTAAAGGAAGTAAATGCTGTTATATGTATCTGTTGATATCTGGTATCTAGTATCAGAATCGGTATCGGACCTACATAAACTGGATCGCTGCATCCCTAATGAATACTATATTAACTTATTTTTCAATATTTGAGAGATGGAACAGTTATTTTGAGGGTCAGTGTTTATCGTGGGTACTTTTTCTTTGTTATTTTTCTGTACTATGACAAGATTTGAGCTCCAGAGTGTTGAATATATAACTTCAATGACGGATTAATTGTTGTCAGTGGCATAATTTAGTCTATATTTTCTTTGCGCTTTAAAATTTTTTTGTCATGACAGACCTACTGACGCTGACACACACTGCATATGCACACCAGACTAAGAAAGTTAACGTGATTTAGTTTCATACGGGAATGAAAAAAGATCAAATTATACTGTATAGCAAGGTTTGAATTGTAACAGCAAAATTACACTATCAAATTGTAAAAATGAAAATGCTTGTAATATCAAAACTTCAAGTGGCTAAAGTTTAAAAGTGCTCAAAAAGGCCCAAGGCAGTCCTCAAAACTAGTAGATGATTAAGTCCTTTTATTAATTACATGGGAGTAGTGTTTTCATCAGGGCACATGGCAAAATTACACTAAGAGTAATGGACAGAATGTGGGCGGAGAATAGTCAAACACCATTTCAATACTAAGGAAAAGACTCAACATTAATAATAGTACTTTCTTTTCTATTCCCATGTGTCTTATATATGTGTAATCCCTCAGTGGTGCAGGTAGGTTCCATAGTGGTCCAGGGCGTACACTAGTCTATGTGCTCTTATGAATACTGGCTTGAGAGTCCCAGCTCGAACGTCCCATTCTCTCAGCTTGAGCACTAGGGGTGTGCAAAAATATTGAAATGTCGCTATATCGTATCATTTAATGTGATGATACAGTATCGATATCGTGGACTGCTATATCAATATATCACCAAGAGTATTTGTTTTGTATATTTTGCTAAATTATTTAGTTACAGCGCTATAGTTTTGTTGTTTCTTTAGAGGAAGGAAACCCATTTATGCAACACTGACATTCTCACTGTTTTGATGATTCAAATGGATGTGTTTAATATGAACTTTGCACAAGACGTGGTTTAACGAAGACTTTTAGAATCACATCATGATTTAGCCTTTATTTTTTATTGAACCATATCTAATCGATTTGAAATATCTCGTATCGGATTGAAAGCTGTATCGAGATATGTATCGTATTGTGGCCTATGTATCGAGGTATGTATTGTATCGGCAACTTCTTAATGATACCCAGCCCTATTGAGCGCCCCCTCCTCCCTCCAGGTGCATGAGTACCTGCTCTGCCCGGGAGAGCAAATTAGAAAATCTTGTATATCATAATAAAATTAAACCTGAATGCAGCAAGACCAAATGTCGGACCTTGTTTATGTCATTTTACTGATCTTCCCAAAGCAGCACACATTTTTTCAGTCTGTAATATCAATATAATCCTCATTTGCTTGCAGAAGTTTACTATGAAATTGTATTTTAAATATTTTTTTCTTGTTTTCCATGTCCTATAGCATCTGTAACTGTTGATTTGGGAAGAAAAGCTACAGAATTTGTTCAAAAATCATTCAGAATCACTTTTAGGAAGATCTTATCTATGTATTTCAATGAAATATGTAAAATAAAATCCTGAAATAGTTGCGGCACAGTTGAGACCACATAATCTTTGCATGTTTTTTTTTATGTATGAACATATGTGTTGAGATATATTGTAACTTGCGTATGTATAATATAGATAATGACCATTTTTTTTGTTTTTTTTTATATGTATATAGATGAACTAACTTGGTTTCTTAAAGGGTACAATTCAGCGGGACTTTCCAGCTGGTTCCCACTCCTTTACTTGTTCTAATACAGCTCAAGATCATTCTCATTTCAGGTTCATTTCTGTCCTGTCAATGTGACTTTTTTTTTGTATCGATACTTGCTCACATGAGTATCTAGTTTCAATACTAGTTTTGAGGTTGCTTGTTGAAAAGCTGCTCCTAAGTGGGGCTGAGCTTATGGCCATAAAGATTCACAATTCTCTGTATAATATGCCATAATTATAAAGCACTTAACACTTTACTTTGAAAAGAAGTCGTAAATTATCATGACTATCAAATTAACCAATAAAACTGGACCCGTTTACTGTGTGGCAAAAGTACCAGCTACTTTCCCACTATGATCTGACAGTCACTTTCACTGTGTATTCGTCCGGATGTACCAGGCTATATTTGCCAACCCTCATTTGAAACCCTCTCATTTTATGCAACAAACCAGCAATATGTTAAGTTTAGGTTACAAACAAGCTCTATATGACAGGCTGTGTAACAAGACTGTAGCGTGATCCATCTCTCTATTTTAAACAACACAAAATTTACTCTTGTGAGCTTTAAGCCATGTTATAGCTCTGTTATCTCATCAAAATGTATCTGGAGTTGTGTTTTGTTTCATTCACACATGTTGGAGTAACCCTGCATTATCAGTCTGTCTGCATCTCCAAAGCTCATAATGCTCTGTTCTACCTTGTGATGTCATGTAGTGGTAGATTTTAAGTGAACATCTACCTTTTACTTCTAGACCCCGTCCACACTAGTACATATTTGAGTTGTTTTTGGTGTGGATGCAGTGTTTGTTCACATTAATCCGACTCGAGACAGAACGATCTGGTGCTGCCTGCTCCCACGAATTCATCTGAGTACAGATCTGATCTGGCACTGTGTGGACGCCTGAAAACACTGATACTCTGATGTATGTCTATGCATCACGAAGTAATTCACCACCAAAATACTAAGAGGCTAGAATATATGTCCATTCATATAAACGTGTGTCTGTGTGTACGACCTGCAGACATATAATCTCTGAAAAGTTTAACATGAATCATCTCCAACACGACAGAAACACAGAACAGACTCACCATCAGCAGAACACCCCTCTGTCACAGAAAGAACACTCAGATTCCACTGAGTTGTGTCCTTTAGTCCGACAGAAGCTGAACTACATCAGTGCACAATAGTGAGCTGTTTTTTGAGCACTTAGTTTATGCAAATGAGCCATGCGGTTTTAAGATTAATTTCTGTAAAACATAAACAAATATGCTCAAAGCTATGTGGCTAGGGAGGCTTACAGACACAGAAACAATGTGTCTGGAGCAGATCATTTCCAATACGATGATACATGGATTTGTTTCAGTGTAAACATAGCCCTAGTTCAATAGAAATTGGCAATTCCAGTGGTGAAATCATCCAAATGATTGTAGTGAAGGTGTATGGAGTTTAAAAACACAGTGGAGCTCTTCCTGTATTTTATACTGTATGGCACATAACATCACAAGGTGGAACAGAGTGTTTTCTGTTTTAGCAAAAAAAAAAACAGTGTAAGGCAAGGCAAGGCAAGTCTATTTCATATATCAAAACATAAATAATCATGAAGATTAAAATTAAAAAAGAGAGACATAAATTGGAGAGAAGAGTGCGGAATGAAAACCTTTCAGTTATATGCACAGTCAAACAGAAATGTTTTGAGCCTTTGAGTGTAGTATGTGTGTGCATATGTTCAACTTGTGTGAATGAAACAAAACACAACTCCAGGTATGTTTTTGGTGAAGAAACGGCTTTCTAACAGATCAGAAAATAGCGTAAAATGGTCCCTTTAAGTAAGTGGTTTTGGAGTCTGGAAGTATTTTTAAAAAGCTCCAGAAGTTCACTCCCCATTGTTACATTATCCAAGATGGCGTCTGTGTGCAGTTTGATTTGTGTGTGTCCATTTAAAAAGTCCTTTTAACTGATGCTGCCTTCTCATTTACAGAGAGCAGACCAAACCCACTGACCTGAACAAGCCTTCTCCATCAATCATAACGTGTTTGCATTGTGCTGCGAGTGGAGCTGCTTGCTTATAATTCCTCCTTCTCGTCTGTTTGGAACAAATGAGACTTGAGTTCCCGTAATGTGCCTTCTAAGAGATAAGCATGTAAAAGAATTGCTCAAGGAAATCTGATGGAGTATAGACAGTAGTGTTGTCAGCACGCAAAAATGTCCAACTGGATTTCAATACTAAGTTCTAGTACTGATTCTGATACCATGATGATACTTCATTAGGGCTGGGTATCATTAAGAAGTTGCCGATACGATACATATCTCGATACAGTGTACTTTCAATGATATATTTCAAATCGATTTGATACAATTTAATAAAAAATAACGGCTATATCTTGGCTGTGATACTAAAAGTCTTTGTTAAACCACTTTTTGCACAAAGTTCATATGAAACACAAACTTTTTAATCCTCAAAACAGTGAAAATGTCAAATGTGTCACATAAATGAGTTTCCTTCTTCTAAACAAACAACAAAACTGTAGCTGTAACAAAATAATTGAGTAAAATACTCCCAAAAAATACTCTTGATGATATATTGATACAGCAGTCCACGATATTGATACTGTATCAACACATTAAATGATACGATATATTGATATTTCAATATTTTTGCACACCCCTACTCTGTATTGAGACAATATCTTTATATACTTTTTTTTTTTATATCGATACAGCTCAAGATCATTCTAAATCTGTTCAGGAAAGGTTCATTTCTGTCCTGTGAATGTGACTTTTTTAGAATTGATACCTGCTCAAATGACCATCCTAAATGATGGAGCATTTAAAATGAGTGAGCAAGTTGAAACATTACAATATTAGGTGACGTTTCTCATGGAGGGTCTGCCACCTGCTTGTCTCCATAAAGATGTTATTGCTTTGCCTGGAATGTTCCATGGTATGACATTAAACATATCCATTTAGAATTATTTCATTACAGGTGTTTGTGCTGCTCAAAAATACAGTAATTCCTTCTGTGAAAAGGGGTGACTCTCCACAGATCTAAACTGTAATGTATAGGGGTGTAACGATATCCAAGTCTCACGATACGATATTTATGGAGATATCGTGGGAAACCTCACGATATGGATGGGAGGCTTTCGATCAGGAATGTAACAATATCCAAATTTCTCAGTACGATATTTTCACAATATACATCTCATGGTACGATATTTATTGCAATATTTTGTGGAGTTTACCAAAACTGTCAGTACGCTACTTTTTCCTCTTTAAAATGCCTTGACAAGACAAGAACACAAGGAACTAAGACATAAAAGTGTTAGAACTGTTATTTCTTTGCGTAGTCTGCACGGAAATGGAGCAAAGGATCATGGTCTATGTAGTTCTGTTTTTTGTTTTTTTTATAACTACTGCTGCACCATAACTCTTCATTTAAGCAAAGAGACTTGTAAATCGATATATTGTGATGGTCCACGGTATTATTGTGCGAACTTTGACGATATGACATCATGATATTTCGGTTATTGTTACCTCCCCAGTCATGTAGTGTAGTGCTGGAACCGGTTTGTGTCCCTTGTGATAGACAGGTTTAATTTTTACTGTCACCTTTCTTGATCAGGAGTCTCCAACCTTTTTCTCTCAGTGAGCTACCTTTACAAAAAGAAAATGCCAAAGAGCTACTCATTTTTTTGGGCGTCTAAGTGAGTCATTCAGCAAAATATGTATAATCCAGAAATCCTTTTTTAAGCTTCTTGGAAAGGGGTGGAGAGCTACTGGAAGCTCCCGTGCTACAGGTTGGAGACCCCTGTGCTAAACAAAGCAATAATATTTCTTTGGAGACATCAGGTGATGGACCCTCCACTAGAAATGTTACACAGTGCACCTTTTAAAGAAATAAAAAGGGCTATAGTTTTGGTAAAATATTAGTTTACATAATGCTATTTATGTTTCAGTGAAATAGTAGTCTAACATTTGCACTTTTAGGTTTTGTGCGCATATTAAGACTGTAACAGCTGATTTATTTCCAGCTTATCTGATTGGCCTTTTGGTTGTTTCCTTGCATTGTTTGCCGGTTAAATAGACCTGCTCTCTGTCCTAGCGCTGTCTTAACGTTCAGCAAACACCTAAAGCTAAGTCGTATTTGCAGTGAGCTGAAGAAGTCAATGCATTTTTCTCTGGTGTAGTTCTGCACAGGCGCTGACCTCCCCGTTACCTATGACTCATGCGGTAGCTCCGGCCGTGAGGGGGGAGAGCGCAGGAGAGTTTCCCCATAAGGAGAGCCTATAGGCAGGGGAAGGGGCGTGACGCAGAGCCCTGGGTGGAGGACGTGAGCCGGGGAAATCCTTTATCTGACCTGAGACGTGACTGTAGGAGATTCTGACCTCTGAGCTTCGGTAGTGAGAGCATTCAAATGGCTCAGGCCAATGATAATAATAATAAATCTATATGTGAACAATGAACACAGAAAAACTACTTGGACTTTTTTCTTGATAGAATTTAAAGAAAGTTAAAGTTGTCTGCGTGAAAATGTAATTTTCCTCAAAGTTGTTTCTAACTCTGTGAATGTAGTCATTATTAAGCTGTCTGAGCCTGGTAGCATTTTCTTGCAAGAAATTTGACTTAAGCGTTGAGATCAATATCCAGCTCCAGCAAGTGACTGAATGTCTCTCCCCGCTCTTCACCTCCATGATTACAGTCATATAAGACAATATGGGCAAAAAATGTTGTAAAGATTTTAGAGTACTGTATTTTTTGGTTTAAAACTTATCCTGTGACTTATACTCCGGTGTAACTTATATATTAACATTTCCACACTGACAGCTGCGAGAGGTTCTAGGCTTGTGTGTCAGTATCTACTCCTGTACCACTGTCACTTCACTCTACTGTGCATGTCTACTGCAGAAAGAGCCTCTGCAAGTAATGAAATATTCAGTCAAAAACGGTAATCAAGCAACAGAAAGAAAGTTTGGAGTGAGTGAGAAACTTGTGAGGGACTGGAGGAAAGCGAAGATGGAGAACACAGCTTCACGGCAACCGGGAGAGTGAACCATGCAACTTTCCTGGAGGTCAGTGAATGGATCGATAAAGCCTGGACTTGGACCTGTCGGGATTCAGAAAGGTTGGAATAATTCTAACTGGAACTGATGCTGAGTCTGACAACGGAGCTCTGTTTACCTCATGGATCTATGGTTTACCTCTAGAGGTCGCGGAGTTTCTCAGAAGTGACACCGAGGATGAAGAATTGAATGGATTTAGTGATTTGGAGTGAGATGGAGAGTTTGGTAAACTTGTTCTGTTCTGTTGTTTATGTTATAGTTTATCTGAAGAACTGTTCATATGTGACGTTAACAGTCTGTTGTTCTCTCCTCTGTTGTTTTTACTAGAACTTGACTTTACACAGGAAATGTCGGTTCCTGGTCTCTGATTTTATAAAATTAATTTCCTCCAAAAAAGTGCGACTTATAGTTCGGAGTGACTTATATATGTTTTTTTCTTCTTCATTATGCATTTTTTGGCTGGTACGACTTATACTCCAGAGCCACTTATAGTCCAAAAAATACGGTACACGCATTGTCAGGTATGTGTTTGTGCTAAATTAACTTTGAGGAGCTGTAAGTAGACTGTATAAAATATGAATCCTAATTTGGAAGTGTTCTAATTTAGATACCACTTAAACTGTCATTTTGAGCAGGAAACTGATAATAACTGTAGTTGCCCCACTGCAGTCCTGTGACACTTTGACACCCGGATCCTGCCTTCAGGGACGTTCACACAGACTGACAGCTCAGTTGGACTCTGCTCACAGCTCAATTATGCTGTCTAAATGGACTCTTGACTTTGTCTTAGTTTACAGGAAATATTCACTCTGCAGCTTTCAGACGCGTTCGTGTGTTTTTTCAGTGAAAGTCAGTTGGTGCTGGGGCTGTCTAGAAACTATTTGCTCTTATTTTTAGTAGGCCTGTCACGATAATTCTTATATCAACTTATCGTTCAGTATGTGTAAGCTGGATCAATATTTTGAGTCAATATTTCTCCTGTATATTTCTTTGCACTACTGGGACTTTTAAAAGTTATTTTTAATACTATACGTTAAGATTTGAGCTGTAAGATGTTGAATTAATAATTGACTGAGGCTGAGTTCTTCTCTCAAAAAGAAAACACTACACCTTGTACCGTATTTTCCAGACTATTGAGTGCACCTGAATAAAAGCTGCATCAACAAAATTTTAACAAAATTTTAAAATTGTACATATATACGCCGCACCTGAATATAAGCCGCGGGTGTCCACGTCTTCAAGAGCGTTTTCAAGTTCAGGCGTCTGCTTTTATTGGCTCTGAAAGTCTTTTGTCATATTTTTGCATTGAATCATTGTGAGTTAGTCAGTCTGCTGTCGCCAATATCTCACCATCGACTCACTGATGTTGAGCTCACGTGCAGCAGCTTTGTTTCCTTCTTCAACAGTCACATCAGTTGCCTTTAATTTAAAAACTGCATCATCTGCATTTCTTCATGTGTTTTCGATGAGGAGAGTGTATGAAGTCCAAAATAGCTGTTCAAAACACAATCAAACTAGAATCTTCCTTGCTGCGTCACCCCGTCTCTCTACTGTGCATGTCTCCTGCAGAAAGAGTCTCTGTTCTGTCTGTATCATGTCAGTGTCTTGGAGGATTTCAGCAGATTTCAGACTCTCTCGGGGGCGGGGTTAGTTCTATCTTTCAGGTATGAGTGGATGATGTTCGGCTACTGAAGTTTGAGACATTTCTTCTCGTCATTTACACACACGGGTAAGATGTATCCCCCTCACTAATGTTCATTTGGCATCATAACTCAT
The DNA here is from genome assembly GCF_026225935.1 of Boleophthalmus pectinirostris. Lineage (NCBI taxonomy): Eukaryota > Metazoa > Chordata > Actinopteri > Gobiiformes > Gobiidae > Boleophthalmus > Boleophthalmus pectinirostris. The sequence continues at coordinate 4,018,036 of NW_026571095.1, forward strand.
TTTACCACACGACGAAAAACTACTGTATTTTCTGCACTATTAGGTGCTCTGGATTATAAGACACACTGTCATTAAATGGTCTATTTTCGAACTTTTTTCACAAATAACCTGCACCGGACTTTAAAGGAAACACAACAGTTGGATGAGTGGTTGGTGACTGATTTTGTTTGTTTGTGGCGTTCACGGTGACTCTGGGCTTTGTTCAGTTGTGGCGTGTAGGGAGGGTGCTGTCTGGGACCGCTGGATTGTCGGCGTGTTCGCAGTGACTCAGTTGTTCAGTTGTGTCTAGAAGTGGCACATTGCACTCGCTTTTTCGGTTCGTTCCTCCGTTCCGTTCCTCGTTGGCGTGTAGTGATGAGTGTGTCTGTGGGTGTTTTTCACTGTGTGGTCACTGTCTGCTCCGTGTGTGTTTGTGTGTTCTGTGTGTTTGCGGCTTTGTAGTTTCCTGAAGTCGTGCTGGGACACCCGAGTGGATTCGTGTATAGGGTGCTCTGGATTGTGGGGCGCGCAGTCGTTTTTTGATGGGGTTAGAGGATTATGAGCGCATCTAATACCCGGAAAATACGGTATTTGAGTGCACTGACAATATCACAAGCTCGTGTAGCAACTTCATGTTAACACTAGATCCATGTGTAACAGCACAGACAGTGGTGTTTTCTGCTCTCAGGCTGCGTATATCCGCATATATGAATGGACAATGTGCCAAACAAAGAATCTGTCCATATATTCGTCGCATCGTTTTATTAGCTGCAGGGTTCAAAGTGTGAGAAAAAAGTAGCGGCGTATAGTCTGTAATTTACAGTAATATCATCCAGCTCTCGACATAAACATCACAGGTTGAGTGGCCACAAGTTGGCTGGTGTGATTCCAGCTCCCACAGATGAATGCTGCCGTTGTGTCCTTGGGCAAGACACTTAACCCACCTTCCCCACAGTGTCTGCGTACACTGGTGTATGAATGGGTGAGTGGTTCCTTGTTGTAAAGCGCTTTGAGTGCCTTCAAGGTGGAAAAGTGCTATAGAAAAATGTGACCATTTACCATTTACCATGTGATAATATAGGAAGTGCTCCACTGTATTTTTAAACTTCTTACACTCCTGCAGTCAATATCATTAGAATCATTTGGATCATTTCAGCTCAGGAATTGCGAGTCTCTGCTGAACTAAAGGTAAAATGAGCTGTTCACTTGAAAACTACCACTAGACAGACTGATAATAAAGGATTACTCAAACTTGTGTGAATAAAACACAACACAACAATATCCACGTGCGTTTTTGATTAGATATTAACATTCTCACTAGGGATGGGCATGATTAGTCGATTAATCGATAATTGATTGTTAAGAATTTCATTGATTACGTTCATTTTAATCAACAAACTGAATGTAGGTTGCTGTGTGTATTCGTGACCAAACAGGGTCTGTACATGTAGCTCTCTGCACTCAGAAGGAGCGAGACACAAACAGTCGGTCAGTCTGCAACGTGCCGACACAAATGTGTATTTAACGATGACTTGTACAAGAAATTCCACGCTTTTTGTTGTGTTCGGGACAAGTGTGAGGCCATGTGCACAGAGTATAAAGCAGCACATATGTTTCACCTGGCAAAGCTTTTTCACACTGGACACCGAGAGTAGCGCAATGTAGATAACGAGTCCCCACCTCCCACCCCCCGTACGGTGTCCTGGTTTTGACAAACGCAAATATGGTCACACTAACTTGTATTTCACTGAGTCGTGTCGCACAAGAGCTGTTTTTTTCCTAATTTTTCATTCGCTTAATCTATGCAAATGAGCCATGTGGTTTTAAGTTTTGTTTCTGTGAGAGTTGCCCAAATTTGCATTAAACACATTATAATGTCAAACGGGCTGATGTGGCTCTAGAGTGGTCACGGTTTATATGTCGTAAAGTTGAATTTATTTATGCAGATTAGTAGTGCAGATAGTAATAATAATGATGATAAATTTTAATAAAAAAACAGTTTATGATTACTCGATAATCAATCGTTAATTCTCCTGACGATCGATTAAGAAAATTTAATCGAATGCCCATCCCTAATTCTCACATGTTCACAAGAGTCAATTTTGTGTACTATAGGACCTTTTTAAGTGCAGAGTAATTTTCCTGTTTTATTTTTAGCCTCCCAGCATTTCTCCGCATGATTCATCTCCTCTTCACTTTCATGACCGCTTCAAAACCTTTGCACATTATCATGTTGTTGTCCTTCCTCAGCGTGCAGCTTTTTGCGTCATCACTCAGTCTCCTCCACAATGGACAGCCAGCGTTTTGTTTTTAGCTCGGGGATAATTTTAGCGCTACTCTGTCCCTCCCCAGTCAGATTAGGGCCCATTCTGAGCGGGGCTGACCTCACAGAGTACAGCCTAAGTAGGATTTGACTGGCGCTTCTTACACCGTTTATCTCCGTGTTGATGCCAGTGGAGTGAGAGGCCGAGGAGAGGTGCTGGGACAGGACTTGTGGCTGTTGGAGACGTGTTGAGGTTGAAGTTTGGAGGAAATATAGCGGTTTGAAGTTGGAGCTGCTTTTGTGGCGTGGAGCAGGTGAAGAAGGGACAGATCGCAGAGTATGAGAGGTCAGAGCGGCTCATACCACCTGGAGATGGAGATGGAAGAAGTTGACGATGTTGTGGTAAGAATAGAGCAGTGAAATCACAATACAACATTTTAAACTTGATTTCGATACTGAGGAATAGACTAGATAATAAAAACACTCTTTCTTTAGACAATAGAATGTGATTTTCAGCATTAAATCATAGTACTTTCTTTTATATTCCCACGTGGTCTTATATGTGTGTAATCTCTCAGTGGTCCAGGTTGGTTCCATAGTGCTCCATGGGTGTATACTAGTCTATGTGATGTTATACTTGTTCTAATACAGCTCAGAATTTAGACTTTTTAAATTTTTTTTTTTTTTAGCCTAATCTGTCGTACACCACCTGATTCTGATTCAAAGGCCTTGTTAAAATTCAAAGTAATAACTCAACTGCTATTTCTTAACAATATTGTGATCACACACAGATGACATGACTAATCATATCAGCAGGTTTCCCACGGTCATGGAAATCCCGGAAAAGTCATGGAAATTAAAAATGTCATTTTCAAGGCTTGGAAAAGTAATGGAATTTTAGTATTTTTTTCGCGCAATTAGTGTTCTGTTGAGTTCTCATGAGGCTATTATGATTATTTCCGAACGTCTGCGCCTTTTTTAAAAAAAAAAAAGAGAAGACAATAAATGCACTGACAGGATTTTGCATGTTCAAAAACTATAATCCCAAACCAAAAGGTGAGTGGAAAGTAGGGATGTAATGATATCCAATTCTCATGATACGATATCATCACGGTATGAACCTCATGGTACGATATTTATTGCGATATTGTGGGAAAGCTCATGATATGGTGGGGAGGCTCACGATTAGAAATGTAACAATATCATGATATTTCAGTTATTGTTACATCCCTAGTGGAAAGAGTTAACATTTTATACTTAGCCCTAAAAGTATGATCAATTCTACACATGTAGGTGCTGGAAAGTAATGGAAAATTCACTTTAGGTCATGAAAAAGTCATGGAAAAGTTTTGAAATTTTGTCAGTGAAAAAGAGTGGGAACCCTGAATCAGATTCTGATTCATGGTAAAATTTGTATAAAGCTCAGATGGAATTTATAAAAAATAAAAAAAAACACACATAAAAATGACATTACAATAGAAACTGCCATGCTCTTTGGAGCAGTACAAAATGTCTAAAGGAATGTATCTGCAAAACTACATAAAAATACAAAAGAGCCATGAAACAAGGAGTCATTAATGTTAATTGTGTAAATGTGTCAGAAAACTGTTGAATGAAGTTTAGTAATAAGCATTTCCATTGGTTTAATGTTAGTCTTAAGATAAAATAGCCTTTCGTGTGTAGCTGTAAAATGAATCAGTCTCTATCATTCAAGGGTCATTTAGTGAATGACGTTTTATTGATTCATATTCTCTTGTTGAGTTAGCCAATTAAGCTTGTTTGTGAATGGAGTGGCTCTGGCTTGGACCCAGGCCTCTCCGGGCGAGTCCTTCTGGATGACAGCTCTCGTGTTTCACTTACCCCCCAGTGAGTGTCCTTTATTCATCACTCCATTATCAGCACAGGTGAAAGGAGGAGGAGCTATATACAAGACGGAAATGAGACGGAAATAAGGAATACATTATATGAGTAATTGTTTTATTGCAGCCTCATTGAGATACACGAACAATGCAACAATTTTACAAACCTAGTGATTAAGCTCAGATACTAATCGATACTAAAATTACAATCGAAACTAGATACTCATTATAGCTGGTTAGGGTTATGTGATATGGCAAAAAAAAAGATTACAATTTAATTCTTCATATTGATCACTTTTTCTAAATTTGCAATGTTATTTTCTTTTCAAAAACAGACTTTGACTGTTGATTGTTTTTAGCATTCATCATAGTCTGAAGTCTGCTCCTAACCTAATGTCCTTTTACTGATCAGCTGTGCCCTCATTAAAAAAAGAATAAAAAATTTTATAACAGAACTTTAACAATTTACAAATGATTGAATCTTGATTTTAAAATTTGATTCGTTGCACAACACTACTGTGAATATTCTAAAAAGGAATGAAAGAATCCTTATTTATTAACAACAGGGAGCATTGAAGCAAATGTGCTGGTAATTTTCTTGTACTGTATGGAATAATATTTCAGTCTATAGTCTCGTCTCTCCTGTTTTTATCAGTTTGACTTTTCAGGAACCAAAAACTTCCTGTTAATGATCTACCAGAGTTTAGTACAAGTGAGACCTACACAAAAGTTGCAGTGAGTCTGAACTAGGGTCGTCAAAGTATCTAAAATCAGACACTACATGATACTAAAACTAGAAGTATCGAAACAAGGCAGTAATTTGAGCAGGTATTGGACAGAAATAAACCTTTCTTGAATAGTTTTAGAATGATCTTGAGCTGTATCAGAACAAGTATAAGAGCACATAGACTAGTATACACACATGAAGAGGATAACACAGATATAAAACCACATGGTAATATTAAAAAAAAGTAGAGGCGGCGCTACCATTAGGCGACCACCTAGGGCCCCCAAATCTGGAGGGGCCCCCAACCAATTGCCTTCAGTGCCACTAATGGCCAAGGCCTCAATTTGATTTTCTCTCAATATGGCATTATATGAGAGTACTTTTTTACTTTTAAAAAGGATATCAAAATAGCATCTGATTGTCAAATCTGTTTTAATTGCTTCCCCCCCTTGGTTATCTACTAGGCTGCCTAACTAAGAATTTAAATTTAGAATTTATTTATTTGAAGGATAAGCCCCTTGAGATGTTTTGCCATCTTGTTTTCGAGGGGGTCCTCATAAATACAACAAAAGACAGATACAGTAGGACAGACAGTAGGATACATAAATTCAAAAAATGCATCAAAACAACAAAATCAACACAACCACAAACACACACTCACACTTGACTGTTTGACATACAATAAAACAAGTTTGAGGAAAAAAAAATATATTAATAAAAACAGAATTCAGAGATAATCACAACAAGATGAACAACAAAAATTCAACAAAATGATCAAAAACAAATACATGGGTTATGTAAATATTGAACCAGAGCAATTTTTAATGAAGGGACTGAAATCAAAGACAAGTTTCCAATCTACCCTAATTCAAATAGAGCTGTGCATGTCTCAAGAAGAATAGGGGAAAACAGACAATAAATATATATAAAAAAAAAGTTTGCCTAGGACCCCCAAATTGCTAACTCCGCCACTGGCCACTGAAAGAAAGTATTGCGATTTATTGTTGAAAATGCCCTTATTTTGTCTAAAGTAAGAGGAGGACGTCTATTCCTTTGTACCAAAATCAAATCGTAAGAAAACAATTGCTGCTCTCCTCACCTTAACAAAGTGTACTACTATCAAACACCAATATCTAACTGCTGTGTGTTATCAGATGGTCTGGTAGAGACATGAGAAAATGTTTCTTAAGGTTAATGTTCTTTTGTTTTGTATTAATTCATGACGCTGTGAAGTCACATGTCCAAACACTGGCTCAGTTCAGCTCAGGCCTTTATTATCCACATACCACAGTGATGTCAATACATACTTATTATCAATGATGCATAAATGTAAATATGTTCTTATTACAATTGCTTTAACTAATTTTTTTTTTTTTATATCTTAGTTTTTTTTAATTGCTGTTCCTCAATCTAGTGTGGCATTAAACTTATAAACGTAATCTATAGGAAGTTCCACAAATTGATGCAAGCTGTAATAAAGTTCACAAATTAGAAGTTAAGTGAAAAGTTAAGTTATTTTATTTTTACGTGAAACCCAGAACCTATTTCATTGGACTGTTTGTGGAAAGCCAAAGCTATTAGGAAAGACATCCAACAATAAACTACTTTCTAATTAGGTGTGGACAATACACAATGGACTTATTTTTTAACTTCAAGAGCTGCTCATACAATTTATCTTATCTGTATCTTATTTGACGTAGACTGGGTTAACTTAAAATATATAGTGTATAGGGATGGTACAAGATCTCATGCCACAATATCTCCTGAGACAAAATTGCTACAAGATCGTGCACACATGAGAAAAATAACCTAGTGAGATTTTTTTCCCCAAGTGTTTACATTTGGATTGGATAAAAAAGGGATACATGATAATCTACTTCTCTTCTCCAAAAGCAGTACTAGAATGGAAACAAAAATATGAAATCAAATAAACTGTGAGACCAAAATTGGACACTGAATTGTGAAATGTAAATATTAGGAATTATGTAAAATTTCATCTTGTCTCATTCTCGTGGACCCAATCTCGTATCACATCTTGTGGAAGTTGTGTCCCATCCCTAATAATGTATTGCAGCTATATTTAATTTTTTGTAACTATTTTGAACTGCACTAAAATCCTCTTATGGTGCTGGTGTGGTATAGGATTCTGACCCCGCGGTGAGGTGACCCCGGCGTCAACATATCATATAGTATTTTGACCCCGGGGTCAGAATCCTATTATGGTATGTTGATCCCCCTATGAAAATCTGTATTTTATTAATAAAGAACTTGAATTCTATAGAAAAACTTTGAATATGAATACTATATCTGCAAATGAAAACATATTGACGTATTTAAAAGTGTATTTTTGAAGAACTCAGATGCATTTTTTATGTTGATTATAACTTTTGAATGTTAAAAATTACTTAGTTTAAACACATATTTTACTGAAAATGAGATAAGTAGTTATTAATGAGTTAGGTCATCAAAGTGATGTATAATGATTTGGAATCTTGTTCAAATAGACAGGGCTGATAGTTAAATAGGGGAAACCTAATGACTATAGTAATCTGACCCTCCAAAATGTTTATTATGACACAACATGTCTAAATTCAAGATCATTATCGTTACAAACTATTGCCGAAATTGACATTATGATTAAGGATTATCTGAACATGGCAAACTAAAAACCATAACAATGTAAACTACAATATAAAAAGTGACAAGATTGCTGTGTATATACAATTTGAACAATACGTTACATTTACACAAAACACCAAGTCGTTCTCCGTCAAAACATTCATTAAAATCCCTTAAAAGAAACTGAATATGTAGCAATATATAATAAAAGTAAATGACATGAGAATTAATGATCATGTAAGTAGGGATGGGCATGATTAGTCGTTCATGATTCAGTTACGTTCATTTTAATCGACTCTAGAGTGGTTATGGTTTATATGTCATAAAGTTGAATTTATTTATGCAGATTAGTAGTGCAGATAGTAATAATAATGATGATAATTTTAATATAAAAACGTTAATGATTAATCGATAATCGATCGTTAATTCTTCCGACGATCGATTAAGAAAATTTCATCGAATGCCCACCCCTGTATGTAAGTAACTACTAAAGAAAAAAGTAAGAGGAGTCAAAACCCTTTACTATAGCGGCATGTTGAGCCCGGGGTCAAAATACTATCTCACACCGGCCTTTGCTATAACACTCAAAACAAGACATCTGGTTATCTCTGTGTAATTGTAATACACTTAATAATAACTATATGTTGTGTATTTTTCAGTATTTGACCAAAGTTCTAGGTCCTGATGGTGACTTGTTGAACGGCGCACACACTGACAGCCTAAGCTCTACAGTATCTGATGGCCACTTTAAATCCATTCAGGAAGTGGCCTCTAATCCGTCTTTAGTAAAAGTGACGTCTTAAAGGAGGTCAGCGGTGAACGGGAGCGCGGGGGGTAGAGCCGGGGGGGTTATTAATGGCGCATTGTGTAACTTTTCTGGTGGAGGAGGGCCCGTTAAACGCTTTTTGCCATGTAGATGTTATTGCTTTGTCTGGAATGTTTCTGTCTTGATGGGGACCAAACCAGACCAAGTTACAGGGCAGATCTGTGGAGTGTGTTTTGGAGCTATAAAACCACCTGTAATTGAATAAATGTAAGATAGAGATGTTTAATGTCACACTGTGGAACATTCCAGACAGAGCAATGACGCCTCCATAGAAACAAGCAGGTGACAGACCCCCAACCAAAAAGTTACACAGTGCACCTTTTAAGCCTCTATAATGTTAGGAAAAATAATAATGATTGCAGTTTTAAAATATTTTGCAACTTCATTTGTGAAACATGATAGATGAAGTAATCATTTTTATGTCAGTTTTGATCATGGGTACTTTTTGTTTGTACTACTGAGACATTTTTGGTGATTTTTCTGTACTGCAATGAAATTTGAGCTATAGAAGGTTGAATTATGAAGTTTTATGACATAGATGCAAACTACTTCAGTGTATTATTCTGCAATTTATTTACATTTAGAATAGTTTTATTAGCCAGGCTGGCGCCACCTAGTGCCTCCGCTCAATTTCATTTCTCTCCAGCGACTAGGTCAGGAATCAAAATACACTAGACGGTTCGGAAAAACCCCGGAAATGCGAGTTCGGGCACCAGCCAATCAGTGAAGAGTCATATATTCTGTGTTGGCAGTGATTCCTGACATTTAGGATTTAAAGCTTTAAAGAGAATGTTTGGTGAATTTTATCAAGGAGAAAGACGTTATTGTCCTTCTTCCTATGGGATTTAGGAAAAGCTTAATATACCAGTTAACCCCGTTAGTGGAGCATTACATACATCACGACCAAATAACAGCAATTGGTTAAATAAAAAAAGTATCCGCCTACCATCGAGGGAAAGACTTCTAACACTGCGAGGTCAGACGGTTTCTACGAAGTGAAACCGGCTGATGAATCAGGCTATAGTTTTATGATGATAATTCTGCTGTATGGTTTGGTTTCAGTATTATAAGAAATAAATTGCACTTCCAAATTTGTGTACATTTTGAATAGAGCTTGAGATTGTCACACCTCCAGTCTAATATTAAATCATTGGAGATTTTAAAGGTGCACTGTGTAACTTTCTGGTTTGGGGTGCATTATCTGCATGTTTCTATGGATATATCATTGCTCTGCCTGGAATGTTCCACAGTGTGACATTAAACAGCTCTACTTTACTTTTTTGGTTCAATTACAGGTCGTTTTACAGCTCAAATACCTAGAAAAAGACATTTGACAGTGAGTGGGGTCGCCACTCCACAGATCTGACCTGTAACTTGAGCTGGTTTGGTTTCCATGAAGATTGAAAGGTTTAATGCTATACCATAGAAAAAACAATAACATCTCCATGGAGAAAAGCATTTGACGGGCCCTCCACCTGAAAAGTTAATTACAGTTCTACCACTTTTCTTCACTTTTTAACATTGTTTTGGCTAATATATCTTCATGAAAATTTTGCACTACTGTCACAAACATGGCAGATTTCCATAGTAACAGACATTTTCTTAATTTTACACTCTTTCCTGACCAGTATGTCCTGGAGCATTAGTGTTTCAGAGAAGCGATACTGACCTGTAGATCCACATGTTTGTAAAGGTCTAAAGTTCACGTTTGGCAGGTTTTAGTGACCAAATATTTTGTTTTCTACAAATCATATTTCTAACATCATAATTGCAGTTTCTTGTAATTGTCACTGTGTAATTGCAATTTATCTTTCAGTTCTCTGCAAGATGTAAACCATATGAAAAATGAAGTTACAGTTTCAGTTTTGTGCTTGTATAAATTCAAACTCTGAATCAATATTGAGTATCGAGTCTTTTCCTTAGTTTCATAATCGATACCACAATGATTGTATTAGAAAACGTTCTTTATTTAGACTATTTTCAACATTTAATATAAAAGAAAGTAACACGATTACCATGTGGCCTTAATATGTGTGTAATCCCTCAGTGGTTCAGATATTATTCATGGTTTGATAGCTCAAAAATACCTAGAAAAACAGACATTCTGACTGTGAGCAGGGTCACCTCTCCACGGATCTGACCTGTAACTTGGTCTGGTTTAGTCTCCATGAAGACTGAAAGGTTTAATGCCGTACTGTGAAACATTCCTGTCAAAGCAATCATCAAACATCTCCATGGAGAAAAGCATTTGATGGACCGCCACGAAAAAAGTAACAAAATGCACATTTAAATACGGAGAGACTTAAATAAAATAAGTATAAAATAAACAGTTGAGTTGCGAAAGAGCAGGACTGCACGATATTGGAAAATAATTGAGATTTTTCTGATGAAATTTGCAACATATTTTTTATAAAGTAGGATTTTGTTTGAGTGCACATTGTAAACAACCCCAGGAGCCTCAAATATTAACTCATATATAACTCATCTATAAACTAATACAAGAATCCCGTGCATTTCAGAACAAGTTTGTAGAGAACTAAACAGGTACAACAAGATTTTTCCATACACAGGCTGTTTCTTTTATATTATATCTAAATAATTACAGCCTTGTGATTATTGTATTAACTGGAATTGAGATCTTGATTTGATAATTAATTGTGCAGCCCCAGAAGAACAGGCTCATCCTCTTGACAGTGTGTTACCGAGATAGACAGAATCGCGCGCTTTGAAAAAACTTTACAAAGACGAGTGTCTGGAGCTGTATCCTGTCATCCTGGTTTCAGAGCATATGATTGACAGGCGGGTTAACCAATCAGAGAGACGCATGCTTTGTCCACGTCAAAAACAAACTTTGCTGCTTACATATTAACAAAGGAGAAAAATGTACATAAAGGACAGAGAAACTGTGTGGATTTTTACAGAATCAACAATCGAAGCACCAAGCTATTACTTATTTTAGGTAAAAGAAGTTTTATTATTTTGATCTGAATGTTACGAGAATTTTTGAGAGGACACGTGATACAAATGAGCAGCTGTGGTTGGACCGTCTCAAGTTTGGACAGATGGCTTTCACTCGCTATGGTCCAGTCCCAGTCCCTTCTGGATTTGAACAGAATGTAGAAAGGACTTAGCCAGGCCGGCGCCACCTAGTGCCTCCGCTCAATTTCATTTCTCTCCAGTGACTAGGTCAGGAATCAAAATACACTAGATTGTTCGCGAAAACCCCAGAAGTGTGAGTTCAGGCACCAGCCAATCAGCGAAGACATTCTGTGTTGTTCCCGAGAAGAGAATTTTTGGTGAATTTTGTCATTCGGAAAAACGTTATTGTCCTTCTTCCTACAGGATTTGGGAAAAGCTTAATATAACAGTTATCCCCATTAGCGGCGCATTACATACATCACGACCAAATAGCAACGATTGGCTAAATTATAAATAGTACCCACCTACCGTCGAGCAAACAAATTCTAACACTGTGAGGTCAGACGGTTTCTACAAAGTGAAACTGGCTGATGAATCAGGCTAGAAAGGACTGGCTGGGCGGACAGTTGTTTATGATTATGAACAGTTGTTTTATTGTCATTTTCCAGGGGGACTCTCGGGGGCAGATGGTAGCCGAGCGTCTTGGTTTGGGCCATAACTTGGACCTGTCTGACACCATGGTTCAACAGAAGCTGGACGAGATCAAGGAGCAGATCCGCAGAGAGATCCGCAAAGAACTCAAGATCAAGGAGGGAGCGGAAAACCTGCGAAAGGTACATTTAAAGAGTCCATATTATGCTATTTTCTGATCACAAACAGACCTGGAGTTGTGTTTTGCTTCATTCACATGTTTAACACACAAACCCTGCAGATTCAGGCTTAGTTGTTCTCTCACACAAAACTCTGTTCTACCTTGTGATGTCATGTGTTAAAGGTTGTATGGAGGATTTTTTTTGTTTCAAGTTGTCAATGATAGCATTATAGAGGTGCAGTAGCCTTGTAATTATGATGACCAAAAAAAAGAGAATACAAATTCATCAACTCTGGACGTGGTGGGGCTAAACATTTGCCAATAGATAACGACACTGCCTCGTTATCTGTTAGCTGACAGGCTGTCAATCAAACTCCCTACGTTTCTAGCGTAACTGACTTGCCTGCGCGCCGCCGGTACGTGGTTTACGTACGACTGTCACGCAGTCCACAGACGCAAGCCGCACAGACGCTGTTTACTCCACCAACGCAACAGTTCTTAGCGGCTTTTTTTGACCTATATCTTCCTCGCAGTTCGCACAAAGTTTGTTGCAATGGCAGACAAGAATCCAGGAGCAGTTAGCCGCAAAAGAAAGTCTGTTTTTGAGATTGCTGAAAGAAGAAGACAAGGGGAAAAGCAGCGAAGCCAAACTAAGGTGATTCCTGAAGATTCATTCCAGTGATGGCGCAACTGAAGCAGACGAAGGGTCTAAAGACTGACGCACTGGTCGCCAAATTACTCCTGGACAGGTCACTTCTGCTTATTATGAAAACGTACTTTATTTCCAAGAGCTAGACAAACGTTTTTCAGGACACGAAAGCGATATCCTATGTCTGAAAACGTAATTTTCAAGGCAAAGAAAGAGTCTTGCTGCTGCTGCGTGTTGTAGCTAGTTCATTCGCACTGAATCTCCGCGCACCCTTCTCTGCACCCCTTTCCTGCTCCTGTCCCCGCTGCCCGATCCGCTCTTCCCCCTGCTCCTCACTTCTCCGGGCACGGAATCTCCGCTCCCCGCTCCCCGCTCCTCTCTCCTTCCCTGCTCCCTGCTCCGCTCTTCTCCCTGCTCCTCACTTCTCGTCCGCGAACGAAATGTCCGCCACACCCGCTCCCCCCGCTCCTCACTTCTCCGTCTTGCCTAACCAACACTGTAGTTAGTTGTTTACAAGTCATGTGCAGCGCACCGGCTGTAAACAAACCTGTTTCTGGCGTAAAGGAGGAGGAGGGAGGAGGCGTTTCTACGTAGGAGCTGTAGGGGAGGGGGGGTGGTTTCACGCATGCGCAACATTTGAAAAAGGACAAACAGTCGCTGGATTTCTCGTTCCTTGGAAAATCCTCTATACAACACATACAGGAAGTGCTCCACTGTGTTTTTAAACTCCATACACCTTCACTAGAATTATTTTGAAGATTTTGTACTGGAATTGCCGATCTAAACGTAACAAATGACATCACAAGGTGGAATAGGGCATTTTGGGCTTTGGAGATGTAAACAGACTAATAATAAAGGATTAGTCAAACATGTACCGTATTTTCCGGGCTACTGGGCTCACTCTTAAGCCTCCAACCCCATCAAAAAACAAATGTGTGCCCCACAATCCAGAGCGCCCTATACACAAATCCACTCGGGTGTCCCAGCACGACTTCAGTAAACTACAAAGCCACAGAACACACAAACACACACGGAGCAGACAGCGACCGCACAACGAAAAACACCCACAGACACACTCATCACTCCACGCCGACGAGGAACGGAACGGAGGAACGAACCGAAAAAGCGAGTGTAATGTGCCACTTCTAGCCACAGACAGCACCCTCCCTACACGCCACAACTGAATAAAGCCCAGAGTCACCGTGAACGCGCCAAACAAAGTCCCACTGACCCATCACACTGTTGTGTTTCCTTTATAGTCCGGTGCGGTTTATTTGTGAAAAAAGTTTGAAAATAGACCATTTAATTACAGTATGCCTTGTAATCCAGAGCGCCCTATAGTGCGGAAAATATGGTATGAATGAAACAAAACACACCTCCACATATGTTTTTGAGGAGGTAGCAACATTGTAACGTGGCTAAAAGCTCAGAAGAATCAATTTTGTGTAGGATATGGGACCTTTAAAGAATAACACAAACAGTCTGCAGCAGAAAATATTGCTGTGATGTATATGTTTTAAAAATGTTTGTCAAGATAATTTCTTTGTTGTGTGGACCAAAGATGTAGAAGCCAGAGCTACGTGTAGGTAGGCCTGTCAGAATAGTTACTATATCAACTTATCGTTCAGTACATGAAAGTTGGAACAATATTTTTGACAGGCCTAGGTCTAGGTTGAACTTGTGATGTGTTGTGGAAAATATTTTAGAATTTGATGTTGTCATAATTTCAGATGAAGGCCAGGTGCCCATTTAACTCATAAGTCAGAGGAGTCAAACTCAAATTCACAGAGGCCAGAATTAAAAACTTGGGCCAAACTAAATATTTATTAAAACATGCAGATGTCGTTGAAATTTTTCTTCTTCTTTTGAGATATGTAATGTTAAAACTTTTCTTATTAAAATAAATGTTTAATAACAGTTTTGCTTAAATGTTGAATCCAGAACAAGCAAAATATAAAATAATAACAGCATTTTAAATAAATAATGTGTCTATAGTCTATCTGTAGCCGGCGGGCCAGCTGTAATACATTTTTGATATGATCTTGCGGGCCAAATATAATTATATCGCGGGTTTGACATTCACATTTTTTTTTTTTTTTTGAAATATTAAAATTCTATCATTATTTGTTAAGGATTGGCTTCATAAACTTGAATATTAAATTGTATTGTCAACTCTCACACTTTTTGTTGAAAATCAAACACCTAAACAGGACCATACACTTTTTCTCACCATGGTAATTCCTAAACATTCCACCATTAGAGATATGTGTAGAACACCCCCAGCGTGATGGCACCGCAAAGTATGAATAGATTTCCTTGTTTTTAAGACTGACTAACATCTCCCCTTCCTCTCAGGTCACCACAGATAAAAAGAGCCTGGCGTACGTGGACAACATGCTGAAAAAGTCCAATAAAAAGGTGGAGGAGCTTCACCAGGAGCTGCAGGAGCTGAACGCGCACATCGTGGTCAAAGACCCAGAGGAGCTGCTAGGTAACCCCACAGTTTGACCGAGCATTCTCACAAACATTAACCAGCAGAGCGTTTACACAGGCTAACTCGAGAGATACGATCTAACCCAGGAAATGCACTGATTTTAGAGTCTTTCAAGCTACACTGTGGAACTTTTCTGGTGGTGGGTGTGGCCCTCTTGTTTCCTGATTTGTCTGGAAAGTTCTATAGTATGGATTTAATGTATTGGTGTTATATTTATTCAGTTTCAGTCAGGTGTTTTGTTGCTTAAAAAACTCGTAGAAAAACTTGGATTAGTACTGTGAGTGGTCTTGTCTTTCCATAGATCTGATCTGTAACCTGGCCTTGCGGTATCAAAATTTCAAAATGAGCTCAATGGAGGATGATTCTAGATTAGCCTAACTCAGTGTAAGATAGTATGTTGACCCCCATAGTATTTTGACCCCAGGGTGAACATGCCGCTATAGTAAATTGACCCCCAATAGGATTTTTACTCCCCTTATTTTTTCTTTAGTAGTTACTTATCTGATCATTATTTCTCATGTCATTTACTTGTATTATATATTTCTACATATTCACTTTCTTTTAAGGTATTTTAAGGAATGTTTTGATGGAGAAGGACTTGGTATTTTTTGTAAATGTAAGGAATTGTTAAAATTGCATATACATAGCATTCGTGTCACTTTTTATATTGTATTTGACATTGTTATGGTTTTTAGTTTGCTATGTTCAGATAATCCTTAATCATAATGTCAATTTAGGCAATGGTTTGTAAGAATAACAACCTTGAATTTAGTCATGTTGTGTTATTAAATCTTTTTTTATCATATATTTATATTTAACAAGATTCCAAATCATCATACATCACTTTAAATACATAACTAATTAATAACTACTTATCTCATTTTCAGTAAAATATGTGTTTAAACAACTAAGTCATTTTTAAGATTCAAAAGTTATAATTGACATAAAAAATACATCTGAGTTCTTCAAAAAACACTTTTATGTCAGTATGTTTTAATTTGGAGATATAGTGTTAATATTCAGAGTTTTTCTATAGAATTCAAGTTGTTTATTAATAAAGTATAGATTTTCATGGGGGCTCAATATTGTAAGAGGGGTCAACATACCCCATAATACGATTCTGACCTCGGGGTCAGAATACTATATGGTATGTTGACCCCGGGGTCACCTCACCACGGGGTCAAAATCCTACACCACACCGGCGAGGTACTTCCTGTCGAACCAGAGGAGCTAGAGCAGAGCGGAGCCGGAGCTAACAATTATAAAGCGTTTTTTTAAGACGACTAAAGGGTTTTGAGCTGAGAAAAAGTTTATGATCTAAAACTAGGTAAAAATCGCCAACAAATCCAACATTTTTGAAAGTTTTAGGTGCCCTGTCAGACGCACACGAGCAGTTTGTGATTACATTTCCTCTATGAGAAAAATGTTGTCTTGGCCCATGGGATTTTTTCCGCTGAAGTTCCAGTGAATGTCACTATGTCAACTGGAGGCAACTACAAGCAGCAATACCCTATCCAGTTATTTTAATAGATCCATGGCAATACTGTGAAACATTCCAGGTAAAGCAATAAAATCTCCATAGAGATAAGCATATGGCAGATCACTTGAAAAGGTTACAGAGTGCAGCTTTACTCCTGATAATAGGGTGAAGAGTTGAATGAATATGATGTACACGATCTGTCCAGTTTTACAGACTGTGTTGGTTTACACTTGAATGCTCTTGACTAGCTTGAATCAGACTGAATTTCTGCTTGAAGGTCTAGTCATCAACATTCCCCGGGTGTGATGCTAACTGTAGGCTTTGCTCTGTCTGGAGGTTTGTTACTTTAGTTCTAGACTTAAATCTGAGCTTTGTTTTATCACAGTCTGACCATAAAGAGCTGACTTAGCTGAAACTACAACAGGTGAGATGAGTTGTGCTGTTAAACAAGTCTCAAATAACATTACAATCACGCTCTAGCTACTGTAGACACCATTTTTTTTAGGTAGTCACTCTCACCTTTTTGTTAAAAATCAAACGCTTTAACAAGGCCATGAACGCTTGTATTGATTACATTCTCCTGAAAATGTGTTGTTTAAGTTTTCAGATAGTCTGAGACAGTCTTATCTCTGCATAAAATGTTCCACAATATGACATTAAACAGCTCTATCTTACATTTATTGAATTACAGGTGGTTTTATAGCTCAAAATACATTGAAAAAAAGGCATTCTGACTGTGAGCGGGGTCGCCTCTCCACAGAGCTGACCTGTAACTTGGTCTGGTTTGGTGTCCAAAGATAGAACGTTTAATACCACACTGTGAAACATTCCAAGCAGAACATCTCCATGGAGAAAAGAGTTTGATGGACCCTCTACTTGAAAAGTTAGACAACGCACCTTTCAAACTTTCTGGCAGTGTTTGCTAATGTGTCCATTTTATCTCCATGGTAACTTGTGAACATTCCATCATAAACATACAGACAGAACACCCCCAGCGTGATGCATGAGGATCAATATGACTATTTTGTGTATTTATTAGGCTGTCCCGGGGTCCTGTATTTAAAAAAAACACTTTGCAGTTTTAACTCTTTCCCTCTTGGACGCCCACTAGGAACAACCCATACATATATGACTAGGACTATCCATAGAACATAACTGCATAAAAGAAAACAGACTTCCACGAGTGGTTATAAATGATTTTTACACTCATGACATTAACAGACATATTTGTATCTCTGGAAACTTTAGACTCTGAACTCTTCATTTCTGGATGTTTAAATGTGATTCAACTCATTTACAGGTTTATAACAGCTCACTGAAAATGAGAGTTTACCTGGTCAGGTGCAAAATCGAAAATAAAAAACTATATTCAGCATCTGATATATGCATGTTCTGAGTACTATATTCATAAAAAAATTAAAAAATATATTTGTCAAAGTATTTAAACAGATTTCATGTCACCAGATACAGAACTGTTTTTACCTGTTGTACACCTGTGTGGACCTAATTTGTTTTTTTCCATTTAACTTATTCAACTCATTTAGCTTATTATAATATAATAATATAATAATAAAACTCGTCCCTGTAAGTGGGTGTCCAGCATTTGTCATCTTGGCTACTTTCTCGTGTGTAGAGCTCCGCATAAGCATTTGTTTCTGTAGCAATTCTGTCATGCATCGTATCTTGAAAAAAAAGACTGAAATATTTCAAAGGACTCGTCTGAGCAACATCCAGATTTCAGGGCAATTTTGGTCCATAATCGAGTATAAAGTCCTGGATAGTTTGTTCAGATATCGCAGGACTCCACACAGACGCATCACTGGCATTCTCACCTTCGTAAGTTTCACTCTCCGAAAGTCCGTCACTATCGCTGTTTTCCACTTTATAATCAACTTCATCATCACTTTGAAATCTATAAAAGTCACTTTCTCGAAACTTATCCATAAAATACGTCCGCTCCTCATTATTTCAAAAACTGTGTGACACAGTGCCGCAATCTTTCCATTGCTCGTGTTTCGCGTTATGTTTTTTCCGGAAGCTACAATCATCACTACTTTGATTAATTTCGGAAAAACATATCCTGGAATCCTATTGGTCAGTCTAGTATGGGTTGTAGTGGCCCCCACCTATCACAGCCTCTGTTTAGATGTAAAAAACAGGAACCGTTTCTAATGGTCGTCAAATCACGTCTTTAGTGATACAGCGGAGGTGTCAAAAGACGTCATTAAGGGTACGGGGGTCGTCAAATGTTGTCTTCATGTGAGAAAGAGTTAATTTCATAAAGACATGCCTTAAAAAATTATATAAATAGTGTATAGTATGAATGAATAAACCGTTGAATGAATCCTGAATCCTGAATGAGAAACCTGAATGAATTTACATAATTTAAAAACATGATTACATACAAATGATTTTAACTCCAATGCAGTGACTGAATGATGATCTTTTAATATTTTGCGTTGGCCAGCAGTAATAGTTTGTGTAAAAGCTCTTTCTCTTCGTCAGTGTGCTGCGAGGTGTACCTATAGTCAGTGGAGCCGGGCAGAACAGAGCGCGCTCAGTGTTCGGAGGTGACTCATCCCACAGGCTAACATTGTTACATTCCACATTCCTACATCGCTACAGCCACCGGGAGGATTGTTCCCAAGCTGCTGACAGATCGCTCCTGTGCATTTTCTCGGCAACAATGGGATCTGGGGAAGAGTTGGACCAAAGCGGTACTTTACAGGCGGATGTTGTTAGCCTGTTGTTATTGTTCAAAGTTAAATCACTAAACATAACGAAACGCTGTGGTTTTGTCATGCACGAACTGGAAGTTGAATATGTTGGCGCCTTGTTTGGCTCTGTGTGGTAAAGTCATTCTAGTTGTGATGGTTAGTGGAGTCTAGTGCTACATACTAACTGAGTCTCTGCTCTGAAGTTGTTTTCCTGCCCTCTGATAGCAACTTCTTCCCTCCTTTGTCCGTGAAAAAAGTTGCTGAAAGTTTTCATTCATCGCACAAACAAAAACACTTCTGAATACTGTTTTTTAACTTGTTAACTTGCTTTCTATTAGGGATGTAACAATATCGGAATTTCACGGCACAACCATCTTTTGTGGGGGAGAACCAAATTGTGAATATTCTGCTTTTCCTTTTAAACTACCTTGACCAGCCTTTGTTTCTGTCACAATCCTAAGAATTATGATTTAAAAGTGCCAAATTTTTTCATTTAGATGGCACTGAAACTGAGCAATGGATCATGGTCTTTGTAGTTCCCTCTGGTTTTTAGCTGTTGCTGCTACAAAACTATTAATTCAAGCAAAAAGACTTGTACTGTAAATTCTGGACTATTGAGTGCACCTGAATATACACTGCATCAACTAAATTTTACATACAGTACATATATACGCTCACCTGAATATAAGCAGCTGTCCACATCTTCAAGAATGTTTTTAAGTTGGAGCTGTCTGCTTTTATCTCCTTAGAAAGCTTTTGTCGTCTTTTTGCATTGAGTCATTTCGTCACACTGTTGTTGCCAAAGTCTCATCATTGACTCACTGATGCCGAGCTCACTTGCAGCAGCTTGATTTTCTTCAACAGTCACATCAATCACCTTTAACTTAAAAGCTGCATCATGTGTATTTCTTCGTGTGTTTTCCATGTGGAGGGTGTGTGTATGAAGCGCAAAATAACTGTTCAAAACACAATCAAACAGCATTTTCTTTGCGCATCACCCCGTATCTACCCGCTCTCTACTGCGCATTTCTCCTGCAGAAAGAGTCTCTGTCCTGTCTGTATCATGTCAGTGTCTTGGAGGATTTCAGCAGATTTCAGACTCTCTCAGGGGTGGGGCTAGTTCTATCAATCAGGTGTGAGTGGAGGTCCGGCTACTGAAGTTTGAGAGGTTTCTTTTTGTCATTTACGCAGACGGGTAAGACGTGTCCCCCTCACTAATGTTCATTTAGCATCGTAACTTATTTTATCACATGGCGACAAACTATTTGAGTGCACTGACAATATCACAAGCTTGTGCAGTAACTTCATGTGAACCCTAGATCCATGTGTAACTTCACAGACAGCAGCATTTTCTGCACTCAGTCTGCGTGTAACCATTGTGTTGCCAAACCATAGACCGTATATATGAATGGACAATGTGCCAAACAAATAGCCCGTCCATATATTCACCGCATTGTTTTATTAGCCGCAGGGTTCAAAGTGTGAGAAAAAAGTAGTGGTTTATAGTTCGGAATTTACGGTAATTTGATATGCTGTGATGGCCCACGATATTATTTGCGAGACTTTTGACAATACGATATCACGATATTTCACTTAGTGATACATCCCCACTGTCTATGTCTACATGTTTTTTTGTATGGGTTATGTGTCTAATTGAAGCCAGCCATGTGAATCCTGCAAACAAAAAAAGTCATCTATCTATATCTATCTATCTCTCTATCTTTCTTTTGTGGAGCGCTTCTGTTTGCAGTTGATCACATGTTTGACAGAGGCTGATGTAAATGCAGCAAGAGGAGGGCTCACTCTGACAAAGATCCTCAAGTATTATTGTCAGTCTCTTTATATCACTGCTTATCTTTGGTTGTAAGGCTGTTCTAAATTTAATCACAGACCTACTTCCCATATTTTTAGCTGATGTTATCCAGAGTCAGTAATCTTTTTTTGCAAATGAAAAAAACTTTGCAGTGGATATAGAGCTTAAGCCTAAATATATATCAATATACAACCAATGTCAAAAGTATAAAAAAAACCCAATCTTATCCAAACTAGATACTCATGAACAGGCACTGATTCTAAAAAAATCACAGTCACAGGGCAGAAATAAACCTTTCACGTTAGTAAGAAAGTAAGAAAATACTATGATTTAATGTTGAAAATCACGTTTTATTGTCTAAAGAAACGGTGTCTTTAATTATCATTGTGGTGTCAGAATCTGTATTGAGTTTCCTGTGTATTTCTTGGTATCAAAACCGAGTTTGAAATTTAAGACCATAACCACAGACCATAAGAGTCCAAAATGAAATAAGCTCGGTAACCCTAGGCTCATCTTAAATCAGTAAGTGCGGTATGCTAATTGCTGACTTGTCCCTCAGTTCAGTTGACATTAGGAAGTCGTGACATGGGAGGGATTTTGGGGAGGGAAGGCAGTTCGTCTCGTAAATTATTATCTTAAGTGGGAACAAATTTAGCTGAACTTGTCAACCCTGTAGCTGATAAACAAGGCTTTTTAGGTTGACGTGAGGCTGCAGGAATGTGGCACCGCGATGGAGACAGGCCATAGTCAGCTCATGGCTCCTCCGTCACACTCCTCAGGGCATCAGGTTTAACTTTCCACCGACGTCCCTCGCTTCCACAATGTGACCGTGTGATCATTTGTTTGCTTGATAACATAATCGTGCATTGTGAAACTTTTCTGGTGGAATGCTTTTCTCCATGGCGACCTTTATAGTTTGATCGGGAATGTTTCATGGTATGGAATTAAACCTTTATCTTCAAGGAGACCAAACCAGAGCAAGTTTACAGGGCAGATCTGTGGAGAGACGACCCTGCTCAGTCAGAATGTCTGTTTTCTGGGTATTTTTGAACAATAAAATCACCTATAATTTAATAAATGTGAAGTAGATCTGTTTAATGTCATACTGTGGAACATTCCAGGACAAGCAATGGCATCTCTATAGAAACATTTTCTGATCTAATGTTGTTTCCTCATCAAAAAACATAAATGAAGTTGTGTTTAGTTTTGTTTAGTTTTGTTCACACGTTTAACACTCAAATCTTACATATTTACATTGAGTTCTTTTCTCAGACTGAAAACGGTCTGTTCCACTTTGTGATGTCGTGTGGTGGAGGTTTTTTTTAAACTCCCCACACCTTCACTAGGATCATTTGGATGATTTACGCTCTGAAATCTCTACTGAACTAAAGGTAAACGGTAGCTGTTAACTTGAAAACAAACTATCACTTCTTGACATCACAAGGTGGAACACAGCATTTTGAGCTTTGGAGATGTAGACACTTAGCCAGGCTGGCACCATCTAGTGCCTCCGCTCAATTTAATTTCTCTCTAGCGACTAGGTCAGGAATCAGAATACACTAGATGGTTCGCAAAAACCCCGGAAGTGCAAGTTCGGGCACCAGCCAATCAGAGAAGAGCCAGACATTCTGTGTTGTCAACGATTCCTGAAATCGAGGATTTAAAGCCAGAATAAAGAGAATGTTTGTTGAATTTTATCAAGGGGAAACATGTTATTGTCCTTCTTCCTACGAGATTTGGAAAAAGCTTAATATACCAGTTAGCCCCGTTAGCGGTGCATTACATACCTCACAACCAAACAGCAGCGACTGGTTAAATGATAAAAAGTACCCGGCTATCATCAAGCGAATGAATCCCAACACTGCGAGGTCAGACGGTTTCTAAGTTAGTGAAACCGGCTGATGAACCAGACTAGTAGACACTCAGGAGAGGGAATGGAAGACAGTCACTCCGAACTACGAAGCACTGTGTTTTCAGTGTAGAGTTTGAGTGCTTCTGGTTTGTGTCCGACGCTCAGCTGAAGCCAGGAAAGAGCTGAAATGTTCTGTCAACGCTGTTTGGAAGTTTATTCAAACAAAAACCAGCCTGAGAAAAAAAGTTTGAGTAATGTAAAGCAAAGTTGGCTGCCAGGAGAAAACATGTATTCTTACTTGCATATTTGTTCTGTCCTTGAGCGTACTTGGAACTTGCTGATATGGACTTGTGTTGTAACAAAACAAAAATTTCAAAGTCATTTTTTTATTTTTTTATTTAAGGAATAGACTTGATACTCAATACTGAGTCCAATAATAATTCTTTCTTTAGACAATAGAACTTGATTTCCAACATTAAATAATAGTACTTTCTTTTATATTGCCTTGTGACCTTATATATGTGTAATCCCTCAGTGGTCCAGGTAGGTTCCATAGCTGAAAAAAGGCACAGCACCCTCAGATGGCTGATGTCCAAAAGATTTTTTATTTTTAAATAACGTTTCGGCAAAAAAAAGCCTTCATCAGATATTTGTCTTGCTTTTGGACTACAGCACACAAAATGGTTTCCCAGCCCAGGTGCTCATATCCCCCTCCAATGAACGGGAGATTCCAAAGTGAGGTCACCCAGTGAGTTCAGTCCATTCTATGTCAAGAAAAAACTGTTTAGATATTTACATAAAAAACATTCTATTAAATACAGAACTCTACATTAAGGCCCCGTTCACACTAGTACGTATTCGAGTGGTTTTCATTGTTGATGCAGTGTTCGTTCACATTAATCCAATTGAAAACAGCTCCAGAGATGGAACGATCTGGTGCCACCAGCTCCCATGAATTCATCTGAGCACAGATCTGATCCGGCACTGTGTGGACGCCTGAAACCACTGATACTCTGATGTAGGTCTGTGCACCGTGAAGTAATTCTCACCACCAAAACACTAAGAGGCTAGAATATCTGTCCATTCATATAAACGTGTGTCTGTGTGTACGACCTGCAGACGTATAATCTCTGAAAAGTTTCACATGAACCATCTCCAACACGACAGAAACACAGAACAGACTCACCATCAGCAGAACACCCCAGCATTTCCAGATTCCCACCTCTAGGGGGCAGTTCCACATGGGCAATACCAGTATATTTTTTTTTGCCGAAACGTTACTTAAAAATAAAAAAGCTTTTGGACATGGGCCATCTGAGTGTGCTGTGCATTTTTTCACTTTTGTCTTGCTGCTTCTTGCTTTTGCACCTCTACGGGAATTTTGGTGTGCGTTTTCTGTTTCTTTAGGTTTCATAGTGGTCCGTGTGTATACTAGTCTATGTGCTCTTATACTTGTTCTGATACAGCTCAGGATCATTCTAAATCTATTCTGGAAAGGTTCATTTTTGTCCTGTGAATGTGACTTTTTTTAGTATTGATACTTGCTCAAATAAGTATTTAGTTTTATTATTAATTAGTATCTGATTTTCAATGCTTTTGATGCCCTAACCTCTTGTGTACGCAGTGTTTGCCCCTGCTTGCCTCTTCCTCTTTCTGATAACTAGCATGCTGACAGTGCACCAGCCTTATTTCCTGGTTCCCAGACTATAAAAATAATTTCTGATTAGATAAAGGCAGCACACAGCGGTCTAATAACTGCTTTTACAATAGACTGAAGAATGACACATTTTATTAGCTCTGTTTTGACACTGGAACAACGTGTACACTGTCTATACTCTATGTTCTTTACGTGTTTGCAGTGTGACAGAGCAGATGCGTGTTTTGGATGACTTGGAGTGTTGACATTCTGTTAGTTTACACAAGCAGTAGAATAATACCTCTGTACATCTCCATATGGCCTCTGTTATTCTCACATACAAGTGCAGATAAGGTTTAATTTTCTGCCAACTTCCCTCACTTGCACCGTGCGACTATCATTTGTTTGGTTGAAATCTTAAAGGGCTCATATTATGCTGTTTCCTGATCTGTTAAAATGTTGTTTCCTCATCAAAACCAAATCTGGAGTTGTGTTTTGTTTCATTCACACATGTTTAACACAAAAACCCTGCAGATTTAGGCTGTTTTCTTCTCTCAGATTGAACTGTTCCACCTTGTGATGTCATGTGATAATACACTCCATACACCTTCACTAGAATCATTTGGATGATTTCGGCCCTGAAATAAAAATAAAAGGAGCTGTTAACTTGAACTACGGTTTCATGACATCACAAAGTGGAGCATTTTGAGCTTTAGAGACGTAGACAGAATAATAATAAAGGGTTACTCTAATGTATGAATGTAATAAAACACAACTCCATGTGTGTTTTTGAGAAGGTAACAACTTTATAACATGACTAAAACCTCACAAAAGGCAATTTTGCGTAATATAGGGCTTTTAAATGCAAAATCAACTTTTCAGAGCTTTAAACCATGTGTTGTTGTTTCCTCTTATCATTTATCCACTTGTATTTAGAGTGATTCACATGACTCGCTAGTAGGGCTGGATATTATTAAGAAGTTGCTGATACGATACATACCTCGATACACAGGCCATGATACGATACACATCTCGATTTGATACAATATATTTCAAATCGATTCGATATGGTTCAATAAAAAAAAAAATGTAATAGTTTAAATCATGGCTGTGATACTAAAAATCTTTGTTAAACCACTTCTTGTGCAAAGTTCATAAGAAACACAAACATTTTTATCATCAAAATAGTGAAAATGTCAAATAAACAAGTTTCCTTCCTCTAAACAAAACAAACACAAAACTGTAGCACTGTAACAAAATAATTTAGTAAAATGTATAAAAAAATATCCTTGGTGATATATCGATACAGCAGCCATGATATCGACACTGTATCATCACATTAAATGAAACAATATAGCGATATTTCGATATTTTTGCACATACTCGCTAGTGTTATCTGCAACTCTATTATATTTTTAAATTTACGGCAATGTCGGCTCCCATTGGGCACTTCAGTTTTCTCATATAAAAGTGAGCGGACTTGTTTCTTTTATTAAGTTGTTTTAGATGACTATTGCGATTTAAAATGTCCAAATTATAACATAATGATCCATGGGTGGAATTGTTTAAAACTATAGCAGAGACAAGCACAATATATCTTCCTTAAACTGCCGAATTAAAAAAAAACAAGTGTGTTAAGAATTCTAATGTGACAGTAATTTCACAGTATTTTTAGTTGGAATTTCCTTGATTGGTTTGACCTCTGTTTTACTTGCAACATCTTACATAACGTAACCATTAAAATAAACTACTGACATGAACTGGAGCATTCTGCCATTAGGTCATGTTAAAACTATGAATGTTTTCACTCAGCGCTGATGAACAATTAAAGAAACCGTATGATTTTATAAACATGACCTAACTGTGCCCCCAGACATGAGGTAAACATGCGCAAATCAAATATAGATTTACTGATAAACAATTGTAATGCTGATTTATTCTTAATTACAAAAACATTAGACATGATGGCCAAGCTGTTTATGCTGTGATTTGGTGTTTTGGTGCTCAAGATAATTATCCAATCAGAAAACAGAATGTCAGTTTCCAGTTTCATTGCTGAGAAATGCACTCAAAATGACTCTCTGATAACGGTGAGTTGTTGTACAGTTGTAGGGAGTATTATCTGTTACATAAGGGTGAGTTGTTGTACAGATGTAGGGAGTATTATCTGCTACATAAGGGTGAGTTGTTGTACAGATGTAGGGAGTATTATCTGTTACATAAAGGTGAGTTGTAGTACAGTTGTAGGGAGTATTATCTGTTACATAAAGGTGAGTTGATGTACAGATGTAGGGAGTATTATCTGCTACATAAAGGTGATTTGATGTACAGATGTAGGGAGTATTATCTGCTACATAAGGGTGAGTTACTGTACAGTTGTAGGGAGTATTTGTTACATAAGGGTGAGTTACTGTACAGTTGTAGGGAGTATTATCTGATACATAAGGGTGAGTTGTTGTACAGTTATAGGTAGTATTATCTACTACATAAGGGTGAGTTGTTGTACAGTTGTAGGGAGTATTATCTGCTACATAAGGGTGAGTTGTTGTACAGTTGTAGGGAGTATTATCTGCTACATAAGGGTGAGTTGTTGTACAGTTATAGGTAGTATTATCTACTACATAAGGGTGAGTTGTTGTACAGTTGTAGGGAGTATTATCTGTTACATACAGGTGAGTTGATGTACAGTTGTAGGGAGTATTATCTGATACATAAGGGTGAGTTGTTGTACAGTTATAGGTAGTATTATCTACTACATAAGGGTGAGTTGTTGTACAGATGTAGGTAGTATTATCTACTACATAAGGGTGAGTTGTTGTACAGATGTAGGGAGTATTATCTGCTACATAAGGGTGAGTTGTTGTAGAGTTGTAGGGAATATTATCTTTTACGTAAGGATGGGTTGTATTATCTGTTACATAAAGGTGAGTTGTTGTACATTTGTAGGGAGTATTATCTGTTACATAAGGGTGAGTTGATACTGGCGACACTCTGGTTCATTTGTGATTGTAGTACTTTTTTTTTTAGAACTGTAAGAGCACTACATACTTCTGCTGTAATTAAACTTGAATTAGTTGTGTGCATTTTTGGCCGGTCCGGAGTGACTCAGGGTTACTGTGAGGGCGGGTTCCCCTTGACTCCGCTCCAGCCCTGAGCTCAGTCTGAAGGCATCCGGTAGCTGTATCTTGTCTCTTGTCTCTTGTGTCTTTTCTGTTGCCGTCGGACGCGGTGTGGGCGGAGCTCGGGGCAGCGTGGGCGGGGCACAGGGCAGGGGGTTTGTGAGTTCTTGGCTCCGAGATGGCCTCACCTCCCACACATAGGAAACCCATCAACACACAAGCGATACATTATACAGCTAGCCTCTGAATAGATCCTTTCACCATTTCATTTAAGCTTTCACTTTCTTCACTATGTTGACCACCATTAATAGTTTTCAGATCTTTGAATAAAATGTTCTGTAGCACTAGCCCTTTTTTTGTTGTGGAATTCAAATTGGGGGAACTCCACACATTTTGAGAGAATTTTTATCTAACCAAACTACAGCATTTACGTATTAATGTCTGTATCATATTTTTCATTACAATACACCAGAGTTGGGAATTTGCAAGTCGTGACTTGGACTGGAACCAGACTTGAGTCACTTTTTTTAGGACTTGAGTCTTGACTTGATAAAATGGACTAAGACTTGGGACTCGACTTGAACTTGAAGGTCAGTGACTTGGGACTTGACTTGGACTTGAGGCCGGTGACTTGAAGACATAAGAAGCACTTTTAAATCTGAATTCTTTCTGTTCCTACTGTAATGATTTATTCTACAATCTTGTCAAGGAAAATTAAATTTAATTATTTTCTACAACTCTTATATACTCTATAAATTGTCATGTATACATATACTATGATTTTTTTAAGTACAGTTTAGTTTAAAATTGATTATAAATTGCAGAAGCCTAAGCTTTATTTGGTACTTTGGTTTAAAGACTTGAAATGACTTGGACTTTATGGGCCAGTGACTCAAGACTCGACTTGGACTTGCCTGTATTTGATTTGGGACTTGACTCGGACTTGAAGTCAAAGACTTACTTGACTTGGAAAACAAAGACTTGGTTCAACCTCTGCAATACAATGCAGGTATTTTGTAAAAGCAGCTCTTAGGGTCAAAATGAGACCACTGTGAGCTGTCAGCATCTAATTATAAAGCCATTTTATCAATCACACCCCTAAAAGTATTGATGGTGCGCTATTTGCATACTAGTTGTTGTTAGCATTGCTATGACACTCCCCTTTGCTTCCTGAAAGTTATGAAACGTGTTTATAAACTCATTGTGGAGGTGAACTTTAATAATTTTGAACAATTTGTTTACTTTATGTATTCTGAGCATCCCAATTATTCACTGTAATGAGTTTATAAGCGCATGAAGGTAAAGCTAACAACCACTAGCATGCTAATAGCACACTTCCTAATTCTTGGACAATGAAAAACTTAATAATCTCATGCACAGTACACAGTGTACTTAGTTTGACCTGCTTATACAATGTATTTGTAAGACAAATTTTGCTCAAATTCATGAGAAAAAATTGGGTACAGAAAAGTTGTACCTTCCTCATTATTTATGTACATGTGCAGTAAATTGTCACAAGTCTGTCTGTAAGTGTTTTGCTTGTTAAGTAACAGCAAAGTCACTGTTCACTTTCACATACATTTTTGTTCTATGGACCAGTTTGACTTCTCACTCAGGCCCGGGGAAACTACTCTTCTATTACGCAATCATAAGTTTCAGTAAGGAAAATATTATCGAGGGAAAACCTGAGAGGTGGAGAGCTTCTGACAGAAAACACACGGGTGATTCACGTAAACTGTAGCTCAGATTGTCATGTGCTTCCTCTTCGCTTGTGTCCCGCAGGTGTTCAGATGAGCCTTGGTTTTGATGCAGTGTTTGCTTTGAATGAATCATGCTCTGCCTGGTTTTGTTACATGTTTGTCATAGGCTAAGAATAGATTCCTTTCACATTGGGTCTTCACTCAAATTGGAGGCGTTATTGGGCAACTTGGCTTGTATTGCATACTTTGTTTCACACTGAGTTTTGGTAATATGGACGCCTGTTTATGGGGCCACTTCTGTCACATTTCTATCCAGAGTAGCTGTAGATGGACCACAGGAACCTGGTATTTACTTGCTGAACTCGTATTCAGTTGGTCCTTTGCCAGAACTGTAGATTCTAGTTACACAACATTTTCATAATATCCCATTTTCAGTAATATCCCATAATATTACATTTTAAATTACATGTTTGCTTCACTTCATAAACTACTAAATTATTAAAATATTTATGATAATGGTGGACAAAGGTGTACAAATGTTGATATACCTGAAGCTCTGTCACAAAAGTTTCAGACAAAACTTTTTTTTGGTAGTTATTGCTGTGTCATCATGGTAACTAATGAACATTCCACCATGTACATATATATACAAATGGCAATGTCACTGCAAAGGATCAACACAGGTTTTATTACAAGCTTTAGTTAATTATTATAATGTAACTAATAGGGGTGTGCAAAAATATTGAAATATCGATATATCGTATCGTTTAATGTGATGATACAGTATCGATATCGTGGGCTGCTGTATCGATATATCACCAAGAGTATTTTTTGGTATATTTAACCAAATTGTTTTGTTACAGTGCCACAGTTTTGTTGCTTGTTTAGAGGAAGGAAACTCGTTTATGTGACACATTTGACATTTTCACAGTTTTGATGATTAAAATGTTTGTGTTTCATATGAACTTTGCACAAGAAGTGGTTTAACAAAGACTTTTATTATCAAAGCCATGATTTAAACTTTATTTTTTTATTGAACCATATCGAATCAATTTCAAATATATATTGTATTGAATCAAAAGCTCACTGTATTCGAGATATGTATCGTATTGTGTCCTGTGTATCGAGGTATGTATCGTATCAGCAACTTCTTAATGATACCCAGCCCTAGTCACTACATAACATTATAATAACATACAATAACGTCATAAATAAGACATAATGCCTTATACAACCAGAACTGTGAATGAAACCACTGTTTGACAATAAAATAGTTATAGTTTTTCCCATTTTTTATGTATTTATTTATTTTTAGCATCTAGTTTTCAATTTGATTCAGCAAAGCAAGCCATTGATGAATTCTATGACAAAATATTTTAGTTGACAACATGAATAGTACACGCAACATAGATGTGTCCAGATAACAACATTTGAAACTTTTTCTACCTTTCATTCAGCAAAGTAAACTCACGAGACTTCTGATAAAAGTCTCGTTCGTGTCAGAGCTCATGCTGACACACATTTGGCTGAGGGCTGTGTTTCCCGTTGGTTTGTGGAGTTCCCCAGAGCAGAACCTGCATGTCTGGTCTGGAGGAGTCAGGTCGGTTTGGAGTCTGTGTCACTCACTACGTTTACATGAAAACCACATAACTGGCCTAGTCTCGTTTAAAGCTCCTGTATTACACATCATTAGGGCTGTGCAAAAATATAGACGTATCACTATATTGCTTAATTTGATGACGCAGTATTGATATTGTGGGCTGCTGTTTCAATATATAACCAAGAATATTTCCATCTTTTTGTCTTTATGGTGTTGCTTTTGTCTAGAATGTCCCACAGTATAGATTAAACCTACCTTTCAGAGGAGAGAGGTTACAGCACTACGCTACATTACAGCTCAGATCTGTGGAGAGTCACCCCTATTCACAGAAGGAATTATTGTATTTTTGAGCAACAGAAACACCCGTCATGGATAGATACTTGATGTTTAATGTCATACCTTGGAACATTCCAGGCAAAGCAATAACATCTAAGTCGGCCTCCAGAGTTGCGTTAAGTTTCATTCACATGTTTGAGTAAAAGTTCTAGTCCTAATGCTAACTTACTACACGCACTTGAACGCCTCGTAGACTCCATTTTCACATATATATATTTTTTTGACCTGCTGCTGACTGGGACGAGAGAGGGCGGACGGGTTTTGGGGCAAGGACGATTTGAATTTGTTTGTTTTTCTAGCGTACTCTGAGTAGTGACATAGTGAGTGAGTGTGAGTGAGTGTGCGAGTACGAGGAGGGCTTTCACCACAGGCACAGGTCCAGACAAGAAGACAACACAAGTGAGCTCATCCCACAACACTCTGCGCTGCTCCTGTTTCCATGCTCTGTGGCTCCTCTTTGTTTATGAGACACACATTTGAAGATATCTGTGGTAATGTGTCATAATACAATGCTAGAATATGACACTTGTATACACTTAAAGGCGCACTGTGTAACTTCTCCGCTTCAGGGTCCACCACTTTGTTGTTTCCATGGAGCTATTACTGTTTTGCCTTGCCAGAGTATGGAAGTAAACTCAGTAATCACAATGGAGACAGATTAATGGTCAGATCTATGGAGAAACAAGACTGCACATGTGACGAATTCATGTTTTTAAGCTATTTTTGTACTATACTGTAACTATAAAACACTTTCCATGGAGACAAGCAGGGGACCCTCCACCTTAGAAGTCGCACAGTGCACCTTTTAAACACCAAAAATGCTCTCCAAAAATAAAAACGCACCACTCATTAAAAGGACAGTTCAGAATTTTGGACATAGGGCCTCATTTCCTAGTGGGCCAGAGTGTTGGAGACGTGTGGAGACACTTTTTGAAATATTCCATCCAGTCCTTGTATTTGCAGAGGTCACTGGTGCTAGACTAGTGCATGTCAATGGTCATAGTTCTCCTGCCACTAAAAACAGTCTTACCCACTCCACAAAACAACCGAAACAAATCTATTATTACACCAGACTGTCCATGTGAATGTCTGTGTTGATAGAACAATATTTGAAATAAAACTAACCTTGCATCGCATGAATGTTGAGGGACTATTTTTTTCATATATCAGTCCGCTGCTGCCAAGCTTTCTATCAGGAAGTACAACTCACTGCTGCTGCTCAGACATAAATCCTTCAAATGCAATCCTTCAAATTCATCTTGAAAGGCAAGTTGTAGTAATAACAATAGAAGAGAGAACAACAGACTGTTAACATCACATGAACAGTTCTTCAGATAACTATAGCATAAACAACAGAACAAGTTTACCAAACTCACGATCTCGCTCCAAATCACTAAATCCATTCAGTTCTTCATCCTCGGTGTCAAATCTGCTTGACCTCCGGAGATAAACCATAGATCCATGAGGAAAATGAGCATCACTTCCTCTTCTGTGTAGCTGTCGTCAGACTCAGCATCATTTCCAGTTAGAATTATTCCGGCCTTTCTGAATCCCGACAGGATGGTTTCGGTTGTCCATGTTCATGGTCCATGTTTCGTTGATCCATCCAGTAACTTCCGGGAAAGTTTCATGGTGCACTCTCTCAATTGCCATGAAGCTGTGTTCTCTATCCCCGCTTTTCCTCCAGTCCCTCACAAGTTCACTCCAAGCTTTCTTTCTGCTGCTCGATTACAGTTTTCAGCTGAATATTTCACAACTTGCAGCAGAACGGTGTCTTTTTCTGCAGGAGACATGCACAGTAAAGGGTGAAATGACAGTAGTGCAGGAGCATGCACAGGAGTAATAGTAGTAGTAATAGTAGTACTGGCACACAAGACTAGAGCGCCTCTTGCGGCTGCCAGTGTGGAAATGTTAATATATAAGTCACACCGGAGTATAAGTCGCAGGAAACACCCAAACCATGAAAAAAACTGCGACTTATAGTCCGAAAAATATAGTATGTCAATAAAGTGCACTTTCATTTGATACGGTATACAGTCCCTGACAAAAGTCTTGTCGCTTATCCATTTTGTAGAAACAAAAGCTTATAACCTGACTTTAAATTAATCGATTGGTTTTAGAAATGTGTCATATGAAAGCTAAAACCCTCCCAAATTATGCTCAATATACTAAAATAAATTTGCTTCACTGAAGAAAGATTGATCATTTAATGAACACAGAAAGGTCAGATTTTGGCAAGACAAAGTTTTGTCGCCTACAGAAAATTGAACAAATAATTTACTTCAAATACAAAAATATGTTGCATAACATCAGTGAATTAAGTAGTGGTGCTGTGAGATCCATATTTAATATCTTGTATGACTTCCATGAGCTTGAAGGATGCATCCATGCAGTTCAACAATGATTCATACAATTTGTTGATGAAGTCATCAGGAATAGCAAAGAAAGCGTCTTACATGCCTCCCAGAGTTCATCAAGATTCTTTGGTTTTGCCTTCCATGCTTCCTCTTTCATTCTACCCCAGACATGCTCAATGATGTTCATGTCTGGTGACTGGGCTGGCCAGTCCTGGAGCACCTTGATCTTCTTCACCTTGAGAAACTTTGATGTAGAGATAGAAGTATGCGATGGAGCACCATCCTGCTGCAAAATTTGACCCCTTTTATGGTTGGGAATGTAAGAGGAGCTAATACTTCTTGATATTTTAGGCTATTGATATTGCCTTCCACCCTGCAAATGTCTCGCACACTCCCATACTGGATGGAACCACAGACCATGATTTTTCCGCCACCAAACTTAACTGTTTTCTGGGTGAATCTTGGATCCATGCAGCTCCAGTAGGTCTCCTGCAATATTTGCGGCGGCTGTGATGTAATTCAACTGAGGATTCATCTGAGAAATCCACCTTCTGCCACTTTTCCAGTGTCCATCCTTTTAACAGGCTGTGGGCCTTGGCAAATGCCACACGGTTTTTTAATTGCCTTTTGTTTAGTGCTGGTTTCTGTGCACTGATTCGACCATGGAGGCCATTTGGAGACAGAATTCTACAAACTGTTCTGGTTGACACAGGGACTTGAGGTGACCAGGCCTGGTGGAGTCTGCTGCAGTGGAAAAGGGGCTGGCAGTGGATTTTCGAATCAACAAACGGTCCTCCAGAGCAGTTGTCTTGGGGGGTCTGCCGGACCTGGGCTTGTCAAAAACATCTCCAGTCATTTCAGATCTTTTTCTTATTCTTTGTACTTGACGCTGAGACACATTGAAGGTGTCAGCACCTCAGCAGTGGATCTGGTCTTCAGCCTCTTGATAATTAACGCTTTGGTCTCAGGGTGGATCTTAGGCATGCTGTCAGAGGTCAAGTTGCAGTTGATGTAAAGGTCTGGTGTGCTGAGGTTCTTTTTATACACACCCACTAACTGATTGATCAGTAACTGATCACAGGTGAGGCTGTAATCTAGGATTGGGTGCATCATATGACAAGGCCACAAGACTTTTGTCTTGCCAAAATCTGACCTTTCTGTGTTCATTAAATGATCAATCTTTCTTCAGTGAAGCAAATTTATTTTAGTATATTGAACATAATTTGGGAGGGTTTTAGCTTTCATATGAGACATTTATAAAACCAATCGATTAATTTAAAGTCAGATTATAAACTTTTGTTTCTACAAAATGAATAAGCGACAAGACTTTTGTCAGGGACTGTATTTCCAATAGTTTATGGTTGAGTTTATGTGAAATACTCATTGTAATCGCCAAAGTAGTGAATATGTGATAGTAACACTGCATGTATTTCAAAGTATTTCTGAACAAGGAAGACATATATATTTGAATAATCCAGGAGAGATGAGTTTGAGTTGTTACTGTGGAAGCTACAAGGCAAAGTAATAAAATCTCCATGGAGACGAGCAGCTGGCCAACCCTCTAGCAGAAAGGTTTCATAATGAACAAATATTTTACTCACTTACTTTTACTTTGGGTTGACGACATTGATGTTTCTGTGTTTTTACTCTACACCCAGCGGATAGTTGGTGGCACGTCGCAGCTGGGCTATCGCAGTTATAAAGATCTCTAAATTTGCCATCAATTACACACCTAAAATAAGTCTACGTGCCAGACATCTGCGTACTTTTATGTGATTTTGGCTTTGGTTAAGCATTAAGTAATACGTTGTGCAACTCACATATCCAGCCGAGTGGCAAATCAGAATGAAATCTCTGTGTTTTTAAACAAATATGAGTCTGGTCCCCACCCTCTGTCATGTCTTGAGCCAGAACCAGACATTAGTGAGATCAGATGATTTCAGTGACACTTGTGAAACAAAGGAGCTCACTGGTCACCATACAAACACAACTGCAATTTTCTCACCTCGGATTATCACTTTAGTACTTCGCTCATTGCAGTTGATTTAGTGTTTTATTTTAATTTTAATTCCTTTTCTGATATTTTTTACTTTTCTTATCATTTCAGCCTGTCACCATAATTACTATATTCAATTTATACTTTATTCAATTACAGGTGGTTTTATAGGTCAGAAATACATTAAAGAACACATATTATGCTAAACCAACTTTTTTTAAAATTTTTATAGTGTTTCCTGGGTATATAAGGTCTGTATTGACTCAAAAAAGCTCAATTTGAACCATACAGTACTTGAAAAGATATCTTTATATCTTTAGACACTTTGCAGTTCTGGTTCAGACACGCGACGTTCATTTTCTTGTATCTCTTATGTTTTCTCTCTCTGTTATGTCACTGAATTTCAGAGGAAAAAGGAAAAAGGCTAAACAAGTTCAATAACTTCCATCTAATTGCTCTCAGAGTCCGCAATCTTGTTTTTGGTTTGTAGTCCAAGCGCAACATAATGAAGAAAGTGCTCAAAGATAAAGCTACATGTTCTGTCGCTGAGAACTACTTGGATTACTTTTATTTTTAGGGGAAATGTTCCTACGAATGAAATAATATCTCCATGCAGAAAAGTATTTGACGCACCCTCTACCAGAAAAGCTACAGAAAGCACCTTTTAAAGATGTAAATGGTTGAATGAATAACTTTAATGACTCATGACTGATGAAATCTAAGTAATAAAGTGTCTCATTCTGCTGTTTATTTACTGCAGCTCATGATTTAACAATATTGTACATTTTAGAGTAGTTTTTGTGGTTTAAATCTGCTCTTGGGTTTTTGTCTCTGTGGCATAAATTAGTTCCAATATTAAAATGTATCATCTATATTTACATAAGCAATAAATCCAACTTCAAAATTTGTTATCATGACAGGCCTAGTATGCAGCCATATTTGTTTTGATCAGCATTTCAGTCGTCTTCTTCTACTTCTTCTACGTGTACTTCTTCTTATACTTCTACATCTTCCTGAAGATGTGAGACAGGCCTCTAGTCTAACTATGTTTAAATCCAGACTCAAACCGGTTCTTTATAGCTGTGCATATGACTCAAAGGTTTTTATTCTCTTTTAAAGATAATTTATGATGTAAAGCACTTTGAATTACTTTGTCTATGAATTATGCTATCCAAATAAGTTTGCCTTGCCTTGATGCGTGTCCCTGATTGGCTAATCCACCTGTCAATCACACCCATCTGAAAACAGGGAGGTTCACCGACGGCCAGACTCACATTTTCCCTAAAGGTGCACTATGTAACTTTTATTTGGGGGGCCGTCTGTTTGTTTCTTTGAATATGTCATTGTTCTGCCTGGAATGTCCCACGGTGTGACATTAAACAGCTCTACTTTACATTTATTCAATTACTGGTGGTTTTAACTTAAAAATACCTAGAGAAACAGGTGTTCTGACTGATCTGACCTGTAACTTGGTCTGGTTTGGTCTCGATGAAGATAGAAATGTTTAATGCCATACTGTGAAACATTCTCGACAAAGTAACAACATCTACATGAAGAAAAGCATTTGACAAACCCTCCAGAAATGTTACATCATTTAATATTTTGTACTTTAAATCACATTAACTTCAAATTATAAATCAGATGCTGTGTCCTGACAGTTATTCTTACCTGAGTAGTACTCTCAAGTAATTTCTTACACCGTTACTTTATACTTCTATTTATGTAATGTTATTTTGAAGTTACGCTGCTCTTACTACTACAATTTTTGGCTCCTTTACCACCTCTGCTGTAGCCTACAATAGTGTCTGTATGCAGTAACCCTGTGTGAGTGTGACTTGTTCACACTTGTGTTGTATGTCAGGTCCATTGCTCAGAGTAGGGCCTGCCTCCGGGCTTCCCTCTGTTGTTACTGTTGAACTGACTATTGTAGAACAAAAGACTTGACTAAACTTTCGGATTTAGTCATTGGTGATTCAGAGTTTTAGGCAGCATTTCTGTTGACTGGCTCTTTACTAATCCCTGACGGGGCTTTTATTTAAAGGTCGTATATTACGTAAAATTGACTCTTGTGAGCTTTCAGCCATGTTATAACGCTGTTACCTCATCGAATACATACCTGGAGTTATGTTTTGTTACGGTACATTCACACATTACTAGTCTGTCTACATCTCCAAAGCTCAGAAGTCTGTTTCACCTTGTGATGTCATGAAGAGGTAGTTTTTAAGTTAACTGCTACCGTTTACATTTAGTTCAATAGACATGGTCAATTCCAGGGCTGAAATGATTCTAGTGAAGGTATGTGGAGTTTAAAAACACAGTGGAGCATTTTGAGATGAGGTTTCCTGTTTGAGAGAAGAACGCAGCCTAAATATGCAGGGTTTATGTGTTAAACATGTGTGAAAGAAACGAAACACAAGTCCAGGTCTGTTTTTGGTGAGGAAACTACATTAGAACATAGATCAGAAAATAGTGTAAAATGGTAGTCTGATTCCTCAGCCGGTTTCACTTCCGTCTGACCTCGCAGCATTAGGATTCCTTTGCTTGAAGGTAGGTGGGTACTTTATTTATTTATTTATTTGAAAAGGGACAATGCACATTAATCAACATCCAAACTATGTAAATGTGCCTGAGTTAGCTGATAAGAGCTAAATTGCATTGGTAGTCCCTTTGCCAGATGTCAAAAAGGCATCCTAAAAGAAAATACACTTAAAAGTTACACATCAAAAATTACACAAGTGTACAATATTAGTACAATATATTTTATTTAACCAGTCACTCACGTCACAGTCATGACGTATGTAACGCTCCACTAACAGGGTTAACTGGTATATTAAGCTTTTCCCAAATCCTGTAGGAAGAAGGACAATAACGTCTTTCCCCTTGATAAAATTCACCAAACATTCTCTTTG
Source organism: Boleophthalmus pectinirostris (assembly GCF_026225935.1). Lineage (NCBI taxonomy): Eukaryota > Metazoa > Chordata > Actinopteri > Gobiiformes > Gobiidae > Boleophthalmus > Boleophthalmus pectinirostris. The sequence continues at coordinate 4,056,697 of NW_026571095.1, forward strand.
TTCTGGCTTTAAATCCTCGATCTCAGGAATCGTTGCCAACACAGAATGTCTGGCTCTTCTCTGATTGGCTGATGCCCGAACTCACACTTCCGGGGTTTTTGCGAACCGTCTAGTGTATTCTGATTCCTGACCTAGTCACTGGAGTGAACTGAAATTGAGCAGAGGCACTAGATGGCACCAGCCTGGCTACTCATATGGCCCTTTTAAATGAGTATGTTTCTTATTTTAAATGTGTAACTTCTGGCAGCCATTTTGGTCTTAAAATCTCTGTATTTTTAATTTGCTATTTTGTCTGTAAATCAAGATATGAACGTTAATAACAGACCAATGGGGCGCCTTCTTTCCCCGAGGTGGCTCCATCTCGCGTTAAAGGGACAGTTTGGGATTTTTGACATGAATCTGTATGTCATCCCCGTGAGCAGTGTCGTGCATCCACACCGACTTACCCCCGACAGCGCCCGGTGAACCGAGATACTGGCCGTTTTCGGTGCTGACGAAAGTAGTCCGGCAAGTTGGCTGGGGATTGTAAAATAAAGCGTTTTTCTTCTCAAAACAATGTGTTCAAAAGAGTGATACATTTGCATCACAAAACCATCTCCCACAAAAAAGTCAGACCTCATAATCGCTTGGCTCTATTTTCTTTCCGTTCGCATCAACGCGCGCATAGCAACACAATCAATCAAACCTGTTGCTAAGGGATGGGCCGTTACCTTCAACACCCTCGCTCCTGATTGACTCTTTGGTTGCTATGGGTGACGTCACACTCACACAGTCCACTCAGAAGTACTAGGAAACAATGTATTTATATATAAATTAACCTTTAAATGAACTCATTAATTTCCCCTTTCTGATGCAGTGCCATGCAAATCCTTCTAATCTAAATAAGGTGAGGACAATTAAAGGCCTACAGCCCTATTTAACAGGTGTGAACAAAAATATGTAAACAGTAGCTCAGAGCAACCCATGAGTTATTATTATTATTACATAAGTCACAGCTCATAGTCATAGCTTTCCCTAACCGCTCCCTCCCTTTGTAATGTGTCACTTTTGTAATGGATTATGCAAAGTACACAATTACTGAAAAGAAAAAGAACCATAGAACTAACTGAAAAGCAGTGGTGGAGGAAGTACTCAAGTTTTGTATAGATACAATGGCAGAAAGTAAAAGTAAAGGTATCACTTGAAAAAATCTACTGAAGTATTAAAGTACCTGTTTAAAAATGTACTAAAGAGTAAAAGGTAAAAGTATTTTGCTGAGATTTTTGGAACAATTAAAGGGTGAAATGCAGTGATTTTGAATTTAGAACAATTCTGAAGAAAACGCTGATTTTAAGTGATTTGATTCAATTTTCATAAGCTGTTTTGTGTATTTGTCTATTTGGTTTGCTCAGAGTTGGGACATTAACTCAAATTAAATGCTAAAAAAATTTAGTCTCAGCCATTTCAGCACATCTCAGACATTAAGAAAAATACATTTTACTTTTCAGCCCAGATCTAAAATGTAGTGGGGTAGAAAGTACAGATACCTGCTCTCAAATGTAGTGAAGTAAAAGTAAAAATATCCACTGTAAATTTACTCAAATAAAGTACAGACACATAAAATTTGTCCTTAAGTATTGTACTTTGTTACCTTTCACTACTGCTGAAAACATTACTGGGTTATTGTAGAAACTCTTGTCCTCTTAGAAGTATTTTTGCTGGCTATTTAAAGGTGCATTGTGTAACTTTCTGGGTGGAGATGATGTTGCTGTGCCTGGAATTTTTCACAATATAAACTAAAAATCTGTTTCCATGGAGACCAGCACCAAGCCAATTTACAAGTTCGATTTGTGGAGAGGAGGGCTCATTATGGTAAAATTTAACCCTATCAGGCTCAAATTAATTTGTAGTAACAGGAAAAATCTGCTATTTGGGGAAAATGATCATATGGGGTAGTAATATACAATCCTGAGGTTTGTTTTTTTTTGAGGGAGACCTTCACATCCAGTGTGTTCTGGGATGTTTCAGATTTGCAGCATTGGTCCGGTGTGGTAAATTAACACTGAAGACTGAAAATGATATGAATGCTAACTTTATGTTTATACCACTTTTCATAACAATGAAAACATAAACCACAGTGTAACAGCTTTACAGTGACAAAACAATATCACTTTTTTGTGTGGTTCTCCAAGAAACAATTTTTATCCTTTGTGAAGCACAAAAGTACTTTGCACTTCTGGCAGACCGTTTGTGTGTAGACATTCTTGCACAGTCTGCATCGTCCACGTTTATCAGCATGGATGGGAAAAGAGGCTCCTGAGTAAAAAAGGCTCATAAAATATGGATGTGGAGTCAGTAGGTAATTGGCATTTAACTGTTACAAATCTGCAACACCTGCCTGGAGAGGGTTAAATGTTTCAAGGTGTTTTTTTATAAAAAAAAAAAAAACTGTTATTAAATGCCATACTGTGGAACATTCCAAGGAAAGCAGCATATCTCCATGGACACAAGCAGGACAATGCTGGACTCTTACTAGAAAAGTTACACCTTTTTGAAAATCAGCACACTTTAACTCATTTTCTGCTACTCTGAGATTATCGAGTCAACTTTAAAGCGTGTATGACAGGTTTGGATAATTCACAAAATTTGACTTGACTGAATTTGGAGGGATAAAAGCTTTTGTAAATATAAATTATAGTCTCAAAACACACCAATGACATCACACCAGGGAGCGTTGTATCCAAAAGTTCGGTATAATTTATACTTACAAAACGGATACTTTAACAAAACAAAGGTGCTTTCTAATCTTTTTATTATCAATTTTTAGTTTTGGCCCAGTTTACCACATTGTTGCTATGGTAACAGTTATGGAATTCCCTAGCATGATGTCATAATTTCCAACTACGTAAAATTTTAAACAAAAAAATTACCAGATTAAGAAAAAATGTTTTAAATTTTGATAAAAAACTTATATATAACTATCTTAGCTGTGTTTTAGTAGAATGTGGAGTCCAACCTGTTATATACACTTTAAATTGAGTATTTTAAAACAGGTTTGCATAAGGATTTGAATCTAAATGTAAAACAACAAAAGCTTTACAAAACACTGCCACTTTACTTTGGCAGTTGGAAAAAATATGTAACTGTAATTTTTCCGACGAGCATCGCGATTAGATTTCAGGTTTTAAGTATCACTAATAACATTCTGTTCGAAGTTCGTATTGTAAACGCATCCAGAAGAATTGACAAAAAGATTGAAATCTGAACTGACAAACTAATACAAGTATGACATTTCAGAGCATGTTTGTACAGATCTAAACTACTGGGTTAGCAGTTTTTATGCAGAATATTTAGTTTGTGGATGTAATTATGGTACTTACTTACGGTATTACAGCCTTTGCGAGTCTTGATCTGCTAATTACTTTTACTGAAACTGCGATTTTGATTCGATTGTGATTAATCTAGCAACCCGATGGCAGCATGTTAGACAGTAACTGAGCCCAAAATCAAAAGCTGTGTCCATTTTAAAGTGATTCTTGTGATCTAATGTGGTTTCCTTCTCAAAAACATACCTGGAGTTTTGTTTCATTCACACATGTTTGAGAGGAGCCAGTTGAGGTGGCTCGGGCATCTTTTCCGGATGCCTCCTGGACGCCTCCCTCGGGAGGTGTTCTGGGCATGTTCCACTGGGAGGAGGCCCCGGGGAAGACCCAGGACACGCTGGAGGGACTATGTTTCTCGGCTGGCCTGGGAACGCCTTGGGGTCCCCCCAGAAGAGCTGGAGGAAGTGTGTGTGGAAAGGGAGGTCTGGGAGTCCCTGCTTAGACTGCTGCCTCCGCGACCCGGCTCCGGATAAGCGGAAGAAAATGGAATGGAATGTTTGAGTAACTCTTTACTATTATCTGTTTATATCTCCAAAAGCTCAAAATGCTCTGTTCCGACTTGTCATGTCATGAAGTTGTAGTTTTCAAGTTAACAGCTGCCTTTTGCCTTTTGTTTAGTCAAAATTGGGAATTCCAAGGCTGAAATCACCCACATGATTCTAGAGTTTACAGTTTAACACATTGGAGCACTTCTTTTATTACCATTTACCATTCTGTTATGTGGGTTTTGTGTGTTAAACATGTGCGAATGAAACAAAACACCACTCCAGGTATGTTTGTGATGAGATGATAACCCTAACGTTATAACAGATCAGAAAATCGAGTGAAATGGGCCCTTGAAAGGAGATGTGTCTAGTATCAACAAACCTGGATGAGATAAACAGTGGATTTAACTGAAACACGACTCCTGATGTTGCCGTGTGGAGCGGTCGGCGGTGATTGGTCAAAATGTTGAGCAGCACAACAAAGGGTTTAAAATGGCTGCCGGCCAAAAATAGCACTTGTAGCCAGTCAATGTTTCCTAAACCTGGACAATAAGGAATGGGATTAGGATCTGTCCATGATGTCATTCCTGTTTGTTTGCCACAGTTAAATGGCCTTTATTACGTAAAATTGACTCTTGTGAGTTTTAAGACATGTTATAATGTTGTTAGCTCATAAAAAACATACCTGCAGTTGTGTTTTGTTTCATTTGACACCTTTTTATTATTAGTCTGTCTACATCTCCAAAGCTCAAAAGTTCCACCTTGGTAGTTTTTCTGTTTTGTCTCACATGATCTTGTGGTACCAGATCTTGTACACCTGAGATATTTTTATTACTTCATTCTGTATTGTATTTTTACTTGTACATATAATTATAGAAATATACTGATATAATTATGCCTTTCTCTTTGTTATCATATTATATTGTGATGTCTGAGCAAGGGATGGGGCATGATTAGTTGATTAATTGATAATTGTTCATTAAGAATTTCATCGATTAAGTTAATTTTAATCGACAAACCGAATGTAGGTTGCTGTGCGTAGCGTGACCAAACACTGGTCTGTACATGTGTCTCTCTGCACTCAGAAGGAAACGGCAAACAGAAACATTCGGTCAGCCTGCAACGTACCGAAGCACAACTGCGTATTTAACAATGATTTGTACAAGAAATTCCACGCTTTCCGTTGCATTTGGGACAAGTGTGAGTCCATGTGCACAGTGTATAAAGCAGGTACATATGTTTCTGTGTCCAGTGGGAAAAGGTTTTACCAGGTGAGAGTCGCTCAATGTGGATGACGAGTCTCCACCTCCCTCCCCCCGTACGGTGTCCTGGTTTTGACAAACACAAATCTGGTCACACTAACCTGTATTCCACTGAGTCATGTCTTTTAATCCGACAGAACTTGAACCACATCAGAACCACAAGAGCTGTAGTTTTTTCTTCGCTTGGTTTTTGCAAATTAGCAATGCGTTTTTAAGTTTTGTTTCTGTGAGAGTTGCGCAAAACTGAATTAAACACATTATAATGTCAAACAAGCTGATGTGGCTCTAGAGTGTTTATGTTTATATGTTCGTAAAGTTGAATTTATTTATGCAGATTAGTAGTGCAGATAGTAATAATAATGATGATCATTTTAATATAAAAATGTTAATGATTAATCGATAATCGATCGTTAATTCTTCCGACGATCGATTAAGAAAATTTCATTGAATACCCATCCCTAGTCTGAGCTACTGTGTCCAAGTCATTTCCCTTGTTGATCAGTAGTAATATTGTCTGAGTTTTGTCCCATCCCTAATCTCTATTCAGCTTGGTTGTGAATTTATTTACACCTTATGAAAAGTTTTTTTTTTTCTTTGTGTAAGTGTATTGTGTAATAGGGCTGGGGATCATTCAGAAGTTGCCGATACAATACATATTTCGATACAGTGAGCATAGGATTTGATACAATTCATTACGATATATTTCAAATCAGTTCGATACGATCCAATAAAAAATAATGTCTTAATCATGGCTGTGATCCTAAAAGTCTTTGTTGTACAACTTATGGTGCAAAGTTCATATGAAACACAAACATTTTAATCATCAAAACTGTGAAAATGTCAAATGTGTTGCATAAATAAGTTTCCTTCCACTAAACAAGCACCAAAACTGCAGCTGTAACAAAAATCGATACTGTATCATCACATCAAACGATACGATATCGATATTTCAACATTTTGTACCAGAAAAGTTACACAATAGGGGGTCTTTTCTGGTGGAGGGTCTGTCAAATGCTTTTCTTCATGAAGATGTTATTGCTTTGCCTGGAATGTGTCACAGAATGATATTAAACCTTTCTAACTTCATGGAGACCAAACCAGACCAAGTTACAGGTCAGATCAGTGGAGAGGCGACCCCGCTCTCAGTCAGAATGTCTGTTTTTCTAGATATTTTTGAGTTATAAAACCACCTGTAATGGATGACATGCTGTGGAACATTCCAGACAGAGCAATGACGTATCCATAGAAACAAGCAGGTGACGGACCTCCAACCAAAAAGTTACACAGGGCATCTTTTAAAGCTCACAAGAGTCCATACAGGATTTTTAAGATATAACTTTTTAATTGACCCGTTTGTTTCTTGTGTCTTCACAGATTGCCCTTTGACCCCGGACACACCGAACAGTGAAGCGCGAATGTGCACGACTAACAGCCGCCTGGCCGCTCTGAAGAAACAGATAGACATCGAGCTCAAAGTGAAGCAGGGAGCCGAGAATATGATCCACATGTACTCCAATGGCTCCTCCAAGGTCAGTGACAACATTGCAGTATTACCTTTTATACTGTAAACCAAGGATCTAGGCCTTTAAAGGTCTAATATTACACAAAATAGATTCCTGTGAGGTTTTCAGGCAGGTTATTATATTGGTACCTCATCAAAAACAAAGCTGGAGTTGTGTTTTGTTTCATTCACACGTGTTTGAGTAATCCTGTAGTATTCGTCTGTCTATTTCCAAAGCTCAAAATATTCTGTTGCACCTTGTAGTTTTCAAGTTAACACCTACCTTTTACTTTTTGTTTAGTACAGATTGTCAATTCCAGAGCTGAAATTATCCAAATGATTCTAGTAAAGGAGTGTTTTTTAGTTTGAAGAACTCGGCCTAAATGTGCAGGGTTTGTGTGTTAAACATGTGTGAATGAAACAAAACACAACTCCAGGTCTGTTTTTGATGAGGAAACATTATACTAGAGATCAGAAAACAGCAGAATATGGTCCCTTTAGTAATATATAATAAGAATAATTGGTCTACAGTGTCTCAATCAACCAGAATTTGTATTTGGCAACTAATCATTATATTTAGATCATAAAAATGTGTATGGGACAGCAGCAAGAAGGAGAAGCTAGTGAGTGATTTAGCTGAACATTTGGTGTTATTTGGTATTTATTTGTTAAAAAGGCAGTAGTGTTTTTTTGCATAAATAGTTTTTTGCCTGAACTCTCTTGTCTCTTGAGTCTTGTTGGTGCAGTTTGGGTCAGATACATAGAAATACGTAATAGTTTTGAGGACTGTTGCTGCCACGCCCCCTTTTTAATCACCCCCTTTTTAGGATTCTGAATCTCAGTGAGAATTCCTGGTAAAAATAAAATAATGGAGCGGCAGGGCATGTTTTTAATCGACTTAAGCCCGACTGTAAACTAGGGATGTCTATAAGTACTATTATTTGCTTTTAATTACAATGAGAAGAAATATTTACATTTTTACAAATATTGTCACCGTGGAGGAAAAAAAAAATCACCTAACTTTAATTGACACAAGGTTCAAAAAATGTAAAGGTTAATTTGCAGATTTGCAGATTACAGTCAAATCAGCATCATTTCTTCTAAAATCCTTACCTTGTATAAATTATCCTTTTAAAACCATTATTATTTACTTTATTAAGATTTCATGATTAATTGTATTTTAACACTGTAGTTTGAGCAAATCTCTTTGTAAGAACATTTAAGTCTCCTCAGTTATCTTAGGATATTGTGGTTGCATAAGTAAACATTTAGACTTTTCATCTTTGCTGCACGTTAAACCAGACTGACCTACACTAGCAGACAAATCTTGGACACACCTTCTCATTCAGTGTTTATTATTATTATTTTTTTTTAAGTAAAGTAAAAGAAAAAATAACTCTACTATGTGTGTTTTCTCCAAAACAAAGAGTGACTACTTTTAGTATTTGAATATATTTTCTCTATATAAAAAATCGTATTAGGGTTGATGTTATGTAAAGGTGCATTGTGAAACCTTTCCATTGGAGGGTCCATCACACGCTTGTCTCCATGGAGATGTTATTGTTTTGCCTAGAACAGGGTGTCCAAACTTTTTTCATCAAGGGCCACATATGTAAACACAGATGAAGCAGAGGACTGATCGAGGGCTGTTGACTGATGCTCAATATAGTGAAGTAATTGAACTATGTGCATCTTTAACACGTTAGAATGAATCATCAGTCTTTATTCATGCTAAGATCCTCAAAACCACATACTAAATATTCAATATTCATTGTATCAAGGGAGATTTTCAAAAAAATTGCCGTAAAAAGTTAATGTCTAATTGATGCCTGTAATTTGGGCCAATTCACATGCAAGACTGTGGGCCAAGAAAAATTTGTCTGAGGGCCGCATTTGGCGCACGTATTACTGTACATTGAACAGTTCCATCTAGCATTTATTCATTACAGGTGTTTCTATTGCCCAAAAACGCAATGATTCCTTCTGTGAATAGAGGCGACTCTCCACAGATCTGAACTGTAATGTTGCATAGTGCTGTAACCTGCTTGTCTTCCCGTGATAGATACAGGTTTAATCTATACTGTGGAACAGGTTAGACAATACAATTTCCATGGACACAAGCAAACACTCCACTAGAAATGTTCCACAGTGCTCCTTTAACTTTCCATATATTTTACTTCATGTATTTGATGTTTTCTGTAAATAAAATATAGAAGGTCATTGACTGAGATGGTGTGTCCAAACTTTTAACTGTTATTGTATATGACGTAACGTTAAAAGTGAAAAAAACAAACAAATGTGTAACACCGTCAGATGTCCAATGTCCCAAACCTTTTTTTTATTTTGTTTCTGCAAAAAGTCTTTGGCAGATCATTTTCTTGCTTTGGACCACAGCATTTTTTTTTCTTGCTCTACAAGAACATTGTTGTGTGTTTTCTGTTTGATTTGAGTGTACATAACCTTAGGTTAACCTCAGGTCATGACCACTTTAGTTTGTAGATAAGGCAGGTTTTATCCATAAGTATCAGCATTTGAGAGACTGCACTATCTCTATAAATGTAGACAGGATGTGATCAGTTCCTCTTGTATAACGATAACTCAACAAAAAGCTCAGTCTGGGGTGTTCTTTTTCCTTTTAATACCACAGGTCATATATTCACATAATAATTTCCCTACATTGAAGTGATGACATGTTCATATTTGAGTCTCAAAGAGGTCACTTTTATTATTATAATGTTTATTTTCCCTATATTCTGTATTTTAAATTGACTACAAACTCACTGTCAACCTTTTTTTTTTTTAACCATGGACCTATAAGAGATCAGTGTATTCCCATTTTGTACCGGTGTGTTATAGGATTTTGACCCAGCGGTGAAGTGACCCCGGGGTCAAAATCTGCCCCCCCAATATGTTTATTATAGTTATTATGATGTAAAGTAAGAAGTAATGTTAGTTGAATATTGGCAATGATCAAATATGGGGGTTAAAAATACTATCTCACTCTGGTCTATCTCTTTTATCTCTAGCTGCCAACACCAGCCATACACTAAATTTTTATTATTCCAAATTGTTAAGTCTGTCCTTCTCTCACTAATTCAAGGTTCAAATTTCCAACAGATGTTTGCTTTGTGTCTGTAATTGTTAGAGTTTATTGCTTAATGCTAGATAAATAAGATAAAAGGCTGGCGTGTTTGTCTACAAGTTGAAGTTAAAGTTTTGTGGTGTGTTTTACGGCGCGTTCCCAGGCCAGAAGCAGGTTTGTAGTCATTTCTGTTGCATTGACTCAGTGTTACCTGTGGCTCTGTGGGGGAGAAACTGGAGAGGAGGCTGACGCACACTCACACATGCCCTGCTCACTTTGTCCTAGTGTTGTCACGGTACTAACATTTCAAACTAGATTTCAGTACTAAGGAATAGACGCAATACTCAATATAGACACCACAAAGATAATAAAAACAAACAGAATGTGATTTTCGACATTCAATGGCTCAGATTACACTTCCTCATCACAAACAGACCTGGAGTTGTGTTTTGTTTCATTCACACGTTTAACACACAAATTCTTACATATTTAGGCTGAGCTCTTCTCTAAACTGACAACGCTGTTCCACTTTGTGATGGCATGTGGTAAAACAGGAAGTGCTCCACGGTGTTTTTAAACTCTATTCACCTTCACTAGAATCATTTGGATTATTTCCGTTCTAGAATTGCCGGTTTCTACAGTACTAAAGGTAAAAGGTAGTTGTTAACTTGAAAACTACAGCTTCATGACATCATAAGGTGGAACAGAGCATTTTGTGCTTTAGAGATGGAGACAAACTACCGTATTTTTCGGACTATAAGTTGCTCCAGAGTATAAGTTGCAACAGACAAAAAATTTGTAATAAAGAAGAAAAAACATATATATGTCGCACCGGACTATAAGTGGCACATAACTCTCCATCTCACTCCAAATCACTTAATCCATTGAATTCTTCATCCTCGGTGTCACTTCTGCACTACCTCCAGAGGTAAACCATAGATCCATGAGGTAAACAGAGCGCCGCTTCTTCTTCTGTGTAGCTGTCGTCAGACTCAGCATCAGTTCCAGTTAGAATTATTCAGGCCTTTCTGAATCCCGACAGGATAGTTTTGATTGTCACTGTAGTTCAGGATTTGTCTGTTCATCCAGTGACTTCCAGGAAAGTTTCATGGTGCACTCTCCTGGTTGCCGTGAAGCTGCTTTCTCCATCCTCGCTTTCCACCAGTCAATCACAAGTTTCTCGCTTCCTTCAAACTTTCTTTCTGCTGCTCGATTACAGTTTTGGTTGAATATTTCCATATTTGCAGCGAGACAACAGCTGTTTCTGCAGGAGACATGTGCAGTAGAGCAAAGTGACAGTGGTACAGGAGTAACAGGAGCAGCAGATACTCACACACAAGCCTAGAGCCTCTCGCAGCTTCAGTGTGAAAATGTTAATATATAAGTCACACCGGAATATAAGTCGCAGGAATCACCCAAACCATGAAAAAAGTGCCATTTATAGTCCGAAAAATAAGGTAATAAACAATTACTCAAACATGTGTGAATGAAACAAAACATTAAAGTTCACAAGAATCAAGTTTGTGTATAACAGGACCTTTTAAATTATAGTACTTTCTTTTATAGTCTTACATCTTGTGAATGTGACTTTGTCAGTATCGATACCTGCTAAACTGAGTATCTAGTTTTAGTTTATATTACTATCTGATTTTCAATACTTTTTACAACCCTACTTGGTTCACTAAAGCCCTTACAGCTCTGGAGCTCTGTGACTCAAACAAAACTGTAATTTAAGTCCTGTCCCAGCACAGTAATAACAGCCCTGAGCCCTGCAGCCCTGAGTCTGTAGTAGACTTTAATAGTGTGTTCTACATCCTCTGTGCTGATGTCATTGGTATTCCATTGTTTAATATAATACTACATTCAAAAATGGAACCACTGCAGTTGCTGACACATGAGTTTTGAATTCTATCTAGCATTAAAGGTGCATTGTGTCACTTTTCTGGTCTGTTAAATGCTTTTCTCCACGGAGATGTTATTCCTTTGTCTGAAATGTTTCACAGTATGGCATTAAACCTTTCTATCTTCATGGAGACCAAACCAGACCAAGTTAAAGGTCAGATTTGTGGAGAGACAACCTCACTCACAGACAGAATGCCTGTTTTTCTAGGTATTTTTGAACTGTAAAACCATGTGTAATTAAATAAATGTAAAGAAGAGCTGTTTAATGTCATACTGTGGAACATTCCAGACAGAGCAGTGACATTTCCATGGAAACAAGCAGGTGATGGACCCCCAACCAAAGAACTGCATAGTGCACTTTAAGCAATAAGTTCTAAGTTTTCATCTGGTGTATGGCCAAGGTTAGTACTATATTACAAAAATGGTTGGTAGAGCTGTCGACCAAGAATATATTAAAAATCTTTAAGAAATTCTTGGATGATGACAAAAATGAACAAAAAAACATTGCATTTTATTGGATTTATGTGAAAACAAAAAGCCTTGACAAGACTTTGGTTCTGTCATAATCCAAAGACCTAATATAACGGCATTATTGTGAGACTTTTGATGATACGATATTACGATATTTGGGTTATTGTTACATCCCTACATTTTACACAAAAAGTAGTTCTCAACTCTGCTAACTCTGCAACTTCTTTTACTGACAGAGGATTGTCTGTGGTTCTGTCATAATCCGAAAACCTAACATTTAAAAGAGCTTAAGAACGGGTATTTCTTCATGTAGTCTGCATTTAAACAGAGCAAAGCATCATGGTCTATGTAGTTCCCTCTGCTTAAATTCATTGTTACAGTGTAATATATTGTGATGGCCCTCGATATTATTGTGAGATTAACTAGAATTATGATATTTCGGTTATTGTTACATACCTACATTTTACACAAAAAATAGTTCCTTCAAAGTCTCAGCCCTGCTCCGAATCAGCTTGTTTTACTGACAGAGGATCGGCTGTGGACCTCTCCATTCAAAAGACCCGAGCAGATCATTGACAGTTATAAATGACTGGATCGTGATTAAATATTGATTAATTGCGAAGGCCTGTTTGCAGTTTTATTTTATTTATTGAACTTGGACCACGATCCATTTCCCAGCATGTCTTTGTTCCACAGACATCGTTTCTGTAAGCAAATTAGGGCTGCGAGATTAACTGCAATCAAATGCAAATGATCCTTTCAAACTCCTTTCAAAACATCCTGTGCCAACGCAGAAGAAGCGGCAACCCTCAAGTACCTGAGGCAACCTGCGCGCTACCTGATCTTTTACTTAAAGGTGTATTGTGTAACTTTACAGGCATTGCTCTGATTGGAATGTTTCACAATCTACCTTATATTTATTTAATTACAGGTGGTTTCACAGCTCAAAAATACTTCGAAAAACAGGCATTCTGACTGTGAGCAGGGTCGCCTTCCCACAGATCTGAACTGTAACTTGGCCTGGTTTGTTTTAATGCCACACTGTGAAACGTTCCAGACAGAGCAACAACATTTCCAAAGTTATTCCTCGCTTACCATAATCTTCACCACAATGACTTTATAAATGCTTTTCAAAACTTTCAGACAACAACTTCTAGCATCCTAACAGTGCACTTTCTGATTTTTGGACAGTAAAACTCTGTATAATTTGATGCAGACAGCCGACTTATTTCTACATCAAGAGCTACAATAGATCTGTACTGAGACAAAAACATTTTTGCATTTTCGTGTCTGAGTCCCCCCTCCCTTTATTCTCTGCTCCCTTACTCCCCCTTCAGAGCTTTTCGCTAATGAAACTACCGCACATCGCATCCGGTTTGTGAAGTTGTAGCGCATTGTTTTGCATCATGCTTTTGTATATTTATGGAGAATTGCCTTGTGGGCTGAGCTTTCGGACAGAATCGTACTGCTAACCAAAAGGAGGGTTCAAATAGGGCCTGGGAAAGATCGCTAAATTACTCAAACACGCATGGATGCTGACTAGGGGTGTGCAAAAATATTGAAATATTGATATGTCGTATTGTTTAATGTGATGATAGAGTATTGATATCATGGGCTGCTGTATTGATATATATATAAGAGTATTTTTTTAAGTATATTTTACTCATTGATTTTATTACAGCTCTACAGTTTTGTTGTTTGTTTAGAGGAAGGAAACTCATTTATGCAACATGTTTGACATTTTCACTGTTTTGATAATTAAAATGTTTGTGTTTCATATGAAATTTTCACAAGAAGTGGTTTAACAAAGACTTTTAATGTCACAGCCATGATTTAGACTTTATTTTTATTGAATTGAATATTGAATCGATTTGAAATATACTGTATTAAATCGAAGGTGCACTGTATTGAGATATGTATCGTATCATGGCCTACGTATCGTCTCGGCAACTTCTTAATGATACCCAGCCCTAATCATGACATTTAAAACCTCTTCAGGCATGTTTCTGATGAGGAAACAAGATTATAACATCACAGAAAGCTCCATAAAGTCAATTTTGCACAGTACCCCGTGTTTAAAGATGTCAACAGGATTCCATGAACACCTCTGGAGAGTTTGTGTCCTACATCGGCACCTTGAGCTCAAATCAGAACCTGTTGCATTCACTTTGTAACGGTTTTTAAACTCCGGTTGATCTCATTTCCCTTCAGGGCTCTTCTGACACGCAGGGTACTTTCCGGGTGTAATAAAGTTTGAAATCAAAGGCAGAGCTGTGGAGGCTGAAGTGTGATTTGGCTGCGCGCTTTGCTCTGCCACATGACTTTGAGGAGAGGTCAGTGTGTCCAGTAAACTCCAAACAAAGAGGTAGTAAAGACGGGGTATTAAGCAAAATCAACTTTCTGGAGCTTTTTCTGCCATGTTGTGATGTTCCCTCATCAGAAACATGCCTGAAGAGATTTTATATGTCATCCATGCATGTTTGAGTAATTTAGCAATCTCTCCCAGGCCCTATTTGGACCCTCATTGCAGTTAACAGTACGATTCTGTCCAGTGCTCAGCTCACAGGCCTATGTCAGCCATGCTCCCACACAGCAAATGCATGATGATCAAAAACTTCCTCTCCTTTCTGTTGTTGTCCCATATAAATCCTTATGACCTAAATAAAATAATTAACCGACTCATACAGATTTTGGTTGTCCAAGACCGTCTGAACCATCTGAAGCTCTGTTACTCAAATTCGACTTTAATCTGATCTTTGTTTTAACATAATCTGATCATAAACAACTGATTTATCTGAACTCTGTGAACTGATTCGTCCCTGTCAAATAACATTACAATTACAAGCTCTCAGTCACTCTCATCATTTTTGTTTAAAATCTAACTCCTAAACAGGACCATGAACGCTTGTATTGATCGCAGGCTCCTGAAAATGTGTTTAAATTAAATAAAATTGAAAACGGTGCCAGCAATATATTTCATTTTTGGCACTGTTTGTTAATGTGTGTGTATGTTGTGTCACCATGGTACCCGCTGAACATTCCATCATACACCTACATGTTGAACACCCCCCAAGCGTGATGTCACCACCAAAGTATTAATACCCTTTTGACTCGGACAGGCGAGGGAGCGCGTCGGGAGGAAATGCCGACTGGACGCGGGCTTCCGTATGTCATGGAATGCTGCTGATAGGCTTTAAAGGGCCGCTCGGACACAACACAATGACATTCCTCTGCTTTCTATGAATGCACTTTTCCATGTGCTCACTTGGACTTCACTTCCATATAAGGGCATGGGGCTGTTGTTTACACGGTGTGCGTAACAAATAACTACATAATTATCATCGAGGGGTGTTTAAGTTCAATAGGGCTAAGGGGTCATTATTGATGTAATAAGTGACATTTGTTTTGCCCCAGTACAGATGTACTGTCAATGCAGCTCTTACGGTTAAATTGAGGCTGCTTTGTTCTGTCTGCATCTGTTTATAAAGCATATAAAACATCTCAATGGACTGTATGTGTGTTTTTAGCATGCTAGTTGTTGTTAGCGTTACTGTGATGGCAAAACTTTTAAAAACTCATCGAGGTGAAAATTATGATGAACATGAACTGCTGAAATGGTTCGACCTGAGTAAAAATTGCATATGGACGGATTATTTGTTTATCAGCACAGCGGATGTGAGTGCAGAAAGCGCCACTGTCTGTGTGCTTAACATGAAGTTATAACGTTAGCTCGCCATGCTGTCAGAACCATGTGATAAAATAAGTTATTAATGAGTGGGATCTGTCTTAATGACCCGTATGCGTTATCCTGATCCATACACCTAGCCCCGCCCTTGGGAGAGCCTGAAATCTGCTGAAATCCTACAAGACACTGACATGATACAGAAAGGACAGAGACTCTTTCTGCAGGAGACATGCACAGTAGAGCGTTCATTCTTACTCCATAATACTGATTCACTGCTGAAGTAAAAGGTTGTTTAATTTCTACATTTTTTCCAAATCATTTTACTTTACTTTTACATTTGTTTTGTTTTTTGAGTTCAGCTAATAGGTTTTTGGGCATATTTTGGTACTGCATAGTATTGTCTGAATTATCAGAATCCTATGTGTTAAGAGTGTTAAGGCATTATTTTTGTCAATATCGCACACCCCCTTACACTGAACCAGAGCGATTTCCCTTGAGTCATACTGTATAAATAAGTACTAAACTGTAAACCTCTGTGTGTGTGTGTGTGTGTGTGTGTGTGTGTGTGCTCAGGACCGTAAGCTGCTGGCCACAGCGCAGCAGATGCTCCAGGACAGTAGAATGAAGATCGAGTTTATCCGAATGCAGATCCTTAAAGCTACTCAGACCAACGAGCTGAGCTTTGACACATCACATCACAGTGAGTGTTCACATGTGGTGTTCACCATCACAGTGTTCACCATCACAGTGTTCACCATCACAGTGTTCACCATCACAGTGTTCACCATCACAGTGTTCACACATCATCACAGTGTTCATCACATCACACAGTGTTCACAGTGTTCACATCACAGTGTTCACCATCACAGTGTTCACCACCATCACAGTGTTCACCATCACAGTGTTCACATCACAGTGTTTCACATCACATCATCACACTGTCACCATCACACTGTTCACCATCACAGTGTTCACCATCACAGTGTTCACCATCACAGTGTTCACCATCACAGTGTTCACCATCACAGTGTTCACCATCACAGTGTTCACCATCACAGTGTTCACCATCACAGTGTTCACCATCACAGTGTTCACCATCACAGTGTTCACCATCACAGTGTTCACCATCACAGTGTTCACCATCACAGTGTTCACCATCACAGTGTTCACTATCACAGTGTTCACCATATCACAGTGTTCACCATCACAGTGTTCACTATCACAACCAAACTGTCATGTTCAATATGGTGTATGATAGACTACATGGCAATAAAATAATTTATAATATTCAGGAATAATGTTTTCTACAAAGCCTTGTTCACACAATAAATTATTTAATTAGTGTTGTTTATAGATAAAATAGTTAAAATTATTAGCAAGAAATGATTGATTGTATATTTTCTACATTTGTTGATCTTTCAATTAAAAAATATATAAGTAACCAGATTCCTTTAATGCTAATTCATTATACCCTCTGCAATGTTTAATACACATTTCATACTTCACTTCACACTTGGGAACCGCTCTTCTTTTTGTCTTCAGACAAACCGTTCATCAGCCCTCTGGACCTCCGTGTGGAGGAGCTGTGTCACCACGCCCGGATTGAATCCGCTGTGGCCGAAGGAGCCAAGAACGTCATGAAGCTCCTGGGCACTGGGAAAGTCACAGAGAAGAAGGCACATTCAGAGGTATTGTCCCGTATACACATCACGCTATACACATCATGCTATACACATCATGCTATACACATCACATTGTACAGATCACACTGTACAGATCACACTGTACAGATCAAACTGTACAGATCACACTCAAGTCACACAGAAGTCAATTGCAACCAGAGCTCAAAGGAACCACTTTACATCCATGCTCACTTCCTATTTGCAACACAGCAGCTAGCACATTCGCTCTGTCCATTTACATATACAGTCTATGAATACAATACTACACACATATAGACAGTAATGTCCCTCATGCACCCCCCTCTCTCCTCCAGGCCCAGGCCCGGTTCAATGAGTCCAGTCAGAAGTTGGACCTGCTGCGTTACTCTCTGGAGCAGCGTCTGAACGAGCTCCCAAAGAACCACCCGAGCAGCGCAGTCATCATGGAGGAGCTGTCTCTGCTCTCTAGTCCGGCCCTCAGCCCCCGCTCCAGCTTCATTTCCACACAGAACCAGTACAGCACCGTCACCAAGCCCGCCGCTCTCACAGGTACAATGCACACTTTTAAAGAGTTTATTTTATGTATTTAGGCTTTAAAGGTCCTATATTACACAGAACACAAATGTGACCTCATCATAAAAGTCCCTGGAGTTGTGTTTTGTTTCATTCACACATGTTTGGGTAATCCTGGATTATTCAGTTGTCTGTATCCCCAAAGATCAAAATGCTCCTTGTGATGTCATGAAGTAGCAATAGCTTTTACCTTTAGGTCAGTAGAGATTGGAAATTCCAGGGATGAAATTGTACAAATGATTCTAGTGAAAGTGTATGAAGTTTAAAAATACAGTGAAGTATTTCCTGTATTACCACTCAGTGACTTCACAAGGTGGAACAGTGTTTTCTGTTTGAGAGAAAAACTCACCTCCAAGTATGAGGAAACAACATAACAAAGATCAATCCAAAATAGTTCAATATAGGCACTTTAAAGAAGACTTGAGTCTGCTATGTAGTTGTTCATTGTTATAATTTGGACAATTTAAATCTCAATATTGATCTAAAACAACACAATAAAAGAAACAAGTCAGCTGTTTAACTGTTTGGGTGTAGCTTTTGCCACGCCACATTTTTAGTCACTACTGGATTGGGTTAGGGTAGGGTTAGGGTTAGTCAGCCATGAATTTCTTCAGTCGACTGTAGCCCTAGTATGGAATAGGATTTACTTTCATTCACGCGTGCTGAAGTAATACTGTAGGAAATGTTTCCATACATAGGCTATTTATAGCTGTGAAATATAAAACACCAATGCACAAATGTCCTCCAAGTATTTTAAACTCAACCATGACACCACTCTGACCTTTTATATTAACAGATGAACTGCTTTCAATGCATGATAGATAGAACAGGAATTTTTGGGGCTCAAAATGTATCATGGTTACATTTTCTTTGTAAAAGTGTGAAGATTTGGGGTATTTTTGTTGTAATACAAAAACATTTGAGCTGTAAAAGGTTGAATATGTAACTTCTGTGGCTAAATTATTGCCGTATTCATGCTATTTAATGATATTGACTATTTTAAAATGGTTTACTGGAATTATCTTGCTTTATTGTTACTGTGACAGAGGCATAAAGTAGTTTCAGTATTATCGTTTATCACAGTATAGCTCTGTACAAATATACTGGGCTTCAAAATTTGTTGTCATGATAGCAGAGATACCTCCACTTTTGTGTTTTCATCTCAGTGGCATGAATTTGTTTCTATATTCGTCTATCGTCTATATTTTCTTCAGCTTTATATGGTACTTCTAAATGTGTGCTGTTATGTTATGGTGACAGGCTCATGTTTCGTCCACAGGGACCTTGGACGTGAGGCTCATGGGCTGTCAGGATCTGTTGGAGAATGTTCCGGGTCGGTCCAAAGCCGCCTCAGTGCCTCTGCCCGGGTGGAGCCCCAGTGAGACCCGCTCCTCCTTCATCAGCAGAGCCAATCGCAACCGCAGTGTCAGCTCGCGAAACCTCACCAAGAGCGATGAGCTGTCCAGTGAGTGACACTGTACACCAGCACAACATTCACAACTATCACAACAATCACACCCGTCACAACAATCAGAACATTCACAACAATCACACCCGTCACAACAATCAGAACATTCACAACAATCACAACCGTCAGGACAATCACAACATTCATAACAATTACAACTGTCACAACAATCACACCAAAACACAATCACAATTATCACAGCAATCAGAAATTAAAACAGAAACTATCACAACTGTCATAACAGTCTCAACAGTCACAACTATCACAGGTAACATAGTCAACATTAAAACCAGTTTCCCGTTTCAACCGATCAGTATCAAATATTCATCATGGCATTCCACCTTTTCCTGAACGCTTTCAACTGTCACCACAATCGCAACCGTCACAACTATCACCACAGTCACAACAATCACAACCGTCACATCAATCACCACAATCACCACAATCACAACGTTCATAACAATTACAACCGTCACAACAATCACAGCCTTCACAAGAATCACGGTCTTCATAACTATCACAACCATCACAACAATCACAACAATCACAGCCTTCACAACCATTACAACAATCGCAACAATCACATCAAAACAGAATCACAACAGTGACGCCAAAGCACATCAATCACAACAATCACAATGATCAAAACTATTACAGCTGTCATAACAGTCACAGGTAAACACAAGTCAACATTAAAACCAGTTTCCCGTTTCAACCGATCAGCGTCAAATATTCATCGTGACATTCCACCTTTTCCAGCAAGAGCCGTTACAGATTGAAATGTGTAGAACTCAATTCAGAGAGTTACACATATCACTCTGGCGTGAGTCAGGTCAGATTATTTTACCTCAACATGTGAATTACAAACTGTCATACTCAAATCCTTCTCACATTTCTCAGTGTCACTGGTTGTAATCTTTTGCTTTATTGGCTTGACACTACAACAGTATCACAAACACATTTTCCATTTATTTAATTTTTTGGGGCTGTATACCAACTGTGTACCTGTTCTGTAGTAATATTATATTTCATTGCATTTCTCCAGATGAGATCAGTGCGGTGCTGAAGCTGGACAACACGGTGGTGGGTCAGACGAGCTGGAGGCCGGTCAGTAACCAGGCCTGGGACCAGAAGTTCACCCTGGAGCTCGACCGGGTAAGACCCACACAGAGGAACATGAGGGCAGGATACACAGCAGAATACTCACACGTGTACTTGTCTGTGCGTGTAGTCTCGGGAGCTGGAGATCTCTGTGTACTGGAGGGACTGGCGGTCGCTGTGTGCTCTGAAGTTTCTGCGTTTGGAGGATTTCTTGGACAATCAGCGTCACGGGATGTGCCTTTACCTGGAGCCACAGGGCATGCTGTTTGCAGAGGTATACAAAAACTACTAAAACATTAAATGATGTGGTTATTACATTATTATTATTTTTAATAATTGTAAAAATGTTTTCAATTTGAAGTTTTACCATAGAACTTTATAAATAGACTAAAATACCTTGAAAATACCTTGAAAAACATGATCAGGCTCACCTCTGATGTGAGCTGACTCATAACTTGTTGATGTCTTGGCTTAAAGCACTATCATTACGATGTATTATTTCATTTAGATTATCCACTTCAAAAAAATTACATCGCTGGTGTATAGTTTCAAAGTTTTTTTAAGTCTGCTTTTTGTTACTATAATTTTGAGACACAGCATTAAATTCAATCCATTTTATTTTTTTGTATATATGTGTATGAACATATATGAAGCTTTCGTTTCACTTGTTTCTAGGTGACATTTTTCAACCCAGTTATTGAGAGGCGGACGAAGCTTCAGAGACAAAAGAAAATCTTCTCTAAGCAGCAAGGTCTGTCCCTGCTTACCGGTTTTCCCGCCCACTTCATTTTCCTCTAAACAGAATTCCCGAAAATCCAAATGTTTCTTTTGTTTTGTTTCTCAGGTAAAACGTTCCTGCGCGCTCCTCAGATGAATATAAACATCGCCACATGGGGCAGGCTGGTGCGCAGAGCCATCCCCACCGTCAGCACCAACTCCTTTAGTCCTCAGGCAGCGGAGAGCGGGCACAGCAGCCTCCCCGGCTCGCCCACACCATGCAGGTACTGGCACTGACACCCAAATCAGACATTAAAGTGCATATTCATCCTATACGTGTACATATAGCTCAATAATGCCTGCACATCACTTGGTCTCTACATTATTTGTCCATTGACTTTTCAAAAACGTGTATGATAAAGGTTTAAAAGGTTGTTTATAGACTCTGCCAAGAAGCTTAACTCATCATCATAAATCTCCACTTGTAACCTGACCAAAACATGCAGGATGAATGACAAAATCAGAATTGGCAAATTGCAGGCTTTAGTAATAAAAAAAAACTATAACATTTTAGTTGTGCATATGCTAAATACCCCAATATGTCCTCAAAATGTTCAATATTTTAAGTCATACTGATATTTGAAAAGTTATTAAGACTTACATTTTATAACGCTTTGCTCCCCCATGTCCAAATTGCCCCACAGTGGAGTGTTATGTCTCGTCTTAAGACCCACTTTTATTTTCTGGCTTTTAACACCGCGTGAGTTCTGTGGTCCTCTGCATCTTTTATTTATTTTTATATTTTTTACCTACCTTTACGTACTTTTAATTATTTATTGGTATTCTTGCTCTTTAATGATTGATTTTACTAGTTTTATTGTCTTAACAAGGACTAGTGGAGTTAAGTAGAGCTTTATTTTGTATTTCTATTTGATATGTTTTATTTTTATTGTGCAGAGCTTTGGAAACTGTTTTCTTTATGAAATGTGCTATAAAAATAAAATGGATTGGATTGGATATTTGATGTGACAGTTATGGAAATTCATGTTATGGTTATTGCCCATAACTATCAAGACTTGCAAATGGATGGCAACATTTTGTAGTACTTGCCACCTTTTTTTTTTATTTAGAAAATAAATGTGAAAAATTAAATTTGATTTTAAAATGTGGTATTAAAACTTCCCAAATTATTCTGTGATAGACCATCCCCTAAAACTGCATTCAACTCTGTACTAATGACCATGCCCCCTCCTCAGTGACCCTCTGGTGACCAAACTGGACTTCGACAAAGAACCGAGCCCAGGACCCAAGCGCCGGCCCAGCCCCGAGGACGAGCCTGAGCCGCTCCAGAGCCTGGTGCAAAAAGTGCCTGACAAAGAGGAGGTGCAGGTACTCTCTGTTTACATGAACGTGTCAGTTAGTGTAAGCACTGGCAGCAGCAGTCTAAATCCAGACTCTATTCCCGTAAGACCCACCGCACTGGCCCTGATACAGCCGCTGACACTGGACCTGATACAGGGGCTGACACGGGCCCTGACCCCTGACTCAGGCCCCTGACACACTGGCCCTAACACAGTGTGGGGTTTGAGGTTTTGATTTGAACCGCTGTCCGCTGCTGAACTGTTATAAACGAAGATAAATCATAGGGAATGCTCGCTCAGAGTATCATTTTAGACTGTTTAACAAATATCTGTGATGCCCTCCAGTCACATAACTCAAGTTAGCAACGTTGGTAAAGCAGTCAGATCCACTGAAGCACAGAATGGGTTTCGATTCCAGCTCCAACAAATGCTCATTATTGCTGTGTCCTTGGGCAAGACACTTAACCCGCCTTGCCCCGAGAGTCTGTAAACCGGTGAATAAATGTTTGTGTGTAGTATTTTGAGTGCTATAAATGTGGCTATTCATAAATCTTTCTTAAGAAAAGTTAAAACACTTCATTTTGATGGGAAATAAACTTACTTTTCTAAAACACTTTGATGTTCAGTGGAGTTTCCTGGTTGTGTGCAGGACGCACTCGCCTCGTTCGACTTCCTGAACCAGAGGAACAGCGTCGCCGTGAAGCCCGACCTGGACCTCAACCTGGACCAAGATGATCCACACCAAGACCTGCAGCTCTCCTCCATCCAGAAGGACCAGGAGATTAGGTACAGGAACTGAACTTCTAGACACATCTGGTGCTGTCACGACACAATACCATTTCCAATTCTATGATGATTAAAAGCACTATATTTACACAATATAATCTTATTTTAAATCTTAGTACTTTCTTTTATATTACTGTTTGGCCTTATATGTGTGTAATCCTGCAGTGGTCCAGGTAGGTTCCATAGTGTCCATGGGAGTGCTTTAATCTATGTGTTCTTATACTTGTTCTGATACAGCTCAACATCATTCTAAAGCTTATTAGGGAGAACTTAATTCTGTCCCGTGAATGTGACTTTTTAGTATTGGTCCTTGTTCAAATAAGTATCTAGTTTGAATACTTCTAACTACTCTAGTTACTTCATTTAGTATCAGATTTTCAATACATGTGATAAATACCATGAGGCCAAACTGAACACACTGATAATATTTTACTATGAGAGTTCAGTATTATTCTGTTCATAAAAATACTAAGAAACAAAGAACTGACTGGAGAAGGTCGAAAACTTGAAGCCAGTGTGTCTGCGTTTATCAGCTGGCCTTGGTTTTAGCTGATACTCAAATCTGTTTCCAGAAAGATCTTTTTTCTCCACACAATCACTTTTTCTGTTGTCTTAAGTCTCAAGGTTTACTTTGTGAAAATGCTTTGGTCCTCCCTGAAAAAAGGAAATACTGCCATCTAGCTGTAGAGATTAGATTACGTCAACACAGGTCAGTGCAGGTATTGGTTAGAGATCATTTGTTACACTTTATACTTAATTCTTGACACTTTACACTTCCACTGCCAGTCAAAGGTTTGGGCACACTTTTTCACTTATCGTATTTTCTGCACTATAGTTCACTCTGGATTATAAGGTGCACTGTCATTGAATGGTTTATTTTCAAACTTTTTTTCACATATAATGAGCATTAAATGAAACACAACAGTTAGATAAGTCAGTCAAACTTGATTTAATGCGTTCACAATAACTCTCAACTTTGTTCAGTTTAACACGTAAAAAAAAAACTGAGACTCTAAATTGTTCGTGTATTCACAATAAGTCATAATAGTTCAAACAGTTGGGTGATTACAGCGTTCAGCACGTCCACATCCCTCTCGTCATTATCCGAGTCTGTGTGGTTACTGTTCCCTGGAGTTCAGTTCACTGATGATTCTGGTCTTGGTGAAAGCTCGGACCACAGTTGATACTGATCCTTAGTCCAGGCGTCCACGATCCATTGGCAGATCGTGGTGTAAGTCGCTCGGCGCTGTCTCTCTGTCTTGGTGAATGTGTGTTCTTCTCTCATCCACTGCTCCCACGCAGCTCACACTTTCACTTTATAAAAGCCTTGAGTTTAAAGTGGGTGTTGTAAGTGTGTCTCTTGACAGGTGCATTTTGATATTAAAAGGAATCACAGTATGTATTACTCCTGATGCTCCTGACTACAGGAGCCGTAATGCTGCAAGTGGTGCGACTTTGTAGTTTACTAAAGTCGTACTAAGACACCCCAATAAATTCATATATAAGGCACTCTGGATTATAAGGCATACAGTCGTTTTTTGGTGAAATTAAAGGCTTTTAAGTGCGCCCTATAGTGCGGAAAATACGATATGTTGTTTCATTGTTTCTATGATTATTTACATTCTCGATTCTCATTGTAGGCATCAAAACTATGACTTAACACACACGAAATACAGTAAACAAAGATAAACTCAGAATAACTCAAAACTTGTTTTAGATTTTTTGATTATTAAACATATCCACCCATTGCTTTGAACCCTGGTTTTTGATATGTCTTGACTCTGACAAGGCACAAATATGAAGTGAAAACTGTTTCAGGAGAGAAGTCCAGGGGTTCATGGCACTGTCAAGAACGCAATGGGTGGCTACTTTGAGGATTTCAATTTAAAATATATCAATTATCACTTTTTTTCTTTGCTACATAATTCCATACATCTTACTTATCTTACTTATTTTACTATATTTGATGTATTTATGTAAAATGTCAAACGTAGTAGACCTTGAATGAAAAGGTCTGTCCAGACTTTTGACTGCTGCTGTATCTAACTTATCCTTGGTGTGGCACTATATTTGAATCATCATCTTTTAATAAAATGTCTTTATTTATGTTCATAGGGAAGAGGAGCAGTTTCACTTCAGTCTACAGGATTTCAAGTGTGTGGCAGTGCTTGGACGTGGACACTTTGGGAAGGTCTGTTTTATCTTATTTAAAAAATCTTAAATATAAATGGTTGTAGATTGTTTTAAATATGAGGATTATGATTGTCTAAACTGTTCCCTGTTTTGTTTAGGTGTTGTTAGCGGAGTACAAAGCCACAGGGGAGATGTTCGCCATCAAAGCTCTGAAGAAAGGAGACATCGTGGCTCGAGATGAAGTGGACAGGTCAGTGCTGCAGCTTTTTAGTTCTTCTCTTCCCCACATAGAACTGCTTTTACAGATCAACCAATAAAAGCTTTATTTTAAATGTTAATGCCTAGGAGTGTAACAATATCCAAGTCTCACAGTACGATATTGTCACGGTATGAACCTCACAGTACGATATTTATTGCGATATCGTGAAAAAGCTCACGATATGGTGGGGAGGCTCATGATTAGGGATGTAACAATATTCAAATCTCTGTACGATATTTATGCAATATTTTCACAATATACCTCACAGGACGATATTTATTGTGATATTTTGTGGAGTTTAACAAAACTACCTCTTAAAATGCCTTGACAAGACTTAATCCAAAGAACTAAGACTTAAAAGTGTTAGAACTGTTATTTCTTCTTGTAGTCTGCACTGAAATGGAGCAAAGGATCATGGTCTATGTAGTTCCCTGTCTTTTTTAACTATTGCTGCATCATAACTCTTCATTTAAGCACTTGTAAATTGTTTTATTGTGATGGTCCACGATATTATTGTTAGAACTGTTAGACTATTCGACAGCATGATATTTCGGTTATTGTTACACTCCTGTTAATGCCTAAAGCAGGGGTCTCCAACTTTTTTCCTCCAGCGACCTACTTTTACAAAATGAAAATGCCCGAGAGCTACTAGTTTTAGCAGCCACAAGAAATTTAGTATATGTAAGAGCCAGGGCGAACCTTAGTGGAAGTACAGTTACATGCCTATAAAACATAAACCTTTATCCACTTATTAGTGTACAAAGTTAGGTGTCAAAATGATACATGTACAGTGGTAAAAGGCATTTAATTAATCAAATTTTACTTATTCAGCACAATATGTATAATTCAGTAATCCCTTGGCGAGCTGCTTGGAAGGGAGTGAAGACGTTGGAGACCCCTGGCCTAAAATATATATATATATATATATTTTAGAATCTAGTGCTTTCCAGTGCTGATGATTCTTACCAGTATGTTGAGGCTGATATGTAGGGCAGATTTAGATCATTTTCTCCTAATGTTATTGTATGAATGTTTAGTGTGTACTGTAACAAATAAGTAAGAGCAATATCTATATTATATCTGGGATTTTTAGACATTTACAGTCACAGCTGTGTTTTATGCCAGTTATAGCAGTTTGTACGGTGCTTTTTCACTTTCTTGGTGAGTCAGCCCAGAAGAAGCGTCTGCCTAAATTGTCAAACCAGTATCCGATGTGCTTAAAAGGTGCTGAGCTGTTGTTTACTTTTTAATATTGTTTTTGACTGTTACATCACAATGAGAGTTTTGCACTATTGACACAAACATGGTAAATTTTTTGACATTATAGCATTTGGGAAGGAAAGATTGGGTACAGTTACATTTTTGATTAAACATCTACCTGTACTGTTACTAGTCATAAGTAAATTTACTCTCAGCATTGTACCCTCTTCCCCTGCCTCTCTCTGTCTAAACTACTTCACATTCATCTTGTGTAACCAAATCCCTCTCTTTCTCTCTCCTCCTCTGCCCCTCCTCAGCCTAATGTGTGAGAAGAGGATCTTTGAGACGGTGAACAGCGTGCGTCACCCGTTCCTCGTGAACCTTTTCGCCTGTTTCCAGACCTCAGAGCACGTGTGTTTTGTCATGGAGTACGCAGCAGGGGGCGACCTCATGATGCACATCCACGCTGACGTCTTCTCCGAGCCGCGTGCCGTGTGAGTGGAAAAGGGCTGGCAAAAGTATCGAGAATCAGATACTATGAAAACTAGATACTTGAACGGGTATCGGTGTTAGAAAAATCACATTCACAGGACCGAAAACAACCCTTTCTCAATAGATTTAGAATGATCTTGGAGTGAATGAGAACAACCTAGACCACTGAGGATTACGCAGCTATAAGGTCACATAGTAATATAAATGAAAATACATTATTATTATTATTATCATCATCATGGTATTGGAATCCGTATTGAGTATCAAGTTTATTTCTTAGCACTGAAATCAGGGTAACTGCGGGGTTTTAAAAAGGTCTTAAATTTCATGTTCCTAAATTAAGGCCTTAAAAAGTCTTACATTTTGTTGTCCAAGTCTTATATTTTCACAAAGGTCTTAAATTTCATTAGCCTATTTTTTTGTATGCTGTTCTCAACTGGGCTGCAGTGCAATGTTAAATGGAGGGAGGAAAAAAACAACATGCATGAACGTCTAATTTGGAGTATGTGCAAACAATACTTTGGTTTCTGAAGCCTGCGGCAACGAATAAACAATCAGTGGATCCTGGGGAAGTGTAGGTTTAATCCACAGTTAGTTAGATTCTGGATATAGTGGTTGGTCATTGTTAGAATTGGAGCTAGTGTTTTTCACCCGTATAATGAGTGCGATGTTGGTCTTAATTTTCATTTAAATGGTCTTAAAAAGGTCTTAAAAAAGTCTTAAATTTACCAATACATTCCGGCTTATGCTGGAGAAACTGTGGTGTGGTCAATGCTAACCACACACATAGTTTGGCAAAGTCCTAAATTGGATTTGTTTTGAAGGGAAGTTTTTCATGCCCTTAAAGTGTTTTTTAATCAACATATCCCATCTACCCAGTAGTAGCATTATTAGGAGCGTTACCTGCAAGTATCGGCACACGAGATGAAAAATACCTTTTGAATATTTTACTTACTGCTGCTTTAAAATGTATAACCATCAGATGGTTCAGAACAGATCCTTCCTCTTATAACATATGGATTCAGAAAGTATGGGATATATACCAAATGGAGCAGATAACCTATTCTTTAAGGATTCAAAAACCCATATTTATTAAGTTCTTGGAAACCTGTTTTGCCTCTGCTAATACAGTAGAGATGATATGGGACTTCTTTTATAACTGTCAGTGATACATAAAGAGTGGATGTTTAATTATTATTAATTATTATTATTATTTGTTACAAACTTATATTGTTTAAAAAAATTGAACTGTTTGCATTAATTTAAAATCATTGTAATATTGCTGAAAAAGAAAATAAAAATTAATAAAAAAAAAATTGGGGGTAGTCAAACCTGGGGATCCACTGCAAATAGAGTTTGAAGTGTTACTATCATGACAACATTAGAGTAGATTTGGCTTTATTAGTACAAAATAAAATGTGTCTTGTTGAATTTTTATTTTATCAAGTCTAATATGTGTGTGTTGTTGTTTTTTTCCACACAGGTTTTATGCCGCCTGTGTAGTGTTGGGATTACAGTTCTTACATGACCACAAGATTGTCTACAGGTAAAATTTTAAGTGTGTAATAAAAATGATTAGCTTTAAGATATATGTTACAATACAATAATAATAATATAGTAGTGTCTCACAATACTATATCATCAAGGTATGAACCTCACGATACAATATTTATTGCGAAATTGTGGGAAAGCTCATGATATGGTGGAGAGACTCACGATTAGGGATGTAACAATATCCAAATCTCTCTGTATGATATTTTCATAATACACATCTCACGGTATGATATTTATTGTGATATTTTGTGGAGGCTAAACAGCTTAAACTGTGAATGTTACTTTTTCCTCTTAAAATGCCTTGACAAAACTTAATCCAAAGAACTGAGACTTAAAAGTGCTTAGAACTGTTATTTGTTCTTATCATCTACACTATAAGTTGCTGCACCTTAACTCTTCATTTAAGCAAAGAGACTTGTAATTCGTTGGCCCATGATATCATTGTGAGAACTTTGATGATATGCTATCACAGTATTTCAGTTATTGTTACATCCCTAATAAAAATACAAGAATCACTCACATTTCAGGTCATGTTTGAAACTTGCAATATTTTTTCTATGAGAAAATAGGATATTTCGTTGTTTGTGGAGACCATTCTATTACCTAAATAAGATGTTATTTGTTTACAAGTAGCAACAGAAGACACATGACTAAACATGGCTTTGTAATGAAAAGAATCATACATGTTTTCTCATCACATAATTAGATTTTGTGGTAAAGATAGTCTTGTGTTGAGACCTGAGTGGTTTTAAGAGTCTGTTTTTGTGTGATATTTTCAGAGACCTAAAGCTGGATAACCTGCTGCTGGACACAGAGGGATATGTGAAGATCGCTGACTTTGGCCTTTGTAAAGAAGGTAACTCCACATGTTATTTCAATCTGGATATTTATTTTCTTCTTCTTTTTTTTGCACTAGAATCCTCATTTTTCTTTTATTCTAACAGCACTTTTCACAACTAGCACGCTAACAACACACTGGCCTCATTTCTTGGTTTCTAGATGATAAGAAATGCTTTATATTTGGCTGCAGACTGTACACAGTGGTCTTATTTTGACATCAAAAGCTGTGTATTTACTGGTGCAATACACATTTTATTTAATGACATGAAAAAATAACATACCGTATTTTACGCACTATAGGCGCTCTGGATTGAATGGTCTATTTTCGAACTTTTTTCACATATAAACCACACCGAACGCACCGAGACACATTAAACGAAACACAACAGTTAGATAAGTCAGTCAAACTTTATTTAACGCGTTCACAATAACTCTCAACTTAGTTCACTTGTAACGTGTAAAAAAATCCCGTCTGAGATGCTAAATTGTTCGTGTATTCACAATAAGTCATAATAGTTCAAACAGTTGGGTGATTACAGCGTTCAGCACGTCCACATCCCTCTCGTCATTATCCGAGTCTGTGTGGTTACTGTTCTCCGGCAGTTCAGTGATGATTCTGGTCTTGGTGAAAGCTCGGACCACAATTGATACTGATCCTTAGCCCGGGCGTTCACGATCCATTGGCAGATCGTGGCGCAAGTCTCTCGGCGCTGTCTCTCTGTCTTGGTGAATGTGTGTTCTTCTCTCATCCACTGCTCCCACGCAGCTCACACTTTCACTTTATAATAGTCTTGAGTTTAAAGTGGGCGTTGTGAGCGTGTCTCTTGACAGGTGCATTTTGATATTAAAAGGAATCACAGTCTGTATTACTCCTGATGCTCCTGACTACAGGAGCCACAATGCTGCAAGTCGAGTGGCTTTGTAGTTTACTAAAGTCGTACTAAGACACCCCAATAAATTCATATATAAGGCTCCCTGAGTTATAAGGCGCGCAGTCGTTTTTTGATTAAATTAAAGGCTTTTAAGTGTGCCCTATAGTGCAAAAAATATGATATACAGCCCCTTTTAATACCCCAGAGTTGTTCATATTGTGTTTCAAGTGAATATTGGTCAATCTGCATCTGTTATTGATCAGTGACTGTTTGGCTGTTTGATCAGTTGAACTGAATGTAAATGAGCTTACAACATGCTGTGTATTGTTTTGTTAGGAATGGGCTTCAGAGATCGGACCAGTACATTCTGTGGGACGCCGGAGTTTTTGGCCCCTGAGGTTCTGACAGAGACGTCGTACACACGGGCGGTGGACTGGTGGGGTCTGGGCGTGCTCATATTCGAGATGCTGGTGGGAGAGGTCGGTCACATTAAACAATCTATACTTAGAATATTAAGGTTCTATATCATGCAAAATTGACTCTTGTGAGATTTTAGTTGTGTTATAATGCTGTTGCCTCAGTAAAAACATGCTCAGAGTTGTTTTGTTTCATCCACACGTTTGAGTAAAATTGCATTGTTCGTCTGTCTACATCTCTAAAGCTCAAAATGCTCTGTTCCACCTTGTGATGTCATCAAGTGAATTGCTATCCATTTATCTTTTGTTTAGTAGAGATTGGCAGTTCCAGGAATAAAATCATCCGAATGATTCTAGGGAAGGTGTTTGGAGTTTACAGTTTAACACAGTGGAGCAGTTCTTGTATCACCACATGACATCACAAGGTGGAACAGAGTGTTTTCTGTTTGAGAGAAGAACTCAGAATAGATTGGAAAATTGGCCTTTTAAAGATTCACTTTGTAACTTTTTTCTGTGTGTTTCCATGGATAGAACTTTGCCTGAAACTTTGTCCTACAGAACGGAATTAAACTATTTTGTATTTTTGTAAAACTACAAAGTGTTTTATTGTGTCAAAAAATACCTTGACAAAAACATCTGCTTGTGGGGTCACCTGGTCTGTTTGTGTCACTTGCTTGTCTCCATGGAAATAGAAAAGTTTAATGCTACACTGTAGGATTATTCTAGGCCAACCAAGAACGTAAATGAGCCTTGGAGACATGAAGTAGCTGGCTCACCCTTATCCAGAAAAGTTACATAGTTTAACTTTAATTTTAGGATTAGAGTTGATTGTTTGTTTTGTTCTTCAGTCTCCGTTTCCTGGCGACGACGAGGAGGAGGTGTTTGACAGTATAGTGAATGATGAGGTCCGGTATCCACGTTTCCTGTCCACAGAGGCCATCTCCATCATGAGGAGGGTGAGGAGACTAAATAAAGACGGTGTTCTACAGATTGTGATCACTGATATGACAGGTTTGAATCTTTATGTCCGTGTTTATGTGTTTGTAGCTGTTGAGGAGGAGTCCTGAGCGGAGACTGGGAGCCGGAGAGAGAGACGCAGAGGAGGTCAAGAAGCATCTGTTCTTCAGGGTGAGGACTTTGCGTTCATTTAAATGATTAAAAAAGACATCAAACGTGTGTGAGTTTGTTTAACGTTTTGGTTTGGACAAGACACAAATCCCTGAATCCACAGATCTTGGTTTATGTTATTACAATGCACTTAGTTAATGCCAAATGATAATCCACAGATGAACTGTGTGACGTGTGACTTTTCTGGTAGAGGATCCACCACCTGCTTGTCTCTGTGGAAATCTTGCTGTTGGTTTTTCTGAGAGAGCAGAGAGTCATGGAGAGTAGCAGATTTACATTTTTTTTGTTCCTTAATATGTGTTGTCCTTTTACAACTAAAATATATACCGTATTTTCCAGGCTATTAGTCGCTCTGGATTATAAGGCGCATTGTCATTAAATGGTATATTTTTGAACGTTTTTCACAAATAAACCACACCGGACTTTAAAGGAAACACAACAGTGTGATGGGTGAGTGGTTTTGTTTGTTTGTGGCGTTCACGGTGACTCTGGGCTTTGTTCAGTTGTGGCGTGTAGGGAGGGTGTTGTCTGGGACCAATGGATTGTCGGCGTGTTCGCAGTGACTCAGTTGTTCAGTTGTGTCTAGAAGTGGCACATTGCACTCGCTTTTTCGGTTTGTTCCTCCGTTCTGTTCCTCGTCGGCGTGGAGTGATGAGTGTGTCTGTGGGTGTGTTTCTCTGTGCGGTCGCTGTCTGCTCCGTGTGTGTTTGTGTGTGCTGCAGGTGGTGCGGCTTTGTAGTTTACTGAAGTCGTGCTGGGACACCTGAGTGGATTCGTGTATAGGGCGCTCTGGATTGTGGGGCGCACAGTTGTTTTTTGATGTGGTTGGAGGCTTAAGAGCACGTCTAATAGCCCGGAAAATACTGTATTTAAAGAAAGATCAATTAGTCAAAACTACAACACACGGATGGATTGGATTTGCACTAGAGTACTCTTATTATTTGTTATTTTTAATTATTTATAAAGGGACAGTACATATCAATTAACATTTAAAATGTAAATATGTAAAGATTATAGCAGTGTGGCTAATTTTTATTTTCAGTCCCTCAGCAAGTTGATGTGAAATCATGTACAGGACAGTAAAAGTACAGCAACAATCACACAAAAGCCCATGTAACACCTGCACACTCATTATACATATACTGTAAGTCATTTCAGATAGTTAGAAGTTAGAAGTTAAAAGTTAAGACTGGATTTGACCCTGGTTGCTGGTGATTGTCCACAGGGAGGAGAGGAGAGCTCTTGATGGTGTGAGCTGTTGGTGCTCTTCCGTCTCTGTTTGTATTTGTTTGGACTTGTCATAGTGACGCTGATGTGTCATTTGCCTCTGAGTGCGTCACCGGTGTCTTGTTTATGTCGTTGTTTATTTGCATTCTCACTCTGCAGCAGTCTGGATCAAGTCTGTCATATTTGTTTAGGCGGGTGCAGGTCAGAGGTGACTTAACTTTTGTGCACTTTCTACCACGTTATAATGTCCCTTCATCAAAAACAAGGTATAAAATGTCATTAATGCATATTTGAGTGATCTCTCCTGGGACCTATTCAAACCCTCCTTATATATTCGAAATATTATAATATATCACAATATCTTGTCTCGTTCTCGTGGACTCAGTCTTGTATCTCGTCTCATCTTGTGTAAATTGTGTCTCGTCTCATTCGTGTTCTATTGTTTTTGTTTTTTTTGTTTTTTTCAGAACATGGACTGGCACGACCTCCTCGCCAAGAAAGTC
Organism: Boleophthalmus pectinirostris; assembly: GCF_026225935.1. Classification (NCBI taxonomy): domain Eukaryota; kingdom Metazoa; phylum Chordata; class Actinopteri; order Gobiiformes; family Gobiidae; genus Boleophthalmus; species Boleophthalmus pectinirostris. The sequence continues at coordinate 4,090,738 of NW_026571095.1, forward strand.
AAACCTCCGTTCGTCCCAACGATTCAAGGTGCCAACGACGTCAGCAACTTCGACGACGAGTTCACTTCGGAGGCGCCCATCCTGACCCCTCCCCGAGAGCCCCGCCCCCTTTCCGTCACCGAGCAGGACATGTTCGCGGACTTTGACTACATCGCAGACTGGTGTTAGCATTAGCGAATCGACGCACTGTGAACGCCTTTTTAAAAAAAACGACCCAGGGACTCTCAAAAACTTCAATGAACTCAAGTCTCTGTGCCATTTGAAGCCCAAAGAGAGCCTGACTTTTTTTTTTTTTTTACCACAATGAAGAACAGTTTTAAGTGTTTGACCACTGCGAATGTTCCAGATGAACTTTATGGCAACGCTACAATCATGTCACTGTCTGTACAAAGTATACTGTATTTACGTATATGTTTTTATCCTTTTTGTGTTTCGCCGAAAGACTTTTAAAGGTCCTATATTACGCAAAATTGACTCTTGCGAGCTTTAAGCCGTGTTAGTTACCTCATCGAAAATCATCGAGTCGTGTTTTGTTTCGGTCACACACGTTTGAGTAATCCTGCATTATTATTCTGTATCCGGAGTATAAGGCACCAGCCAAAAAATGTAATGAAGAAGAAAACAACATATAAGTCGCACAAAACTATAAGTCGCACTTTTTGGAGGAAATTTGTTTTATAAAGTCACGACCAGGAACAGACATTTCCTGTGTAAAGTCAAGTTCAAGTAATAACAATAGAAGAGAGAACAACAGACTGTTAACGTTACATATGAACAGTTCTTCAGATAAACTCTAACATAAAGAACAGAACAAGTTTACCAAACTCTCCATCTCACTCCAAATCACTAAATCCATTCAATTCTTCATCCTCTGTGTCACTTCTGAGCAACTCGGCCTTGACCTCCGGAGGTAAACAGAGCGTCTCTTCCTCTTCTGTGTCGCTGTCGTCAGACTCAGCATCAGTTCCAGTTAGAATTATTCGGGTCTTTCTGAGTCCTAACAGGATGGTTTCAGTGTCACTGAAGTCCAGGTTTTGTCCATCCATCCAGTGACTTCAGGAAAGTTTCATGGTGCATCCTCCCGGGAAGCTGTGTTCTCCATCCCCGCATTCCAACAGTCCCTCATAAGTTTCTTGCTCACTCCAAACTTTCTTTCTGCTGCTTGATTACCGGTTTCAGCTGAATATTTCACTACTTGCAGCAGTACAGAGTCTCTTTCTGCAGGAGACATGTGCAGTAGAGTGAAGTGACAGTGGTACAGGAGGAACAGGAGCAGCAAATACTCACACGCAAGACTAGAACCTCTCACGACTGTCAGTGTGAAAATTCTACTATACAACTCTCACCGGAGTATTAGTCAGAGGAAACACTCAAACCATGAAAAAAAATGCGACTTATAGTCTGAAAAATACAGTATCTCCAAAACTTTAAACGCTCTGTTCCAGTTTGTGATGTCATGTAGCTATAGTTAACAGCTAACTTTTACCTTTCTGAAATTGTTTAAATAATTTTCGTGAAGGTGTGTGGAGTCTAAAAACATACTGGAGCACTTCTTGTATTACCACATGACATCACAAGGTGGACCCAGAGCGTTTTCTGTTTGAGAGAAGCTCAGCCTAAATATGTAGACATTTTGGTGTCAAACGTGTGAATGAAACAAAAAAAACACGACTCTAGGTGTTCTTCTGATGAGGAAACAACATTATAACAGAATAGAAACAGAAAACGGCGTAATATGGGCCCTTTAAGGAGCCAAAAAATGCACGGGAGAGGTAGTTTGTGTTAGCCAAACTCAACAAGAACTGCTACTTACACGTCTGAGCCCATCCGCTTCCATATAACATATTTTTGTATAATTCTGAAAGTCTTCCATATCAAATGCAGACAATCATTTCTACCTGTAGCTGAAAACCTAGCAGTGTTAAGTGCATGAACTGTATAATAATAAGAACATGGAGAAGACCGCACTGCCTTCAAGCAAAAAAAAAAAAAAGAAATGTGGTGTAAAATTTAAGAAAACTCACTGTTGGAATGTCATACGCAGTTTTAGAGCGGACCCTTTGATACTTTGCTGCGTGTCTGTGGTGGGATGTTCAGCGGTTACCACGGTGACACAACGCACACAACACAAACACGGCCAAAACTGTTTTTAAAATGGTCTGAAAACTCGAGAAAAAATACAAAATGGATCTAAAGAGCACATTTTCAGGAGCCTCTGATCAATACGAGCGTTTATGTTCCAGTAACAGCACTTCAGACAGAGCAGTGCCTCCGGTTAGCGTCACACCCCACGGAATTTTGACGACATCAGCTGCAAAGTACCAATAAGCTTTTCGTTGTAGTAAATTCATACTTGAGACCAGTACAGTGAATTCATAGTGCCAGTGAGTGACAGCCAATCAAATCATCATGTACATTTGGAAATTCTGTCGTTTTTTTTTGTTTTTATTTTAAGGATAATCTTTGCTATTTCAAAAACATTTTACATTTTGGACCATTGATTTGCAAATTGCGTTGTAAAGTGTAATATTGTCTACTTCTCTCCGGTTTATTATTATTTTGCATTAGATCGCTGTACTTTTTGGCTAATTGATTCTATTCTGAAATTATGCCTTGAAAGTGCCTAAGTTATTCAAAATTATCGCTAATATGAATTCTAAATATTTGTGATTTATTTTTTTTTTTATACTGTTTTGTGTGGTGGCTTCAATCAAAACCTGACCACAACATGAACTAAGACTAACTGTAAATGACTCTAGATAAATGATATCATTAATTTTGCTATAAATTATGGATCTAATATTGTTTTATGAATAATTTTCTGATAATCCAACACGCACCCACACCAAAACCTACTGAGACCAAACCTCAGTATTTTACACCAAATTTAGGAATAATTTGCTGTAATTTCTTGGCATAAAAAATAATTATAGAACGTAATTTTATATTTTTGGAGATAAATATGAAATAATATTAAGGTTTCAGTTTAAAATGGTTGAAACACTTTAAATGTTCTGTTATTACTGAGTGAATATTCCCTAGATGCCCTTTGCTGTTTGGTCCATTTGTAATACATTTTAGAGCGAGTGTTCTTAAAGAGGGGGTATTACGCGAAAAGTTTGAGCTGTTTCTTCATCAAAAACATGCCTGAAGCAGTTTTATGTCATCCATGCATGTTTGAGTAATCTAGCAATCTCTTCTGGGCTCTGTTCGAACCCTGAGATTCTGTACAAGCCAATTTTCATAAATATACAAAAGCATTTCCTGCAAAACATTACACTAAAACATCACAAACCTGATTACAATGTGCAGTAGTTTCGTTGCGGTAGTGCTCTGAAGGAGGAGTGACTTGGCACTGGGAGCAAAGGAAAGGGAAGACTCGGAGCAACAAAAAAACGACTTAAACGTTAATAAATTTTTGGCGAATATACAATTTTTGAAACAAAAATTAATGCCTCATAGAAGTATAATACCCCCTCTTTAATTTTATGTTTAATTTCGTAAGCAAAAATGTTATCTATCCTTGAGATTATAGAAAAATACTTATATTTTTTGTCAAGAAAAGCACTATATAATTTCATAGCTGGTCTTTACAATGCAAGTCTGTTCCATGACTTATTCTGTTTGACAATGACATTTCTGCTTGATTTTTGTGTTTGTTTTGCAACTTCCATCAAACTGTTTATGGACAAGTTTCATTACCTCAACCTCAAAGACTTGTAACTACAGCAATAAAACCAAACCAAGATCTTCCTGAAGCTGCAAAAGTGGTTTATAATGAGATCGACTGACAATATGCTCCCTTCATCTTGTTTAAATCTTGGCTCAGTCCACAATCACTTTAAAGGAGCCTTCTATATAAAGACTGTATACACACGTAAGCTGAAAGCACTAATTTTATCCATAGTTTTGAATTATCTACGTTTTCTAATGATGAACATAGATTGTACAAAGTTGTGTTTTTTATTCTTTGCTTGTTGTGCTTGTTGTCAGGACAGGAAATGGATGGTACACCATTGTCACTGAACTGTTCACACCGGTGTAAAAAGTCCAGGCAGTGTTGACAGTTGTTGCCTATCGAAATGCACAATTAAACATTTGTAATAGTGATCTGTGGTCTGGTTTTCTCTTTTGAAGTCTCCTGGTGGTCAAAATGTATAATGCACTTTTGGAGAGCATAGAAGATCAGATAGTGTAATATAGACTGCAAACACAACAGTCTGAGAAGTATTGGTTTACTTCAACATTAGTTACCATTACTGTTACATAAAATTTGATCCCATCTGAGGAGCAGTGGGCACCACTATCTTCATGGTCTTGTTGATCAGGACTACCTCAGCCGGAGCTTGTACCTATGGAGCATGTGTGGTGTTGATGGGGGAAACCGGCGTGCCCAGAGGAATCCCACCCAGACACAGAACAAGCAAGAAGAGACTTCAGAAAGAACTACACAGAAAGGCCCAGGGCGACCCGGGGAACACACCCAGAACCTTCTTGCTGTGAAGCTTGAGTGCTGTGCCAACATTTAAAGTGAAACAATTGACCATCAGATGTAAATGTACCAATAAAACAAGATGCTGATTGTAGGACTTTAAGGAAAATCTTTAATTCTTTAAATATCTTGAACAGTTCAAACAAAATATAACCTGGTCGTTTCCTACAAAATGAAAGTCTGTTTACAAGAAGAAAACAGCCTAAAATGTGGTGGTGCCAGATCCACCGGACATATATGTACAGAACAGTCTGCAGCTGGAATGTGCCGTCCATCAAACCTCCACAAAGAGCCTCGGAGATGGTGTCAGAGCAGATCACAGCTGGGGCAGCTTCTCCACCGGTGTGTCAAACTTAAAGTCTGTGGGGAAGAGCTCTGCAGCGCGAGGGTAGATCAGTCGATATGACTGTCGAATCGTCACGTCCGCCACACCAGCGATATCACCGATCTCTGTCAGGGCACAGGACAGTAGAACTATTCAGATAAACAGTGAGGATTACACCAACTTTACCAGCACTAATTATTTTTGTACTTTTTAATAGCGAAAACTGTATAATACAGTCCAGACATATGTATACATGTATGTACATGTCACAGTTGAGAGGCAGGCTTGTTTAATCTCCCCAGTCTAGATGAAGTTGATGTTTATTCAGACACTTATAGCTATAAACCTTTGACTCATGCAGGCGTGCATTTCTTTCTCACCTTTCTGCGTCTTCTTCTCAGCTGAGGCCTGAGAGGCCATGTAGATGGCAGCGGCTGCCACAGAGATGGGGCTGCGCCCGGGCACAAGGTCCATGTCCACGGCCTTGCGGGCGATGTAGGTGGCTGCCATCTGCACTTGTTTGGGGAGACCCAGGTTGGAGCAGAAGCGGGACATAAAGTCTCCGCTGGTGATCAGGTCCACACTGGTCTCCAGAGCCTTCAGGATCAGTTTGAAACAACGACCAATCTCCTTCTTCGAGATCCGGGACACGGCGCAAATCTCTACAGAAACCAAACACATCAAATTAAGAATTAAGAATGACAATATTGTTTTTATTATTGATTTCTACCATTTTATATTTTGCCAAGAAATGTTGGAAAGTTGGTTTCAGAAAATAAAAATCATATCTATGCGTATGACCTTTGAATGTCCGAGGGACGCCTTCCTGTCGACAGGCGATGTAGAGGCAAGCTGAAGCAATGGCGTCATTGGCTCGTCCCTTCAGACTCTTCTGTTCATAAACCTGTTTGAACAGGTTGTTTGTCCGGTCCTGTAGGGTGCACACACATATTCAAAGTCAGACACAGACACAGAGAGGCAGAGTCACCTACAAAGCCACAGAAACAGTTGTGTTAGCTCCTGGTTTACTTTACAGACTTTAGACAAACTCACCACGATGTTTCGGGGCAGGTTGATACGATCGGCCATTGTGCTGATCTCTTTGAAGGCGTTGAGCATGGCGCGGTCTGAACTGCTCATCGTTCGTCTGTTTTGGTATTTGGAGTTTCCAAACTCGTCAAAACTGGCTGCTCCTGTTCCCTGTGGACAAAGAACATGGATTTACACTTTGCACTCCCTGCAGTCTGACCCCCTCTCCCCCTCCTCCTCCTCCTCCTCCCTCCTGTCCTCCTGTCCTCCTGTCCTCCTGTCCTCCTGTCCCCCCCCCCCTGCCCCCCTGCCCCCTCTGGCTTCCTGTCTTCCTGTCCTCGTGTTCCTCCTGGCTGCTCTGGGCACAGACCTTGCTGATCATTGTGGTCAAGTCTCCACCATTGAGCAGAGGGTTCTGGGCATCTCCCACTCGAGATGGATCTTTGAGGGCTTTTTCATTTGAGAACGTTCTCCACTCGGAGCCGACGTCGATTACTCTATCACCTGAGGAGAGACAAAAGAGCTATGAGAACACATTGACACACAAATGTTAGATTTGACAGGATTTAGGACTAGAGATTGACCGGTGTCTTTTTTCATGGATGATCCCAATCAACTCCAGAGAAACCGGCAGCTAATAAGCACGGCCAGTAAGTTCCAATAATATTTTGGGACCGATATGTGGAGACGATTTTTATTTTCTGATTTGAATTTAGGACACACTCATCCCTGACTTTGTCTTACTACAAACAGTATCACAGAGTAGTGTAGTTTCATTTTGTGCAGTGTTCTCTCCTTTTTGTAGTCAGTTGTTTTAATTAATTTTATTTATTCAGTATTTTATCATCAGGTAAGTCCACTAAGAATTATTTACAATGACGAGCTTGCCATTCAAATTAAGCTTTATGCACATTTTGTAGGCAGCTTGTCGACCCAAACTAAATACCGGCCTCTGCTAGAGATTGAAGGAGGTCAAGACCAGTACACTAAAAAGGACAAATATCGGCCCGATACATTGGTCTTATTCTATTTAAGACAATGTCAGCTTGAAAAATACATCTACTACAAGTAAAATACACTCCATCTTTAAGTATTTCGTGTAGATAAAAACATGGAAAAGAGATGAATCAACCACAAAGGTGTTAGCACTTCTGTTGTTGTCATTTGCTCACATATTTATTGCGTATTTAACCAGTGATTCGAATATCTCTCCAACCACCATGGCCTGTGTCACTGGAGGCACTTAAAGTTGAATAGAAAACATCATTCACTTGTGTATTTTGGGTGCTTTGCCTTTTCCTCTGTCACCCACGTCTCATCACACACACACACAGCTGAGTAATGGGCAACTAAACATAGCCCTGCACAGTGTGACCTCTCTCCTCAGGTGTGTGCTGTTGGAGAGAGGATGTTGGGTCTGTGCTGTAGTAATGCGTTTATGTCTCCATCTCTCTGTTCCTGTCTGTGGGAGAGGGGGGGGGCAGGGGCACAGGGGAGGGCTGTGGTTGCATCAGAGACCCCCTGGGGCTTGTTAAGACCCACTTCCTCTGCTCTGGGAATACTGCAACTCTTACCAGTCATGTCATTTTAAACACAAAACTATTGCCTTCTTCAGACAGTAATGATACGCACCTTTGTCAACATTTTAATTACAATTTTTTCAGACACTTATTAAATGTTGTAGAATGAGATTAGATGAATAATGAAGTACCTAAAAGAAAATATATGGTACAGTAGAATGGATTATATGAACAAAAAGGGTGTTTGTAATTGATGTTAGAGGCAGCTAAGTTTGTAACTGCCAAAAAGCCAAAACAAAAATGCCCCGACATGTTACATAACTGCTTTCATTGGAAGGTGTGAAAGCCTCATGTCAGACTTTGGTCTAGTCTGACACTTATAATGAAACTGAAAGATTTTTCCTAATAGTTAATCATTATCTGGACTAGGTTGACAGTAAACAAATGCCAAGAGCCATTTTATAACAAAGACAGCAGCATTATTAAATCAAAACATAAATATTGTAAATACTCTCTATCTGAACCATGTCATATTTTTTCCTTTGATTGATTTAAATTAAATAATGTGACTAATCAATTCACTGAAAAACAATAAAAAATTGCAGACTGCAGCCGTACTGTAAACAGAAATGTATCAATAGCCATAGTGTCATAAACCAGTGGGCAGTGTTTCCCATTGATTTTGGTTAGTATCACAAATATTTTCTATGTTAATAATTTTCTTTCATTTAATTTTTCAAGTTTAAATGTCTCCCTGTACTTCCTCTATTTCATATTTAAGCAGTGAAGAGTGGAGTTACTTTTTAGATGAATGACAATAAAAGGAGCAACAAAGTTAGATTTTGTTATGCCAATGTCTAGACCATGTTCTTTTAAAAGAAGTAGCCACCAAAGTCTATTACAGTCTGCAGTCTGAACTTTTTACATCAAGTTCCACCAAAGAAAAGATTAGGCTTTCCGAGTACCACCAGATCTAAACCAGGTCTATAACAAGAGTATTCCAGGTTTAATCTAGGTCTAAATCAGGTCTAAAAGTGGACTATATTTCCATTGTGGTTCCAAACAAGAAATTATCCAGAAGAGGACAAAAAGTGCATAAAATTAACTCAACCCCACAAGATGTTTATGTACAAGCTTGTGTTCAACTCACCAACGACGAGGCCACACTCTGGGCAGATCATGTCCCCGGCTCTGTAGTCCTCCACCAAACAGGCGTCTGGGTGATTAGGGCAGGTCACTCTGGGCAGAGACAGCCCATCGCCACTGCAACACCATAACCAACAGCCCCAGGTTATTCTCAAGTACTTTTATCACGATACTGACATTTCAAACTATTTAGATACTAAGGAAAAGGCCTTGATACTGGATACAAATAAAAAAAAATAAAAAAAATCCCTTAGACAACAGAATTGAATTGTCAGCACAAAAATAGTGGTCCTTTCTTTATGTTACCATGAGGTTCTATACTGGTGTTGATAAACTAAACATTACTCTAAAACTATTCAAGACAGTATATTTTCAATACTAGTTGTAGTATCCAACATATTTTTACCCAGCATAAAAAGTCAGTGAGATAGTAAAGAATAACAACGTTACTAAATGACACATTAAACAACATTACAAGCATACTTAACCTAAAACCTTCACTATAATCAGTTTTGATTAATGTTACATTCAAAAAGGTGACATTGACCTAAACAGATTATGTTTAATTATAGGCATCTAACTGTTCCCCATTCAAGGCTGTGGCTCTAACGTTTACATTTCTTACATCCGCTTACATTAGTAGTTCTCTGGAATTTTCGTTTTGTAGCAGTAAGGAGCTCACCGGAGGAAAAAGGCTGGAAACCACAGACCTAAACTATCCTAAGATATATCACTCACAACCAGCAGCAAAACGACACACATGCAGTATTATTATTATATTTAAGTTACAGTAAAAGAAACATCAAAGATCGTAATTCAAAATCCTTCCATCTATTAATCATGCCACTAATACAACAAAACAAATGTGAAAGTATAAAAACGGGAGACACCCCATATTTACAATGACAAACCCTAAACCGATGACATGGCCGGCTGCCAACAACAACTTTCACCCAAGCTGCAGTTAGCATTCTGAAATATTACTACGAACCACGGGGAAACAAACTAAATTACACATTCAAATTGTTCTTAAGCTAATAGCAAAATCTCTAAATTCACCGTTAAAACCACGGAGCGTTTGCAGTGATTTCATTTTAATACATTCAGGAAATTTCAGTTATCAAAGTACAGCCCAGCTAACCGTTAGCCGCTAACCAGCCGCACAATACTACGCAGTCTCTGAGGGGAAATAAAGTCAGAGATCTACGGATCAGCGTGGATATTTAACGCGGTAACAGCTCGATAATAACGGGGTAAAAACACACGAAGATCCGAGAAGGTAAACGGTGAAAATAAAGGGCTACTGCGGTCAGTACGCACCGGCTTGTGGACGCCATATCACTTCTCTGTTCTGTTAAAGAAACAAACGACTGCACCGCCTCTATTTATAGATTTGGAAGAGCACGTGGTCCGCAGGTGACGAGAGGGTAGGAGGGCCAAAAAGTACGAGATGCGATTTTTGTTCGCGGAGATCAAGTGCTATTGCTTTATTATTGTCCCGTGTATATATATGTATATAATTTACACAACATTACGGTGACCAGATTTCCTAAATAAAAAACTGAGACATCCCCTGTTTTTTGGTGGTTGGTAATAATAAAACTGTGAAACGAGTGCGTAATTTAAGAAACCTGTTAGGCAGAGACCATTCATGACAAACATGTGAGTCACATTTTCTTTGTGTTTTCGTCGTTTTTAAGCATTCGTTTATGCCTCTCTTGGCAAGGGTCAGATTGGTCCATAATAGCGACACCTGGGACATTTCTTGTATAAAATTGGGATAAATCAATGGTTTTGGATAAATGTGTTGGGACAGGGGACACAGGCTCAAACTGTGACAGTCCCGGGTCACTCAACACAACATACAAGAAATACATGTTAAAATTGTAGTTATATTAAAATCAGTGTAAATATAATTATTCCTGTATCTCTTTTTTTCTCAGTTTTTTTTCTAAATATTCTGATATAAGCTTCGCAAAAAAAAAAAAAAAAAAAAAATGCATTGATGCTTTGTTAGAAAAATCTGTAGAGATGTCAAGGTAACTAAGTTAATTGATAATCATAATTATTCATGTCACTATATGATATAACAGCTGAAAATAATAGACTAATCTTGACCATTTCAGAAGCAAAATTAAGTCATTTCCAGCTAATCTCCAAAAAAGTACAATAATGTCACCTCGCAATGTTTTTGTCACAATAATCATACCTCTAAAATCTGATATAGATGCATTCATAGAAAAAGGAAATGGTATTTTACACTGTACACAAGAAACACATGTTAAAATTCTGGTTGTATTTAAGTCTGTGTAAATATATTATGTTATTGTATATATAAAATATTAAAAAATAAAATGTTAAATATTCTGATATACTCTTAACAAAAGATAAATGGTGCATTGTTTTTAAAAATGAATTCTGCACTTGAAGAGATCTTGTTTTGTTGCAGATTGGTCCTAGCTGCTCTGTATCAGTCTGAGATATCTCCTGCTCTGTGACCCTCTGTGCTCTCTGCACACTCACACACAAAGCATCCTTTCTGGTGTCTGACATTCCTAGTATTAAATATTCTCTGTGTCATTTTTCTGGTGAAGGGCAAGTTGCTAGTTTGTCTCTGTGGAGATGTGATTGTTTTCCCTGGAATATTCCACAGTATGATATTAAATGTATTAATCCTCCATGTATTCAATTGCAGTTGCTTTAAAAACAACTTGAAACCCTTTCTGTGAGACGGCTCGCCACTCCACAGATGTAACTTGGAAATGTTTAATGCCATACTGGCGAACATGGAAAAGGTATGGAGTAATGCACATTTAAAGTAATACAGGCCTGATGAAATTTTTCTTTTTGTCCGTGATTACATAGAGTGCTATAAAATGAAATGACAATGTTTTTTTTTTTTTTAGTAGTTTATTTTTTATGTAGCCCTCCATCTTGTTATGTGGACTGTGGCATTGAGTTATTAGCCTGTCATCCTGGTATTTTTTCATCTCTCAACTATGTTTTTGGCACAGTCAGTGAGAAACAAATAATGTTACTAGACTTTCCTTATCATGTCATAATGCAGCATATGTCTAAGTTTCTCAATAGCTGGTGGTAAACAAACTTTATTGATTAATGGGAAATAATCAGGGAGGTGAGTTTCACAAGGATTTAAGCAGCAATATTTTTTCCCTGTAACATGTATGTGCAACTTCACCAGCAGGTGGTGCTAAAATAACAAAAGTTGAGTTTATTGCTGCACCGTCTCCTCCTAATGCTGTCTACTACTGAACATAATGTCATACTCAGAACACCATCTGTAAGAGATCACCTACCAATCTGAAGTAAGTTATATCACATTTTGACAAGTCTTCCAGTTGGTGTTGTCATGATACAAACATTTTGAAGTTAACTTTGATACTAAGGAGTAGACTCGATACTCAGTGCAGATTCTGATACAACAATGATGATAAAAACACTTTATTTAGACAATAGACTGTGATTTTCTTTTTTTTTTTTTTTTTTAACTTTATTGCCAAAAGTACAAAATAACAGGCAATTTACATTAGAACAAACAAAAACAAGTGTCGAGATTTGGCTCATAACTCTAGTCATATGTAGTTAAGTACAGTAGTCAGGTAGGGCATAAAAAAAAAACAAAAAAAAAACTACTCAGTCAAATAAAGATGGTATACGTGACCATCGCCTTAAGAAAATATCCATTTTGAGTTGAAGCTGGGCAGTCAGACACTCCATCTGATAAACGTACTTCAATTTTTGTGTCCATTGAGCAATCGTTGGTGGGATTGGCTTGAGCCAGTTCAGGGTCACAATTTTTCTTGCCACTAGTAAAAGTACATGTAAAATGTACTGTTGGTCATCAGTGAGTGAGTTGGGATATAAGTCAAGCAAAAATAGTAGAGGGTCCATTGGAGACTGTGATTTTCAACATTAAACAGTAGTACTTTCTTTTATACTACCATGTGGTCTTATACGTGTGTAATTCCTCAGTGGTCTATGTGTGTATACTAGTCTATGTGCTCTTATACTTGTTCTGATACAGCTCAACATCATTCCAAAGGCATTCCAGAGAAGTTCATGGCCATACTTCAAGTCTTCTTCATAGTGCCATCTTGACCCGGTGTGAACTCCTCAGTGCTCTGGGTCAGTGATCTGTGGTGCTGTTCGTATGAGGACATCCCGCTGTTTAAAACCTGTTTGTACAAGTCTACCCCACACAAAACGTAACTCTAGAGCCTGATGATGTAAGACATAAGGAAGAATAGAACAGCTTACCTTGAAAATAATAGTGTTTGGAATAAAAACATGAACAGAGCGGAGTGGAGTTGGAGTTAATGACGCGATAAGAACAGCAAGTGTGAGAAAAACAAATCCAGTATTGAATTTTCAAATGATTATAAACGCCAAAGACAATGTTACAGAGTCTACTACATTGACAGCGCTCTCCTGAAAATTTGAAACCCTCTTATGTGTTTGGATATTGAAATAGATACAGGTCATTTAACAAAGCAATCCAATCCTTGTAATGTAACTGACAGCACAGGAGTAATGCTGTGAAACATATTTTTATTTTCCTTAATTACGTAGTACTTGCAACGATTTGATAAACTTTGATGAATAAAAGGCAATAACTTAAAGGTAAAATGTGAAACTTTCTGGAGGTGGCACGTCACCTGCATGAATCCATGTAAATAGAAAGTTACAACCTTACATTTCCGTGGTACATTTTATGCCATGCTTAGGAAGATTATGGCCAAAAAGAACAAAATTTCCATGGAAACAAGCAGGAGGAGGCCCTTTTCCAGGTCAAATAAGAGTCAGGTCTGCGGAGATGCAAGACTACTCACAAAAGACATGTTTTTGTAAGTTTTTCAGTGCAATAAACAACCAAAAAGAAAAGCAGATATATATATTTTTGTTTATTTTTTAGCTAAAAAGTTACACAGTGTGGCTTTAACTCAGTGGTTTTCAAACTAGTAAATACATCACTGGTGGGCTTCATTGGGCAGTATGTAGATTAATGTGCAGTTTTAACATTTGCAGCATTTATCGTAAATATAACCCCCATTTTTATTTTCTTTTGGATACGTCCTTGTTTAGAACTAGTAGTTGTGTCGTCATTGGAGTCACTAATTCACTGCACCAGGATGACGCTCACACAAACAAAGTAATCAGTGTAAAATAATAAATATAGTTTTGATTATTCAGTGCAAATGTTGTAGTTTTTTCTTTGTTTATTTCAGATTCTAGACCTGTTCAGCTTTATATGTCAAAATGCAGCTGAGCCTGTGGCCTAAGGATGAGGAAAAGTTCATTGCGGAGTGGCTCTTTGTTGTTGTAGCATTAGCTTTGTGTAGCAGATTAGTTTGTGTGAGTGTTAGCCTTAAATAAATGCACTAAGCCCGATGGCCCATAGACTGAGCCCTGGAGGACAGCTGTGAGCGACAGAGAGGCAGCACACAGCCCACTCCCACCAAAAGGGTTCCAAAAGAGCTCTGATCAAGTGGAAGGTTTTGAAAAAGAAGTGTTCCCACAAACTTCACCTATCTTTGTCCCCAGATAGCCCACGAGGTAAACATTTCAAATCAAATATAGCTTTTACTGATAACACTTGTAATGCTGATTTATTCTTGATTACAAAAGCATTAGACATGATGGACAAGTTGTTTATGTTGTAATTTGGTGTTTTGGTGTTGAATCAGAGAGCAGAATGAAAGTCTCTTTGAGTTGCCAGTTTCAATGATGAAATCCAGGTGATTTAAACCACTGTTTAGTCTACACAATAATAATGTTTTTTGAAATATGACTTTTTTTTTGCAGATGTGGATTACATGAAACTGCTCACACTGTCACACTGACCTGTACAAAAGATCTTTGTTATGTTTTGTGTACATTTTTCCTAAACTATGACACCCCTAAAGGTGTGTTATGTAACTTTTCTGGTGAAGGCGCTGACGTTATTTGTCTACAATGTTTCACAGTCTGACGTTAAACTTATCTATCTCCATCTTTATCTCCACAGAAACAAGCAGGTGCCACCTACTGCAAGTTAGAGGTGAATGTTTTTCAAGGTGAATAAATTCAGGATTAGTATGTTTAATGCCATACTGTGGAACATTCCTGGTAAAAGCAACAAGTCCATAGACAGGCAGATGACCCATTACATAGTGCACATAAATCATTCTAAGAAAAATATTGACGTTAAATGGTCGATATTCTGCACATGTTATAATGTACACTCAACAAAAACAAATCCAGAGATGTCTTTTGTTTCATTCACACATGTTTAACACACAAATCCTGTTCTCTCAGTTGTGTTTTGTTTAATATACACATGTTCAAGTAAACTTTTATTGTCTAAAAACACTCTGTTCCACCTTGTGATGTCATTGAGTGGTCAAACAGGAAGTACTCCCTTGTGTTTTTAAATTCTATACTCCTTCATTAGAATAATTTGAATAATTTCAACCCCGGAATTGCCAAACTTTTCATCTACAGCTATTATTTTAGCCTCATTCAAAATCCTTCACTCCTCAATGCACCAGAATCTACTGTAGACCAGAGGTCTCCAACCTGGAGTTCAAGAGCTACCAGAAGCTCTCCACTCCCTTCCAAGTAGCTTGCCATGGAATTTCTTAATTATATTTATTGCACTTAATAATTTATTGCTATTGTAAATGTGTCATTTTGATGCTAAACTTGTGCACTAATAAATGGACAATGGTTTATGTTTAATAGGCATCTAACTGTATCCCGTCTAAAGCTTGCCCTAGCTCTTCTACTTTCTTAATGTCTTGTGACCACTAAAATTAGTAGTTCTCTGGCATTTTTGTTTTAAATAAAGGTAGCTCATCGATGGAAAAAAGTTGCAAACTTTCTGTGATAATGTCAACAGCAGGTAAAATTAATATACAAATATGTTTTTTAAAAAACAACAACTTACTTGCTTATTCTAGTTCAATCAAGCTGAGTTCAGTTCATTTGAGACTAAAAATACCTGTCAACTTTGAACTTCGAAGATGTAGACCATACATGTCAAACTCAGGGCCAGGGACCAAATTTGGCTCACGGTATAATTATATTTGGTCCGCGAGCTCATATCACATATGTATTAGAGCTGCCCTACTGAATTCTACAGATACTATAGAGACATTATTTATTTAAAATTTTGTTATTATTTTATATTCTGCTTGTTCTGGATTCAATGTTTAAACAAAACATTATTAAATTTATTTTAATAAGAAAAGGTTTAACATTACAGATCTTGAAAGAAGAGAAAACATACTGATGTTGTTAAAAGCTTTGAATAAATATTTACTTTGGCCCACGACTTGGTCCCAGTTTTTAATTTTGGCCTCTGTAAATTTGAGTTTGACTCTCCTGATGTAGACAGATGATAAAAGGTTAACTGAAACATGTGTAAATTAAACAAAACACAACTTTAAGTACGATTTTGAGGAAGTTCTTCCAACACAACCAAAAGCTCACATCAGTAAATTTTCCATATTCTGTGACCTTTAACAGTTGGCCCTTTCTATTTGTGCACATTTGTAAACAGAATTTCGTGTGTCCTGTACACTGTGTTTGGGAATGTGATAGCTCAGTCTTCAGATGGGAAGAGGCCCTTTAATAATTTACAGTCAAAGCCTCTTCAGCTCTTTCCTGTTGCTAGGGCCCCTGGGTTCTTCAGCTGTTGGAGACACTGCCCACAGCAACCACAGGCACTTATCACACAAGCCTCATGCATCAAAGTCTACAGGAAGACACACACATGGGGTAAAAGAGGCTGGTTTTACAACTAGACCAGCGGCTGAGTCGAGACCCACTGTGTGAATGTGGTCTGTGAGGGATTAGCTGCGGTTGAAGGCAGTACGGAGAGCATGACTAGACAAAAAATGTACTTGAGTTATAGAGCTGTAAAAGGTCCACAGTTTAACTTTTCTGTCACCTGCTTGTCATTGCTCTGCCTGGAATGTTCCACAGTGTGACATTAAACAGCTCTACCTTACATTTATTCAATTACAGGTGGATCTATAGCTCAAAAATACCTGTACCTTGGTCTGGTTTGGTCTCCATGAAGATAGAAATGGTTCATATTAAAAGCAAAAACATCTCCACAGAGAAAAGCATTTAATGTACCCTCAACCAGAAAAGTTAGACAATGCAACGTTAAAATAATATTACCGTGTTTTCTGGGCTATTAAGTGCTCTGGATTATAAGGCGCCATTCAATGGTCTATTTTTGAACTTTTTTCACAAATAAACCATACCGGACTTTAAAGGAAACACAACAGTGTGATGGGTGAGTGGTTTTGTTTGTTTGTGGCGTTCACGGTGACTCTGGGCTTTGTTCAGTTGTGGCGTGTAGGGAGGGGGCTGTCTGGGACCAACGGATTGTCGGCGTGTTCACAGTGACTCAGTTGTTCAGTTGTGTCTAGAAGTGGCACATTCCTTGTCGGTGTGGAGTGATGAGTGTGGCTGCGGGTGTTTTTTGCTGCACGGTCGCTGTCTGCTCCGTGTGTGTTGGGTGTGGCTTTGTAGTTTACTGAAGTCGTGCTGGGCCACCCAAGTGAATTCGTGTATAGGGCGCTCTGGATAGCAGGGCGCGCAGTCGTTTTTTGATTGGGTTTGGGTGCTTTTGAGCGTGCCCTATGGTGCAGAAAATGCCGTACTCAAGTAGAAGTACAAAGTAGAAGTCGAAGAAATTAGTCTAGTAAGAGTAAAAAAAGTATTTGAGGAAACTACTACCCTATGAGATGCACTCATAAGCCTCCAACCCCATCAGAAAACGACTGTGCACCCCACAATCCAGAGCGCCCTATACAAGAATCCACTCAGGTGTCCCAGCACAACTTCAGTAAACTACAAAGCCGCACCACCCGCAGCACACACAAACACACACGGAGCAGACAGCGACCGCACAGCCAAAAACACCCACAGCCACACTCATCACTCCACGCCGACGAGGAACGGAACGGAGGAACGAACCAAAAAAGCGAGTGCAATGTGCCACTTCTAGACACAACTGAACAACTGAGTCACTGTGAACACGCCGACAATCCGTTGGTCCCAGACAGCCCCCTCCCTACACGCCACAACTGAACAAAGCCCAGAGTCACCGTGAACGCCACAAACAAACAAAACCACTCACCCATCACACTGTTGGGTTTCCTTTAAAGTCCAGTGTGTTTTATTTGTGAAAAAAGTTCAAAAATAGACCATTCAATGACAGTGCACCTTATAATCCAGAGCGACTAATAGCCTGGAAAATACTGTACTTCAAGCGAGAGCAAATCTCCAGCTATGACTTAGACTTGGTTCCTGGTTCAGATCTGGAGAAGGGTTTTTTGAGGACTGGACTGATGTCACCCACTGATCTGGTGAAATGAGAACAGCAGAGAGAACGCCAGGGGGGCTTGATGGGGGCTCTAGACTCCCCTAATGGCTAATGCACCCCCATAGCTCCCCCAGAGATATTTGCCCCATTTTCAAAGCACATCCAGTCTCCAATAAAATGTTCAAATGGCAACCACAAAAAGAGACTACAATAAAAAAAAAAAGGCTTTATAAATCACAACTAACTACATTTGAAGTTAATTAAAGCAGAGACTCAGACGTGGTAGGGGGTGGGGGTACGCTCCATTGTTAAAAGGCTCTAAATGAACATGTTACGTGAGCACCCCCCTCAGCTCCTCCAACAAAACAGTGTGTGTCGCCGCCCCTGCTGGTCAGGTAGGGTCAGCAGATCCTATCAGCGGTGTTGTATTGTAATAACGGCAGAGGTACAGTGACTATTCAAAGCACTCAAAAGCACAAAGAAAACACTCCAGCGAACCAATAATCATGTTTTAGTCATTTGACAAATTACATCATCCATGACACGCCTCAATAACCTTTTAAAATATTTAAAAGAACAGCATGTCGCCTGCAATTTTTAAAGGTAGTACTATCACAACAACAAGTCTGTGTTGCCAGAACTTTAACCTGCACAGAGCGAGCATACAAGTTTTTTCTCATTCTCACTATATGGGCAGGACATGCTTCACGTGAAAGCTTGGGAACTCCCAGAATTCCCTCATTGAGCTGCAAAGGCTGCACTAGCACTGACTCATGACTGACTGCAAGATGTTGGGGCTTAGTCAGTGGTGATTCAGCTCAGAGAGAGGCATTTTAGGTTTAAAGGAACTGGATTACAACACTGAACAACCCAACCCAAATGAGAGCTTTGTGAGGTTCTGCTTTCTGATTAAACCAAACCAACAAATTGTAACATAAACAACAAAGCCATTATGCCCAATGTGTTTGTAATTAAGATTAAATCAGGATTACAATTGTTGCCAGTAAGTACTATATTTGAACATCACTACCTCATATCCGGGAACATAAAGAGCTAAAGTTTATGAAATTTATAATCTAATCTCTTACATACTGCCCCTTCAAACATAACCATTAATCTTCATCTTGCAGAGTACTGAAAGTTTCTAAAGTGTATTGTGTTTCCTGCTCAGTTGCGTGTCAGTCTGCGCCAGGCCAGTGCCCACCTCTGTTAGGGCTGGGGTTGGTGAGAGCTGCTCCGGACCGGTTCAGACCTGTCTCTACCTCCGCCTCTCGCTCTGTGCATCACCAACAATACAATATCCGAGACAGAGCGCGCGCCAAGGTCCTCCTCACTGCACACACGAGCTACAAAACACACAGAGAGACTTTTAAAGGAGCAGAGCAAAAGGAAATGCTCTACTTTTATGTTTGGTCCATCTAGAATAATTTGATAATATGTGAATCAGCACATGCACAATATAAGCTCCTCCTCACTGCACTCAAACCACAAAACACACAGAGACTATAATAATTGTATTTTTAAAGGTGTACTATATAACTTTTTGGTTGGGAGTCTGTCACCTTCTTAATTCTATGGATACATCATTGCTCTGCCTGGAATGTTCCACAGTATAACCCGTATTAAACAGCTCTACTTTACATTTATTCAATTACAGGTGGTTTTATAGCTCAAAAATACCTAAAAAACAGACATTCTGACTGTGAGCATGGTCGCCTTTCCACAGATCTGACCTGTAACTTGGACTGGTTTGGACCTACTCTTTTTATTATATCACCTTACTCATTATAGCTGCTTTAAAAGTGTGCATTTTCAAATACCGTCCCATTATATCGAGGGCTGAGTATCATTAAGAAGTAGTCGATACGATACATACCTCGATACATAGGCCAAGACACCATACATATCTTGATACATAGGCCACGATACGATACACACCTCGATACATAGGCCATGATACGATACGCATCTTGATACATAGGCCACGATATGATACATACCTTGATATATAGGCCACGATACGATACATACCTTGATATATAGGCCGCGATACGATACATACCTCGATATATAGGCCACGATATGATACATACCTCAATATATAGGCCGCGATACGATACATACCTCAGTACCTAGGCCACGATATGATACATACCTCAATATATAGGCCACGATACGATACATACCTCGATACATAGGCCACAATATGATACATACCTCGAAACATAGGCCAAGATACGATACGTACCTTGATACATAGGCCACGATATGATACATACCTCGATACATAGGCCACGATACGATACACACCTTGATACATATAGGTCACGATATGATTCATACCTCGATACCTAGGCCACGATACGATACATATCTCGATACAGTGCGCTTTCCATTCGATACGATATTTTTCAAATCGATTCAATATGGTTCAATAAAAATAAAGGTTAAATCATGTCTGTGATAGTAAAAGTGTTTGTTAAACCACTTCTTGTGCAAAGTTCATATGAAACACAAACATTTTAATCCTCAAAACAGTGAAAATGTTAAATGTGTCGCATAAACGAGTTTCCTTTCTCTAAACAAACAACAAAACTGTAGCTGTAACAAAATAATTTAGTAAAATATACCAAAAAATACTCTTGATGATATATTGATACAGCAGCCCACAATGATACCATGCATCGATGTTTTGATATTTTTGCACACTCCTAAGTATATCTCTATCTCATAAATTAATGTATAGGTTAAAAGGTAAAAACGGTCTATCTCCAGCTTATATAAATTGTATTATTACTGTACTGAAGCAGTGTCTATTGTTTTATTTCTATTTATATGAAGAGTGACTTTGGCCACATCTGCATCTTACACTTATTCAGGTTTCCATTGCTGTGGACATTACACTGACTTATATTCATTTCCTGGGAACTACTTTCTTTAGCTTAAACCCTCTGGAACTCTCTCCCCTTCACATCACAAACTCAATAAACACCTTCAAAAACCTGCTCAAAACACAAACACACCGTTTCCTCAGAACCTGCAGCCCTCACACATGACTGCTCCTCGTTACTGTTTTGTCTGTCTGACCAGCTTTTCTGGTGGAGAGCACGTCAAATTCTTTTCTCTGTGGAAATGTTATTGCTTTGTCTGGAATGTTTCACAGTATGGTATTAAATCTTCATGGAGATCAAACCGAACCAGACAAAGTTAGGTCAGATCTGTGGAGAGAGGCGACCCCGCTCACAGTCAGAATGTCTGTTTTCAATGTATTTTTGTGCTATAAAACCACCTGTAATTGAATAAATGTAGATAGGGCTGTTTTAAGTTTACCTTTAAGTTTAAGTTTTTGTTGTTTGTTTAAGTGCACCTTTAACCTATATTTCCCTGCTAAGAAAATAGTAGCCATGAAGTGACAACAAATACCCGTACATTTACTCAGAAATACAGAAGTGAAACTGCATTACGTAGCTTTTTCCTAAAACAGCAAAAAAATGTAGAACTAGGGTGAAATAGGGCTAATAAAACAGAAGTCGAATTCTTGATCAGCAGAAGCCTCTTACATCACGTCATGTCCAGAATACTTGCGCTATCAGAAAGTACAAGTATGTAAGTTTGGAGTTTGGAGAGACGTTCACAAATGGAATGACTGGCAGAATGGTCCTGCTAAAGGCAATGCAGTGTGCTGTTGTGTCCTTGAGCAAGACACTTCACTCACTTTATTGTGTTAAACGGTACTCCCTGAATTAGTGTGATCAAAAGTATAGAAAATCAGATACTAATCTATACTAAAAGTAGTATTGAAAATAGGCAGGCCTACTTATTTGAACAAGTACTGGTATTTAAGGTGTAACTTTAAAGTTGGGGGTCGGTTACCTTCTAGTTTCTATGTCCCACTGGCAGCAGGAGACTATGGACCAGTGGACTCACTTTGCCACTGCATCCAACAGATGAGTGTGTGGCAAAACAACTTTCTCCAGTTAAACTCTGATAAGACTGAAGTCATAGTGTTTGGTCCACAGAAGGGGACAGTGTCAGCATCACCTTCAGTCTCTCTCTCTAAAACCTTCAAATCAGGCAAGAAATCTCAGGGTAATAATGGACTCAGACTTGAACTTTAACAACCACATCAAATCAATAACATCTGCAGCCTTTTACCATCTAAAAACACAGCAAAAATCAAAGGTTTACTGTCTAAAGCAGACTTAGAGAGACTTATCCATGCGTTTGTCTCCAGTAGGTTAGATACTGTAATGTTCTGCTCACTGGTCTCTCCAAACGAGCTGTGAGACGCTGCAGAACATCCAGACCGCTGCAGCTCAGGTCCTTTCTCGAACTAGGAAGTACGAGCACATGCGTCCTGTGCTCAGGTCTCTGCACTGGCTCCTGTGGCTCAGAGACTTTAAAGCAGCTCTGCTTGTACAAGTCTCTCCATGGCCGAGCACCAAAGTCCATCTCTAACATGTTAGTGCCATATGAACATCTCACACTCTGAGGAGCTCAGGGATCGACCTCCTGCTGGTGTCCAGAGTCACGACTAAAAAAGAGGAGTCAGAGTTTCAGATTCATGCAGCTCAAACCTGGAACAGTCTGAACATGTGAGACAGACTCGACTTTGACTCTGTTTAAATCCAGACTCAAAACAGTTCTGTTTAACTGTGTCTGACTGAAAGGTTTTCATTCTGCACTCTTCTCTCTCATTTATGTAATTAATGTCTCTCTCTCTTTTTAAATTTTAAGCTTTAATTTTATGATGATTATTTATGTTTTGATTTGTTTTATTGTGATTTTAATGTCTTCCTTATTCTGTAAAGCACTTTGAATGACTTTGTGTACGAATTGTGCTGTACAAATAAACTTGTCTTGCTTATGGAGATGCCATGGAGATCCATCAGCTTCTTGACATTGCTCTGCTTCAAATGTTCCACATTATGACATCAAACAGATCTACCTTACATTTATGCAATTACAGGTGGTTTTAAAGCTCAAAAATACCTAGAGAAAAAGGCATTCTGACTGTGAGCGGGGTCAACTCTCCACAGATCTGACCAGTACTTTGGTTTAGTTTCTAGTATCTCCATGAAGATAAAAAGGTTTAATGCCACTTTGTGAAACATTTCAAACAAAGCAATAACATCTCCATGGAGAAAAGTATTTGACCGACACCCCACCAAAAAAGTTACATAATGCACCTTTAACGGACACATTTTGCTGACAATTTATTTGACTTTTATTTAAACAGGAATGTCTCCATTAGATTGATAGTCGGTTTAGTGAGTCTAGACGTCACAGGGAACTTGAACTTGTTTTTATGTGAGAAATGCAGAACCCAGAGGAAATGTATAGGTCATACGTTCACAGAAACAGGTGCTAAATATATTTGGAGTGGAATGCAACCAAACAAATTCCTGTAATGCCGAGAGTAGAGTTAGATTCAGCATTCAGCAAAATATTACTCATCAAATAGTCATGAATTAAAAATATACTTTATTTGAACAATTTTAGGAAGTTTGACATCATTAGTAAAGATAGCAGCAGCAGCAGTAGTTGTAGTAATAGTAGTAGAAGTAATAGTAGTAGTCTTAGTAGTAGTAGGCTATTAATTACATTCCATTTTGTGACTAAAGGGAGTCACTCCAGTTGGTTCAGTAGTAGTACTACTAGCAGCAGTAGTAGTTGTAGTAGTAGTAGTAGTAGTACTAGCAGCAGTAGTAGTTGTAGTAGTAGTACTACTAGCAGCAGTAGTAATAGTGTTAGTATTAGTAGTAGCAGCAGTAGTAGTACTACTAGTAGTAGTAGTAGTAGTAGTAGTAGCAGTAGTAGTAGTAGTAGTAGCAGTAGTAGTAGCAGCAGTAGGGTATTAATTATATTCCACTTTGTGACCAAAGGCAGTCACTCCAGTTGGTTCAGTAGAAGTAGTAGTGGTAGTAGTACTACTAGTAGTAGTAGTAGTAGTAGTAGTAGTAGTAGTAGTAGTAGTAGTAGCAGTAGTAGTAGTAGTAGTAGTAGTAGTAGTAGTAGTAGTAGCAGTAGTAGTAGTAGCAGTAGTAGCAGTAGTAGTAGCAGTAGTAGTATTAGTAGTAGCAGTAGTAGCAGTAGTAGTAGTAGTATTAGTAGTGGTAGTAGTAGCAGTAGTAGTAGTAGTAGTAGTAGTAGCAGTAGAAGTAGCAGTAGTAGCAGTAGTAGTAGCAGTAGTAGTAGTAGTAGTAGTAGCAGTAGTAGTAGTAGTAGTAGTATAGTAGTAGTAGTAGTAGTAGCAGTAGTAGTAGTAGTAGTAGTAGTAGTAGTAGTAGTAGTAGTAGCAGTAGTAGCAGTAGTAGTAGCAGTAGTAGTATTAGTAGTAGCAGTAGTATTAGTAGTAGTAGTAGTATTAGTAGCAGCAGCAGCAGCAGCAGTGGTAATAGTAGTAGTAGTAGTAGTAGTAGTAGTAGTAGTAGTAGTAGTAGTAGTAGTATAGTAGTAGTAGTAGTAGTAGTAGTAGTAGTAGTAGTAGTAGTAGTAGTAGTAGTAGTAGTAGTAATGAGAAGTAAGAAGTAAGGTATGGTACTATGAACTAATAATTTCCTACTCTGGGCTGACAGGCAGGGTCAAAGGTTGTTTCTTTTCCTTTTTTTTCTTTTTTTCTATATTAATTGTACATCCCTCTCTGCTTGTGAAGGTAATTATAATCAATCAGCTTTGTTTAATTTACTGATAACTTTGGGCTTTAGGCGGGATACTAACAGAGTGGAGGTGTGGAGTGGGCAAGAGCACAACTTCAGGTCAACAACATCCCAGTATTGTGTTAGGATCCAGTTCCTTCAAATATCTGTTGTCGCAATTTGAACCAGTACAAATACATACACTACATTTACATCTTTAAGGTTTGTCAGCAGCTCAGTTTATGGTCTAATTTATCGTGTGCTTTAACTGCCTGCAAATGTACAACTTGACCTATAAAGTCTAGTAGTCTTGCCCTAGATTCAGGATTCTGAGATAACGAAGCTTTTGATACTTTGCAGTGACATCGGGCTGGGGGTGTCCTGCATATATCTGTATGGTCCAATGTTCAGTGGTTACCATGGTGACACAATGAAAACATGAGCAAACAGCCAAAAACATTAAAAACGATATATTCACAATAAAAAATAGATTTAAACAACACATTTCCAGAGGCTATGATCAATACGAGCCTTAATCGTCCAGTTTAGGTGTTTTCAACCAAAAGGTGAGAAAACTAAGTGAAAAACTGTTGGCTGATGTTAGCAGTTTGTGACTGTTTCCGGTGATATCACAGCGTTCTATACGCTAATATTATTTAATACAGACTGGGGCAGCTACAGTGAATATTGTTCAACTGCAGATTTTTGTTCCAATGTAGCAGGGCCTTGGGTCTAGTCAATAATAGAAATGATCAGGTTCCATATAAGGGAATTTACCTTTCTGATATTTTGTGGTACTCGCGTGAATTATGTGGTCCTCTGTGTCTTTTATTTATTTTTAATGTATTTTATTGGCTTTATTTATTTATTGCTATTCTATGATTTTGCTCTTATTTTATTTGACTGTTTTTTATTATTTTAAGACTAATAATAATATAATTAAAGCGTTTATTTTATCATTTTATTATTGTTGTTATTATTATGTATTTGTGCAGCACTTTGGAAACTGTTTGTTTGTGAAATGTGCTGTAGAAATAAAGTGGATTGGATTGGATTGGTAAAGTACAATGTAATTAATAGGAAAAACTCTTCATCTGGGACACATCACTACATTCTAGAACAGGGGTGTCCAAACTTTTTTCATCAAGGGCCACATTTCTAAACACAGATGAAGCAGAGGGTCGATCGACGACCGTAGACTGGTGCTCAATGCAGTGAATAATTGAAATATGTGCATATTTAACACGTTAGAATGAGCCATCAGTCTTTATTCATGCTAAGATCATAAAACCCCACACTAAATATTAAATATTAGCTTTATCAAGATAGATTTTTCAAAAAAAAGCTTGCAGTAAAAAGTTAAGTTTGAATTGATGCAAGATAATGTGGGTCAATTCACCTGGAAGCCTGAGGGCCAAGAAAAAATTATCTGAGGGCCGCATTTGGCCCACAAGCCATAGATTGGACATGCCTGTTCTAGAACCTGAAAAACACCAATATAATTTGAGCAGGACTTGTTTAACAGCCCACATCATCTCACTTGTTGTACCCTAGGCCCAAGTAAGTCAGTTCTTTCTGGTCAGATTTGGTTAAAATAAAGTCCTATTTAAAGCATAATAGAGTTTCTGACAATGCAGTGCCTACAGTTAGCATCACACCCCAGGAAATGTTGATGACATCAGCTGCAAAGTATCATGTAATTTCTGTTTTGATGCAAGTTCAAGAGTTACAGTGCATGCCCAGAATACTAGTATATATACAGTAGTCAATGTCTTCAATGGGCTCTTGTATCTATGTAGAAACCTCAAATAATACTTGGCCTAAATAATGTATAAAACTGGCAACAGCTAACAGATTACATTATTTCCCCCCATTTCCCCAAGACCTATCAGCTAAATTTTGCTATCTTTAAAAAAAAAAAATATATTATTATACATATATACAGTAATATACACTACGCACACATAAAGCAGACATTCAGATTCATTGGAAACAGAAAACACAAAAGGAAAATTAGAGAAAAAAAGAAAGAAAGAATGTAAACATAACTTAACATAAGACAGTAAATCAAACCTAATAAAAGAATCTGAACTGACCGAGGCATCAGCGACTGAACTGAGGGATGAGGAGAAGATTTATCTAACAATGAATTAAGTCTCTGTAGATGTTGGATATTGAAGTGGCCTTTTTGCAGGATAAATGTTGGATCGACTGAAAGTAATGGTTAATTTCTGTTAGAAGTCATGGAAAATAAGGTTTTGTTTTTGAGAATTTTGCTCTGTGTATGTGGTATTTACCAAGAAAAATAAATAAATTAATTAATTTTTCGATTTTTGTATTTTGATGTGCATACTGGGTAATGATGTTTTCTTCATTCAAAGTTATTAGGACGTGTAACTTCTGGGAGAGAAAATGTTCTATTTATTTGTAACTTTTGCTATCCCATTTCTTGCGTCTGACCTAAACGCATCACGGTCTAATCTCGCAGTCGGTCCTTCTTCGCCTCTTCCACCAATCACGCCGCGCCCCTGTGCCGGTAGCGCCGCCCCCGCGAGCGCACTGTCGGCTGCTTGGCTCCATGTTGGTTGACTTTTCTTGGAAGCACCTTACGTTCCTGGTGCGCAGATAGCGGTAGCTCAGCCAGGGCCGACGCACCGGCTCTGCCTCGCGGCGAATGGAGCCAGTGATGCCGCTATGAGAAAGGAAAGCTCACCCCCCACGTCTGGATATCTGAAGAGGGAGGTGAATTAGGTTTTGTCGCACCTGAGGAGAGCGTGCAAAGTGGTATGCGGGCCGAAGTAATTGGATTGAGATAACCCCACAGAGGCAGTGAGTATAACGTTTCTTAGTTATTCAAATTTCTTATAGTTGGGGACGTTATTTTACGCGTAACAGTTGATGCCTGTTCTTTTAGCCTGCAGGCCTATGTTAACCTGTGATAGTGCATATAGAAAATGGGTACCCAGTGTCAATGTTTAACGCTAGACAAAGCAGTTCTTACCAGTTTCACATGTTTCAACAAGTCACCTGACTCCGCTGCGCTTCAAACGGCAGTGCGTAAGTGCCGTTCACGTGAGGAAATATGGCATCTTTCTTTATGAGCAAAAAAAAAAACCGTAATAAATGTGTTGGAAATTCTAAAACATGGCTTTTATGAGCAAAATAAAGTGTTTGCTCCATCAGATTTCGCATCTGCCCGAGTTTCTGTGCGTGCGTAAAATATGTAAAGTAGTCGTAACTCGTCGTAACTCGTTAATAGGGACTTAGGACCCGCGCGCCCGTGACTTTGGCCCCGCCCTTTTCCGGGGGCCACCCTAAACCACAAACAGTCATTACCACGAGCCAGAACAAAGGGTTTGGAGGAGAGAAAGGTGCGGCGGCCCCAGGGCACAAAAACAGATGATAATTGGAGAAGTCTACAGCTGTTAAGACACGGGGCTGACATATGTTCACCATTACACACACACACAGACCCAATAAAATAATAAAAAAAACAAAGAAACAAATGAAAGTGCAAATGACCCTCTTTAAAGCAATATAGTATAGATTAGAAGACCTAAAGTGCTGTTATGGCCTGGTTGTGGGTTCTCTGATTTGAATAATGAAGATTTTTTTTACATCACAGTCAGGACCTGAACTAAACAAAGAATTTACTGTTTCCTGCTCTCTAAACAAAGAGTAAACAAACAAGACTTAAACAAATAACTTGACTAAAAAAGGGAAATGGATGAAAGTGGTGGTAATAAATTTCAGTTTTTTAGTATTTTAGTATTCTAGTTTTGGGTATGTGCTTTAGTTAAACTGGCACTTTTGATAAAGATGGACTAACCTCTACCAAAGACGTTCAGCCCTGATATCCACTTGGTCTTTTTGGTTTGGTTGTACTTTTGGTTTCATTTGTTTTGAGTTGATACAACAGTGCCATGCAATACCAGCACAAAGAATATGAACTAGAGCTGGGACAGTTTGCCTTCTCTAGATTAAAATTATTATTATTTTTTTTCAAAATTTTTATCTGTAGAAAATTGTCAAAACAAAAAAAAAATATTTCAGTTAAAGTTGTAGTGCAGTATAGTAAAATAATTTTGGGTCAAATTATAATTTTTGCTGTGCGCTCTAAATGGAAAATCCTTGAACACAGTATAAAAGCTAAAAGAAAAGAATGTGATGTTACTATATACAGTATGTTCAGAAATGATCACATCAGTGGTCTCCCTCTGCCCTGCTGCTGAATAGGCCCAAAGTACCAGTAGCAGTTTTTACAGCAAATTTTGAACATTTCTGTTACATAAATTATGTAACAGAAATGTTCAAAATTTGCCTTATTGACACCTGCCCCTTTTGGCTACTTATTTAGAATTTATTATTACCATTCACATGTTTTCTCTTTGTTATTATATTATATTGTGATGTGAGAGCTCCTGTGTCCAAGTCATTTCCCTTGTGGATCAATAACATTTATCTAAGTCTAAGTCTATAACAAACATTTTATTGTGATACAGTCTTAACATAAATGTGCATAGTCTTATTAAAGATGTTTCATTAACAGAGGTTTGACTGAGCCACCGCACATTTGTTAACAAAAGTATTAACTTCATTGTGCCGTGGTCTGTGGTCCTTCGCTCTGTAAAAGTTTCAGTATGTGGCTCTCAATTAAAAAAGTTTGACACCCCTGGATGATATTAACCCATCATCATTTTGACTGTAATCCATGTTGTGCTTTTTGTGGAAACTCGCTCTTCTTTGCACACTGCCCTACTGTTTACAAAACTGAGCTACGGAAGCCCAGAGGAACATGCTAGAGGGGAGTTAGGGGAAATCAAATTGATTTTCTCCCAGACAAATCGATTTAAACTTAAAATTCGATTCAGTTTGATTTGTGCCCAGCCTTAATATGAACTTTTCCAAAATGCTGAGAACTGTAATGTCTGTCATCACCATGACAAAAGCAAAAGCATGATATAAACATAGAGTACACGTCTCATTATACCATAGTTTATTATAGTGTTATAGTTTGTTATAGTGTGAATCGTCTACATTAAGCATCAGTCTGAACATTATTATAGACTATAATAATGTTACTTAAGCAAGGAAACTTTATAGATTTGCAAAAAAAAAAAGTCTAAGTCTAATTGCAATTTATTAATTACAGGATTCTTTTCAAAGTTCACATTTTAAAAGTGTGCAGAAGATAAACTCATACAAGGATCACATTCAGAATATGCTTGTACAGATTTAAAGTACAGGGTTATCAGTTTTTATGCAGAATTAGACAGGATGTTTGATTATTTGGGAGGAAATTGTGGTAAAAATTGCAGCTTTTGCGATTTCCCCTTTTTGTTTAAATTTGGTTCATGTGAAGCCCTAATACTTCTTGCATTTTTGATAGTGTAGTTGCATAACAAACTTCAGCCTTTATATTCTAATTAAGCTGAACCTGTTTAGAAACCTAAAGACAATTTTAGATCAGTAAGTCACAAACTGTCAGTGTATTAAAATATTAGTAGTAGTACCAGTTTATTCAGTCAGTTTACTATTACAATTTACAATTTGGATCATGACAATACTGATATCAAAATTATAATCATTTTGAAGTAAAGATTCTAGAAAGTACTCTATCTCTATGACGCATTAGACACAGGCAGCTAACTGTGCTTGGAATTAAACTGTTAGATTCAACAGTTGGCCAAAGCCTGCGTACTATTTGTGTAACATTTATGTAACATGTGGTATTATAACATTATGCTCCAAAGTGATTATACTAACCCTTTAACTTTAATCTGTGCATGTGTTTGGGGCTCAATATTTATAGTACGTACAATTTCTTTGCAATAGTGGGGAGATTTTGTTTTTTTTTAGTTGTAATATGTAAAAAAATAGATCTACGGAGTGTTGAAAATGTAACTATGTCTGATTATTGATGTATTTTTCTGCTTATTTGTTGTCGCACAAGCTTTTTAACGATACTGTATGTTTTCAAATGTTTAACTGGGATTATCTTGTGTTATTATTGTTATTGTGTCAGGTGTATAAATTGCCCAAAGCCTGTGCACTATTTTTGTAGCATTTATGTAACATGTGGTAATGGCTAGACAGAGGGCTAACCCAATATAACATGACAAACGGAGACAGGAAGTGAACCGTCACGACTGACAGCCCCCGCTAAAACTGTATAAATCAGTACTTTATAAGCTTCCAGTGACGACTTCCTGTTTGAAATCATTTTGGCAGCGCATGAGTGTCCAAATATTTATAGAAACCTCACACCAGGCCCCTGAAACTGCAATTCTAGACTCAACAAAATAGTGATTTAATCTTATGATAAGGACAAAATAACAGCACGCAGCATAGACTAGAGTATGAACAATGGAAAACCAAAACCAGGGTACAAAAGCCACACGCTAACCACTTGCGGCCCCCATGTGGTGATTTGTTTTTGTACTGTTTTATTTCTTTGTCTGAGAAACTATACAGTAGGATTGTCAAAAGTATCAAAAATCTGATATTAATCAATACTAAAACTGGTATCAAAACTGCCTACTCACTACAACAAGTAATGATGCTGAAAAAGTCCCATTCACAGGACAGAAATGAACCTTTCCTGAATAGCTCTAGAATGATCTTGAGCTGTATCAGAACAAGTATAAGAGCACATAAACTAGTACACACCCATGGACACTATGGGATCTACCTGCACCACTGAGGGATTACACACATATAAGACCACATGGGAATAAAAAATAAATAGATTTAATGTTGAAAATGGCATACTATTGTTTAAATAAGGAGCATCTGTATTGGATAGGGGTTTAAAGATATTCAAGTCTCGGTCACGTTACGGTTTGAACCTCACGGTACGATATTTATTGCGATATCGTGGGAAAGTTCAAAATATGGTGGGGAGGCTCATGATTAGAGATGTAACAATATCCAAATCTCTCTGTATGTAGTTAATATGATTAACTGAGATTCAGGAGCAGGACCACGCCTCAGCCGTCGTCTCCTCTCACCAGCGAACCACAACTCACCTCGACCACGCCTCGAATTTCCCAGAAGCCTATATGTAGCAGCCTTTCCCATCATCCCAGTTTGTCTTGGCGAACTCGACCCCACCCTCCCATCCCCTATTTTGTCTTTCAGTCATAAGACTCCTACAAGGGGTGTCCCCGTCCCGGCTGGGCCAATTGCAGATTTAGACGGAGCCCCCACCCATAGTCTGAACCAGCCATCTCTGCCCCGCTTCGTACATTATCAAGAAACTTCTTTGCACTATGTTGTTGTTGGCGTGGTCCTAGCTAGTGAAACGATATTTTCACGATATATATCTCACAGTACGATATTTATTGCAATATTTTGTGGAGTCAAACAAAACTGTGAATGTGCTACTTTTTTCTCTTAAAATGCCTTGACAAGACTTAATCCAAAGAACTAAGATTTAAAAGTGCTTAGAGCTGCTATTTCTTCATGTAGTCTGCACTGAAATGGAGCAAAGGATCATGGTCTGTGTAGTTCCCTCTGTCTTTTTTGAGCGATTGTTGCACCCATAGACTGTACAAAAGAAGTGGACTAAGCAAGTGTGACATCACCCAGTGTTCAGCGCCGCTCAAATGAGGCTCGTGATGTTCATGGTTACAGGAGCAAATCTGGACCCAGGCTCTACGTTATGAATAAGATTTTTTTGATGGACCAAACAGTGAAAAAAAAAATCAGGATCATGTAGAGCAGGTTAATGTGAACATTTTAAGACCAAAATGACGAGGCTCACTGTAGCAGGTACAGAGAGAGGAGCAACAAGATCCTAATGTAAGTCAGTTGGAGACGGGGTCAGAAGGAGCTGGAAGAGCCTCCTGGAGAACTTCCTATTTGGTACACAGCAGCTAGAACATCAGCAATGTCCACTCATATACAGTCTATGGTTGTAATACAAGAAGGATACTAGTCACTGGGGTGTAACGATATTCAAGTCTCATGATACGATATTGTCACGGTATGAACCTCACAGTACGATATTTATTGTGATATCGTGGGAAAGCTCATGATATGATGGAGAGACTCATGATTAGGAAAGTAACATTATCCAAATCTCTCGGTACAATATTTTCACGATATAAATCTCACGGTTTGATATTTATTGTGATATTTTGTGGAGGCTAACAAAACTTAATATGTGACTTTTTACTCTTAAAATGCCTTGACAAGACTTAAACCACAGAACTAAAACTTAAAGTGTGTTAGAACTGTTTTTGGTTTTTTTTTATAGTCTACACTGGAATGGAGCAAAGGATCATGGTCTATGTAGTTCCCTGTCTTTTTTTTTTTTTTTAGCTGTTGCTGCACCATAACTCTTCATTTAAGCAAAGAGACTTGTCATTCGATATATTGTGATGGTCCACGATATTATTATGAGAACTTTGACGATACAGTATCACGATATTTCTCTTATTGATACATCCCTATTGAGTATTTAGTATCGAGTCTATTCCTTAGTATCGACATCGAGTTTGAAACACTGCCACACAGTTGACAGTGACAGGCATTAAATGTAGCCTCTTTCCATGAAGACGAGCATGTATATTTAAAGTCATACTGCAAAATATTCCAAAAGTGCACTGTGTAACATTTCGGCTGGTGGTCCATCAGCTTCTTGTCATTGCTCTGCTTTGAATGTTCTACAGGGTGATATTAAATATTTCTACATTTATTCAATTACAGATGGTTTTATTGCTCAAAGGTTACAGAAAGGTTACTGCAGTGCACATTATCTGTCAGCTCTGTGTCAGCTCTATGTTCGCACGTTTTCTGGATTGTAGAGTTATAGATAAGGTCAGGACCAGGGTGAGAGTCATGGATTCTTTTAAATGTGAGAAAACATGGCTGTGGAACATAAAGCAGTAAGAATATAGGTCACGCTGCCATTTCTCCAAAAACTTAACAAATCCATTCAGCTTTTACTACACAAGGGGATTTGATTAGAGCAATTTGCCTGGAATGTTTCACGGTATGACAATAAACAGATTTACTTTACATTTATTCAATTACAAGTGGTTTTACAGTTCTTTATAGCTCAAAAAACAGGCATTCTGACTGTGAGCGGGGTTCCACAGATCTGACCTGTAACTTGGTATGATTTGGTAGAAAGGTTTAATGCCATGCTGTGAAACATTCCAGACAAAGCAATAACATTTCCACAGAGAAAAACAGGTGATAGAGCCTCCACCAGAAAAGTTACACAGTGCACCTTTAAACTTCCAACTCATGAATTACACAATATTTGACACTAATTTGTTCAGAATGAGCAGAGTCATGTGAGTTTGGTTCACACACCTCTTAATCCTTCATGCCATTGTATTGGGGTATGACCTCTTCAATGGGGCAGTATGTAGACGCATTCCAATGATATATAATGACAACAATGACTCTTCTATTCCCTATCTACCCCTTACACAGTCTCTGCTCTCTGCCAGTTTGGGACATTTGTCAAAGTCCTACAGCGAAAGGGGCAAGATCTATAACAGGCTCTAATTCTGGTCCCTGGTAATAAAGAGTATTATAGCGATTTATCATAAAATGCAGACTGTAGACCACTAACCTACCTGGACGACTGAGGGATTGCACAGATGTAAGGCCATGTGGGAGTATAAATGAAAGTACTATTGGTTCATGTTGAAAGTCACATTCTATTGTCCGGGGATGGGACAAGATCTCATGCCACAAGACTTTTTTCCCCCATTTAGTATAGTAATTTATCTGTATGTACTGTATAGCAGTTTCTATACATTTGATAATGTTCCTCTCCTGTAGGATTGTCCAAAAAAATAAAAAATAAAAAATCACATACTAATTGATACTAAAACTAGTACTGTAGCTCATTTGAACTGGTAATCACATCACAGGATAGACACAAACCTTTCCTGAGTAGATTAAGAATGATCTTGAGCTGTATCAAAACAAGTATAAGAGCACATAGACTAGTATAATAAACAAGTAAAAAGTACTGCTATTTAATGTTGAAAAGTCTAAATAAAGAGTGTTTTTATTATCATTGTGGTATCAACATTGGTATTGAGTGTATTCCCTCGTATCTAAATCAAGTTTGACATTTCAGTATTGTGACAACACTAAGCCTTGCTAATAAAGTGTATTATAGTAATTTATCACTAAAATACAGTTTCCAGACATTGGATTTGCAGGCCTGGATTGTTGTTGTCATATTGCCAAGTGCACTTTGCTCTTTTACTTGCCCTTTGGTTCTGTGGCACTGTGGTGTTACTCTGTGTTGTAGCTTGTAAGTATTTAACAGAAACTACTGTAAATACCATGGAATAAACATTACAAGTACTACAAGACATAAAGACACTGAGCTTTTCTCTACAGTGAAAAAAAAAAGTACTTTTAATTATATCACCTATCATTTAATCTGTGTAATATACTCAGGTGCATTTCAAATAAGTAATAATGGTGGCACCCAGTGGTAGAAGTAGTTATTTACTCATTGGTAGCTTTAGCAGATAAAAAATACCCGTTATGTATCATCATCCAAAAAGCATAACAGGTACTTAGTAAATATTTAAACAGTTTAAAATAAAGATGCTTTTTAGGTCTACTTCACTCTGTGTTAATGTGGACACCTAAGTATTATCAAAGTGAAAGGGTTATTTTATGGAGTCCTGAGCTCTAAGAGTTAAAATTAAAGCTACAGTATGTAACTTTTTACTAAAATAAAAGCATTTTTTTAGGGGTGTAACAATATCCAAGTCTCACAATACGATATCGTCACGGTATGAACCTCATGGAACGATATTTATTGCGATATCGTACAAAAGCTCATGATATGGTGGGGAGACTCACTATTAGGAATGCAATAATATCCAAATCTCTTATGATATTTACTCAATATTTTCACAATATAGAGTACATCTCATGGTACAGTATTTATTGTGATATTTTAACTGTTAATATGCTACTTTTCCCTCTTAAAACGCCTTGGCAAGACTTAATCCAAAGAACTAAGACTTAAAAGTGTTAGAACTGTTATTTATTCTTGTAGTTTAGACCGAAATGGAGCAAAGGATCATGGTGTATGTAGTTCCCTCTGTGTTTTTTTTTAGCTATTGCTGCACCATAACTCTTCATTTAAGCAAAGACACTTGTAATTCGATATATTATGATGGTCCACGATATCATTGTGAGAACTCAAACAAAACGATATCACGATATTTCAGTTATTGTTACATCCCTACTATTTTTTCATTTTGGAGGAGAGCCTTTTCCTGCTTGTTTCCATAAAAGTATTCCTTTGGTTATAATCTTCACTAGTATGGCGTAAAACTTCAATATGTTCATGGAGAACGTTCCAAAGTATGGTCTTAACATTTCCATGGAATCATGCAGGTGACATCCCACCTCCTCCATTAACATACAAACAACATACATACTGTACCTAGAAGCCTAACCCTCTGCTGCTTCTATAAGTCGTCTTATTAGAAATTGAACTTTTCCCGAGGCACCACAGACCACAGTTGGGTCACTAAACTGCTCTTGTTTGTCTGTTGCAGTGATGTTCACCCTGACGGAGGTGGCCTCGCTGAACGACATCCAGCCCACGTACCGCATCCTGAAGCCATGGTGGGACGTGTTCATGGACTACCTGGGGCTGGTAATGCTCATGTTGGCCATCTTTGCTATGACCATGCAGATCACCAAGGACCAGGTGGCGTGTCTGCCTTACCTGGAAGAGTCCGAAAGCTCACCTCATAACAGCCCGCACGCCCCATCCACACCCCAGGCAACGTCACCGGCCACAGCAACCCCCCTGGTCACCCCTGTTTCCATGGAGACTAAAGACTTACCGGATTCGGCTGTTCACGAAATCCACAACACCCACGTAGAGCCTCGTCAATACACCGCTCAACCTCAACCGACAGGCAAGAAAACCAACTTAGACTTTCAACAGTACGTTTTTATCAACCAAATCTGTTACCATGTTGCCTTGCCCTGGTATTCCAAGTATTTCCCATATCTGACTCTTATCCATACGATCGTTCTTATGGTCAGCAGCAACTTTTGGTTCAAGTATCCCAAAACTAGCTCAAAGATCGAACATTTCGTCTCCATTCTGGGGCGTTGCTTTGAATCTCCTTGGACTACAAAAGCGTTATCTGAAACTGCTTGTGAGGACTCAGAGGAGAACAAGCAGAGGCTAACAAATGCCACATCTGGTCCGAAGCAAGTATCGCTAGAAGAAAAAGAGGACAACGCCACTCCAAGCCCCACTACGCCAATGTTAGGGGTGAAAGTTTCCGCTGATAAACCTATAACGGAGGTTCCAAGTACTATGACAATCCTGGACAAGAAGGATGGAGAGCAGGCCAAGGCACTGTTTGAGAAAGTTCGGAAATTCAGAGCTCACGTAGAGGACAGTGACTTCATTTACAAGCTTTACGTGGCTCAAACTATCGTCAAAACGGCCAAGTTTATTTTGATTTTGTCGTACACTTCGACGTTTTTGGTTAAAATCAACTTCAAGCATGAATGTAAACCAGATATTCAGCATCTTACAGGTTACGGGAGGTTCTTCTGCACACACAACATGGCTTTTATGCTAAACAAGCTGCTAATTAGCTACATGGCGTTGATTTTGATCTACGGGATGACCTGCTTGTATTCGCTGTTTTGGGTTTTCCGTAGACCGCTTAAGGAATACTCATTCGAAAAAGTACGAGAAGAGAGTAGTTTCAGTGACATTCCAGACGTCAAGAACGATTTTGCATTCCTGTTACACATGGTCGACCAATACGACCAGCTCTACTCTAAAAGGTTCGGCGTTTTCTTATCCGAAGTTAGTGAGAACAAGTTGAGAGAGATAAGCTTAAACCACGAATGGACTTTTGAAAAACTGAGACAACTTGTGATCCGCAACGCACAAGATCAACAAGAGCTCCATCTGTTCATGCTTTCTGGTCTACCAAATGCTGTTTTTGACCTGACAGATCTGGAAGTACTTAAACTGGAGCTTATTCCAGATGCGAGATTCACGGCTAAAGTATCACAAATGACAAGTCTGCTGGAGCTACATCTGTGCCACTGTCCGGCGAAGGTGGAGCAGACCGGCTTTGCTTTTCTTCGAGATCACTTGAGGTGCCTTCACGTCAAATTCACTGATGTCGCTGAGATCCCAGCTTGGGTTACTTACTGAGAAGTTTGCGTGAGCTGAATCTGGTCGGGAATTTGAACTCGGAAAATAACAAAATGATCGGACTCGAATCCATGCGCGATTTAAGGCACCTAAAGACCTTATGTTTGAAAAGCAACCTCACAAAAATGCCTACGAACATCACAGAACTTTCGCCACATTTGATCAAACTGTTTATCCACAATGATGGCACGAAATTACTGGTTTTGAACAGTCTAAAGAAAATGACTAGTCTTATTGAACTAGAGCTTCACAACTGCGAACTCGAACGGATTCCTCATGCTATTTTTAGCTTGACCAACCTGCAAGAGTTGGATCTGAAAGCAAACAATATCAGGACTATTGAGGAAATCATTAGTTTTCAGCATCTTAAGAGACTAGCTTGTTTGAAACTTTGGCATAACAAAATCACCAGTATTCCCTCATCGATTGGACAAGTCAAATCTGTAGAAGCGCTCCATCTTAACCACAACAAGTTGGAGTCCTTGCCCCCCGCGCTGTTCACTCTACCCAAGCTTCGGCACTTGGATCTGGGTCACAACTCCATCATGGTACTCCCCCCGGACATTGGCCTCCTTCACAGCCTCCAGTACCTTGCCATCAATATGAACAAGCTCGAAGTGCTACCCAAGCAACTGTTCAGATGCACTAAGCTGAAAGTTTTATGCTTAGCTCACAACGCGCTCACCACCTTGCCGGAAACCATGGGGCAGCTGGTTCAACTGACTCAGCTGGAGCTCCGAGGGAATTGTCTGGACAGGCTTCCGGCGACGCTCGGAAACTGCCGACTGCTCCGGAAAAGTGGGCTGGTGGTGGAGGATCATCTCTTTGACACACTGCCCCTAGAGGTGAAAGAAAGCATCAGCAGGGAGACCAATGTGTCCTTTACCAGCGGCTTGTAGTAAAAAAATTGGGCTAAACAGATATGTTGGTTTGCTGATATTTATACTTTTTAGTGTATCAGATATCGGTCTTAAAGTGCCTATGACAGGTTTGGACTGCTGATTTTACTAAAACACAGTTAACATCATTATATTTAAGATTTTTGCATTTGTTTTTCCAATTTGGCCATGTGTTAGGTTTAATTTTTTTCCATAACTGTTACCCAGAAGAAAAAAAAAACTCCTCTAATGTACACAGAAATTATTATCTGACAAATACAAGGAAACACAAAAAAAAGTTTCTTAAGTGTAAACTGTGCTGAACGTTTGTATAGAATTCTCAGTACTGACGTTATCAGTGTGTTTAAAAGTCTACTTCCTGTCATTTTCAACATATTTTTCACAGTTTCTCCACAAGTTGCTTCTTGATTTGTGCCAAACTATAATTTACACTTACAATAGTTATTATCCCACCAAATGAAGTCAAAATTAGAGAATCATAAAAATCTGTCATATGCACTTTAAACCTCTAAAGAATACACATAAAGCTTTATTTGAACACTTTAGTGCAAAGACATATCTGCTAAAACGTGACTACACAGCTCCCTTAAAGATAGTGGTAAAAAAAAAGGCTGTGGGTGAGTTTGAAATCAAATAAAATGCACAAGTTCGGGCAAATAATCAAAATCTGCCCTATATATCGGCCCAAAAATATCGACGGCTCTGGATTCTAAACAATCAGCATCTCCCATGAAAAATCCCACAATCTCTAGTAAAAACGGAGTAACACTTTAGACACTTCAACAACATTTAAGTGTGACATTTCTGATAGTGGGCACGCCACCTGCACAACTCCATGGAGGTAGAAAGTGAAAGCAATACTTCAAAAAGGAGATTTAAGTTGAATGCCATATAGTGGAATATTCCAGGCAAAGCAATAACATCTCCATGGTGACAAGCAGGTTGTGTGCCCAGACCAGGCCAAGTTACGAGTCTGTGAAAAGGCAAGCCTGCTCACAGTAAGGACACATGCTTTTTAAAAACTAAAACACCGTTAATGATTACACTTTGGCCTATAGTTTGGCTGAAATGTTCTGTAAATGTTTTAATGAGGGTTTATAAAGACGCAATCGTGTTGATATAGGTGTTTGTATCCTGCTGGTACCCTTATGGTGTGGGTTGTTTATAGATTCTAGATTGTGATGGTGTCACATTCACTCAGATGACGATCAGGAGCGAGTTCTGTGGAAGCTTTCAGTTGTGGTCTAAATATGCAAAGGGTAAAACCACAGATGTTGAACACGATAATGTATTTTTTACTTAAAGGAACACTGCGTAACATTTCTAGTCGAGGGTCCGTCACCTTTTTTTCCCCATAGAAATATTATTGCTTTGTCTAGAATGTTTCGCAGTATAGATTAGACCTATATCTGTCATGAAGGAGACAAGCATGTCACAGCACTATGCTACATTACAGTTCAGCTCTGTGGAGAGGCGGGCTTTTCACCGAAGGAATTCTGTTTTTGAGCAAGTGAAACACACATAATGATTGAATGCTAGATGGATATGTTTAATATCATACCATGGAACATTTGTGGTAAAGCAATAACATCTCCATGGAGACAAGAACGTAGCAGACTCTCCACCAGAAAAGCTGTGTAATGTACTTTTAATTTCAATATTCTAGAGCCTTTAATTTTAAATTGAGATGGAGGGCAGGAAAATGTATGAATAAGTGCAGAATTTGGTGTGTATATTTCATGAAAGTGATATCACAGATCTGATTAATAATTTTATGACAAACATAAAATCCCATGTGTGACATCTTTGCATCACAGAATCTAAAAACAGCCAACAATAAACTGCCATGTTTTCTAAACTTTCAAATAGT
Source organism: Boleophthalmus pectinirostris (assembly GCF_026225935.1). NCBI lineage: Eukaryota > Metazoa > Chordata > Actinopteri > Gobiiformes > Gobiidae > Boleophthalmus > Boleophthalmus pectinirostris. The sequence goes on from NW_026571095.1 coordinate 4,131,192, forward strand.
TCTCATCTCTTTCTGTTGAAGTGAATGTAGGAGGATCTTAGACATTGCCTGGCAAATACAAAATGATATCTGGATTATACAGATATCAGTTTGGTCCCCACGCCCTGTGTTGCATCTCAAACCCAAACGTAAACATGCTTTGCTCATTGAGTCTGCTGAAATCTGCAATGTTTTTGTGATGTTTGTGAAATTTCTTTCCCTTTCTGTTTTCCTTGTAAACTGCCATAACTGTTTTAATAAAAACGGGCCACGCATGTCCCTGATTGGCTAATCCACCTGTCAATCACACCCATGTGAAAACACTAGAGATTCACCGGTGACCAGACTCACATGTTCATAATGTATTGAAGAAGTGTGTTTTCTGGATCTCCGATTTCATAAATCAAGAGTCAAGGGAAAGTACTCTTTAAAAGAGTCAATCCCCTTCAGTCTTAATTTTTTATTAATAGTGTAGCCTGTTGCTAGTTAGGATCTATGTGTGTCCTACAATTTAAATGTAGTAGTCCACGTTTTCTGTTGGTGTTCATGTGATCAAGCCAGCAGGGTAGATTTTACAATTCATGAAAAAACAAAACAAAAAAAACACTTTCATTGTATTTGTATTGTTATCTTGTATTTCTATATGATTTTAAACCTTTAATCATTATTTTGACCATGACTAATAATAATTTCTTCACATTATATTTTTATGTGCACAGTATTTAACATTAGAAAACTAGCTTTGCACTGCTTTTAAGACCAAAACTGCTCCATTGTCATTGTCACTGTTTATAGGTACTCAGGTATTCAACGCACACCATGGGAACAGTCTTTTGCCTTAACTGCTGCTACCTTTGCTTTGATGAGAAAAGGACTACTACACAAATGCCATATTCCAGCACCAGAATGAACCTCCTCCCACAGTGGAAGAGAATCCAGTGACACATTTTATTTGATCAGGGTTAGTGCTGGACAGTTGGGTCTGGAGGGACGGAAGTGATCACGTAGGTCTGGTTGCCACGGTAATATGTTAGCTATGTTGCTATAAACAGCTGTAAAACTTATTTTTGACAGTTTTATGTTTTATTTTATGGTGCAAGTTGAGAGCGAGTTGAGTGGGTGACAAACTTGTTTCTGAGTTTACTTCTGCTAACATTTTAACTACCCAATACACTTTCCTATTCATAATGGTACTATATTACGCAAAATTGACTCTTGTTAGCTTTAAAGGTGCAGTGTGTAACTTTTTGGTTGGCGGTCTGTCACCTGCTTGTTTCTATGGATATGTCACTCCTCTGCCTCGAATGTTCCACAGTATGACATTAAATTTATTCAGTTACAGGTGGTTTTATAGCTCAAAAATACCTAGAAAAACAGGCATTCTGACTGTGAGTGAGGTCGCCTCTCCACAGATCTGGTTTGGTCTCCATGACGATAGAAAGGTTTAATATTATTCTGTGCCAGACAAAGCAGCAACACCTTTATGGAGAAAAGAATCTGACAGACAAGTTACACAATGCACCTATAAGACATATTAGAATGTTGTTACCTCCTCAAAAACACACACGGAGTTGTGTTTTGTTTCATTTACATAGGAGTAATCCTTTCTGTCTACAGCTCCAAAGCTCAAAATGTTCTGTTCCATCTTGCGAGGTCATGAAGTGGTTGTTTTCAAGTTAACAGCTACATTTTAGCTTTAGTTCAGTAGAGACTGGCTGAAATTATCAACTGATTCAAGTGAAGGTGTATGGCAGGGGTCTCCAACCTTTTTCCTCCGGTGAGCTACTTTACAAAACAAAAATGCCAGAGAGCTACTCATTATAGCGGCTGTAAGAAACTGAGATAATTATAAAAAGAGGGAAAGCCTTTGGGTACAGTTTGACGCCTATAAAACATTAACCACTGTCCATTTGTTAGTGCACAAAGTTGACCTTCAAAATGATACATTTACAATCGTAATAGGAATGTAACCACATTTTTGTTATTCAGCACAATAGTATAATTCTGAAATCCCTTGGCGAGCTACTTGGAAGAGGGTGGAGACCTACTGATAGCTCCCGAGCTACACGTTGGAAACATCTGGTGTATGGAGTTTAAAAAAACAGTGAAGCACTTATCCACATTACCACATGACATCACAAGGTGGAACAAAGTGTTATCCATTTGAGAGAAGAACTGAGCCTAAATCTGCAGGGTTTGTGTGTTAAACACGTGTGAATGAAACAAAACACAACTCCAGATTATGTTTTTGATGAGGAAACAACATTATAACATACATGCGATTAAACAGCGTAATATGGGCCCTTTAACCATTTCTTTACCCATAATCCCCTTCATCACTTTGAATAGCCAATCAGAGCAGACCGTCCCTCCCGACCCTACATTTCTGCATGGACCTTCTATCAGACTGTCAAACTCAGGAGAAGAGCACACCACTTTTTTGAATAGAGATTGTAACCCTTGTAAAGCCTGTAATAATAATCAAGATGCACAATATAAAGAATGAATGTCATGATGAGGCCTGTCCAAAGCTGGCACAAGCAACTAAAGGGAAATATTTTACTTCTTGTTTTAATGTAAGATAGGATTAGAAATGAATAGGACTGATTTTCTTATAATTCATTGTGTAAAAAGATAAAATAAACTGTCTCCAAATAACGTTTTTATTGTATTTTGTTTGAACTTTTCATTGTAAAAACAAGCACAATTCCAGTATAGTGAACATTTAAAAGCTGTTAGCTCAGTGTGAATAGAGATGTAGGTGTGGGAGGGTTTTATTTTTTGTTTAACTTTTGTTCTTTTTGTTCAATATTAAAATAAATACATTTTCAAAAAGCTGTTAGGCCTCCAAAGACAACATGCTTTTAATAATAAGGAAGGCCAATGGACTTTAAGTACATTTAAGAGGGTTTCATGTTTTAAAAAAAAAAACTTTATTATTTGGTTTGGTGGCACAGTACATGTCATGTGGTGAACTAGTATTCATAATAGTTTTACATCAGTTTAGTGTCACTTTGTTGAAAAAAAAAAAAATCTGAAATAAAGCATAATAGGAAATAGCACTGACTCCTAAAACAAAATTCCTGTATCAAAATACCTATGAAATCAATATTAAAAATTCAATCCAAAATGCAGAAACAATTTACGCACAATATTTTTCAGACAGATCAAACACTGAATTAACAAAATAACTCCATTGTTCTCTATTTTTATTTATCTAATCATAACTACGGCATCATTTAAACAAGCTTTGGCCCTTTTTAACATAATGGTCGCTAGAACAGTTATGGAAGGAAGCTCAAAAGTGATCACCACTGTTTCCAGAAGTAAAAATCCTCTTCATTTTCCCCATAGACTGTCTGAAAAAAATCTAATAAAAATAAAGGTTTGAAAGCTTGCTCAGGGCTAATTAGCTATGTACTGACCACAAGACCTATACTTTTATGTAAAATCTGTTACTGAAACTTTATAAACCTTTAAATTATTAAAATAGCTGAATCTTGCATTAAAAAAAACAAACATCAGAATTAACAAGTAGACACAACTAAGTACATTTTTCTTGTCAAATCTTATGAATACAATGTTGTGAAGTAGGTTTTAGTGAAAAAGTTATTTATAGTTTATAGGCCACAATGCCACAATCTGGATTCATAAAATTACATGTGTGATTCATTAACTAAAGCATGTATAGAAACATATGTATAAAAATAGGCTATACTTTCTGCTCCTGTTACACTCAAAGTTCAAATTTTATGACACAATAAAAACATAAACCTCAAGCTATTAATAATGTACTGGGTTAGCCCCATGAGCAAGTTCACAAACAGGAAACAAACACACAAGCAATGATGAGAATAGTATTCATTGAGTTGGTTAGTACTACATTTACTTGAGTAATATTTTAAAGAAATTTGACTTTTCAGAATAATTTTACTCCGGCTTGAGTAATATTTTTTGAAGAAGAAGTACTTTTACTTGAGTAAAAATTTTGGTTCCTCTTCCCGCTGTGTTCAAGTGACTAAAGCTTTATGTTGACAATATGAAATTTTTTCAACATTTGTGTTTCTTGCACCGCTCCTTCAGATGTGGTTTAGTTTTTCTCACAGTTTTTTGTGTCTGTCTTTAGAAAATACCAGATCTTATAGCTTTTAAAAACTGTAAATAAAAATGTTTCTATTCTGAAAGAAGCAGCATTAAAGGATTACTGACATTCCTTCTTCTGCATGTCCCGACATCACAGTTTTAGATTACATATTTCATTTCGTGGAATCTTAAGAAGTCTTATTGGAAACTTGGATTAGACAAGACGGCTCAGTGTTGGGGTATTTGGAAACTTGAAGTTTCATTTGTATCTAAATCATAGTTACAAATGAGTTTTGTATTTAAATCATAGTTTTACTAACCACATTTTTGTGAGTTTGTGAACTCACAAATATTACAAAAATCCATTTTGATGACCAAGGTTAGAGTTTTACATCAGTCAAGTGATAGTTTGTGAAGGGAATTGGAGAAAACGAATAGAAACATGTAGCAAAAGGAGAACTGAGTGATAAAAAGGAATCCTCTATTATATCCATGATTCATATTTTATTTCATTTTATTTCCCAAAATGTAGTAACACTTTAACACAAGGAGCACATTTCTCTCTCTAACAAATTAAACATATATAATAAAAATAAGGAAGTTTGTTATATTTTATTTGTCAAAATTGGTTTTATCCAAGAATTGTTTTTTGTTTTTTTTCCTGGACGCTGAGCGGCTGTGACTGCAGATACAATAACACTAAATGCTGCCATCTAGTGGACATTATAATAATCAGCTAAGTTGCAGCTATTAGAGGGAAGAAGTTAACAGAAGAACAGTAAAATTGCGACTACATTGAGTATATTTTAAATAATGTACCGGCCAAATAACCCACGCTTTAACGCCCCACCTGGCGCTAACAGAAGAAAGTCTTTCGAGCCCAGACACAGCTGGAGGTAACGAGGAAAAAACAAACAAGGACGCGGAAGCTAACGGGATGCTAGCAAAACATTAGCTTACCAATAAAGAATTCACTGCACATTAACTTTCATGCTATGTTTAGAGTTTTTCTGGGTCTTCTCTGTGGACTTACAATGCATGGAACTATTAGCAGATGCAATAGTTTGTGAAATAAATGGGGCAAAAGGGGCACGTTAATAGCAAAAGTGACTAAGCTCTCCATGCTATCTTATTAACAAACTCATTCATTCAACAGCATTGAAGTTTCCATTGGTCAAAACTAAATAAGTGCACTTAAGCTTCCCTCCCATTATTTAATTGCTACTATTAATATATATATTTTAAAATATATACCATATTTATATTTTATTGCACCTTATTTGCAAGTTTTACTCAGGGTTAGGGTTAGGGTTCTATTTCCCCCAGTGTCAAAATGAGTAAAGGTGCACCACTTTCCTGGTGGAGGGTCTGCTACCTTCCTGTCGCCAAGGAGTAGTAATGTTACACAGTATAGCATTAAACCTATTTCTAATATATTGCATTCATTCAATTGCACATGTTTTTATTGTCCAAAAAAGGCCTTGAAAAACATGTATTCTTACTGTGCCTCACCACAGATTTGACCTGCAACTTTCCATCACCTGCTTGTCTCTGTGGATATAGAAGTGTAAAGCTATACTGTAGAATATTGTAGACAAATCATCAGTGACAGCTCCGTGGACACAACCAGGTGGCTGAAAAGTTACATAGTGTACTTATAACAAATATCTCAACAAGGCACACACTCAGTTCATATCATAAATGTATTCTAACTAGTAACTGCAATGAGGGCAGTGCCACCATCACCGCACCATCTGGAGAGTCTTTACTTTATCTTGTATTTTATAAAGATGTATTTTTCATGCATGATGTTTCAAACAGGGCACCAGAAGATTTCAAAAGGAATGTACCACCGCCACCACACGGTCAAAGCAAAGACGCAGGCAAATCTAATCAACCTCAAGCTCCGACACTACCATCAGCTCTTAAAAAAACATGTGAGTTATAACTATTTCAATCACAACTATACAGTTTAAATTAAAAATGTAACCATAAGATTGCTTGTTTGCCTACAGTTGGCCCAGAGGTTAACAAATGGAAATCGTCATTCACAGTGGTCGGTGAAGATGACAAAGACACAAAAACCAGCAGTGACAAAGGAAGCTCTCCAGACAAACCCAGGTAAAATCACACTTGACTAATTTTCTAACTGACTAATTTCTCTACAAAATTATGTGTTAATTTTGCTGTTCTTGTACTATGTGTTGCAACACTGGAGCTTCCCCTTACAAAAAAGCATCAGTATGAAAATTTTTGGTTGTCAAAAGAAGAACAAAACTAGTATTGAAACTAGATACAAAGCAAATATCAAAAAACATTAGACTAAGGTCATAATATTTTCTCCATGTCTGGGTTGGTTTCCACTGGACACTCCAGTTTTCTCCATCAATCCGAAGTATGCACCATAGGTAAAAACCTTCAGCTAAGTTTCTGACCAAGCCTTGGTCAAGATCTGGAAATTGGTTTTCAGGCATGGCACTGCAGTGCCCACTGCTCCTGACAAGTTTCCCCAGCAGCAATGAAGGATTCAAAAGTAGCTCAGTTGGTAGAGTATTTGTCCACTGACCTGAAAGTTGGCTTCTAGCTCCCACAAATGAATGCTGTGGTTGTGTCCTTGTGCAAGGCACTCAACCCTCCTCGCTCCCAGTGTCTGTACACACTGGTGTATGAATGTGTGTGTGAATGGGTGAGTGGTTCCTCAATGTAAAGCACTTTGAGTGTCTTGAAGGTGGAAAAGCGCTGTACACAAATGTGAGCATTTACAAAGTATGGGTCAAATGCAGAGGACAAATTTCCTTATGGAGACAATAAATTCTTTACGTTTATTAACCAAGTATTGTGACAACACTACTGTTATGGCTTCTAGTTTAACATGAGCTGTAACATATGTAAATAGCCATCCTTAGGGCGTCCGCTTCTTGACTCACATGAAATGTACAAAAACTCACGTAGTCCGTAGTTCGTTTGATTTCTTTTATTTGCAGATTTTCATCGTATGCAGTACAGTGCAGTGCGGTGCAGTCAAAGACCGTGTCGGTCGCCCTCCACAATGCCCTCGTCCCCACACACCTGTCTCCCCATTTGACCTGATTATTTGACCTAATTTACCTACCTAGGACACACCCTCTTACGTGGACCCACCCTCTTACGCTATAAACCTAAAGACTTTAATTGACTGAAGTAACTTAAATTGGGACTGAAAATAAATCATTTTAACATTTCTATAATTTTAAGAATAATATTTTAATAATTGTTTTTAAGGTATAATAAAATATGAATTTATAGTAAAATATAAAATAACTATTTAATAAATTAAATTATGGCTCTAACAACTACATTCAATTTACGCAGTTTTTCCCCATTCATATTTTATCAGGTCTCACTTGTACGACCCCTACGAATCCATAAAGTCTGACTCCGATGACCACCCATCCCCAGAACCTCCAGAGGAACTCCAGACGTCTTGTGGCCGCTGGGACATCGATGCCAGTGCTTGGAGGCACATGTTAAGTTCAGGAGCTTCACTAGACTCTGAACCTACGGAGAGAGCCAGATACAACTCTGGAAATAGAACAACAGAACACAGGGTGGAAGACTACAGACCAGAGGTAAGTGTATAAAGTTGCATTCACGACATCATAACATCCTAGAATCCCCATAATTTATAATGGAGTTGGAGCGCTGGTCTATTGTGGAATTTGCCATTTAACTCAGATTGCAGATTTTATCATCCTGGTTAATATCTTTGCAGTTACTGGGCCTATCCACATGAAACAAAAACTGGCAGAAAGTTTAATGTCTTCTCTATCAGGATCATATTACTTTTTCACTATAGTTTCAGAAGGTGCTGCAATTTTCCAACCCCAAAGATGTTGTGAAAGTGGAAAGAACATAAGAATTAATAAGGCAAGTCTATGATGCCAATCACAAACACATAATGATAAGATTCAAAATATGTTGACCGTAGATTTGAATATTTTTTTCAAAAAAGGAAATCTCTCTTATAATGGGCCTCTCCACCTGAAATTCACCCTCATTACATTATCTAATTCTGGAGTGTGAACACAATCTCTTGATATTTTTAGTAAAGTTATATCTGGGGTAACAAAGATATTACATTGAATGCCATATCTAACTGTGATCTGCTAATATTGATTTTTTTTAAATTTATTTCTGATTTAGTACTTTTTCTCATCCACTGCACTTAGTTTATGTCTTCATCATGTTCTGAATGAGATATTGGTAGATTTAACCAATCCTAATTTAATGTGAACTCTCAGATAAAGATCAATTTTAGTTGCTGCTAAAAACAATCATCAACTTAATTATGTAATACCTAAGAAATGATTTGTCACATTGCCTTGACTTTCTTTATTTCTTTTCTAAGATTGTCACTACGGTTCGATTATCACCGCCCCCACTTCTGCCACACCAGCAACCACCACCCCCAATTCCACCACCACAAAAACTACCCCAACAGCAACCACCCCAACAGCTACCGTCAGAACGTGACTACAAAGAGTCATCTGGGTTTTCAGGTGAATATGAGTAATGAAATTTCCTCAAAGTCATTCAACTAACACTTTGCTTTTTTTATACAGGCCCTGATCTGCTGCCACCTCCTCGACCAGAAGTGAAGGACCCTGGCAAAAATGAATTACTAACTGATAAGTAAGTGTTAAGTGTGCTATTACACTAAAGCTCTCAATGTCACAGTGTTGTTTCATTTTCAGTCGGGAAGATTAGGTTGCCACTTTTGCCAAGATACGTTTAATTTTCCGTAGTTGGAATTTGTGCCCAGTATCCTCGTGTTTATGTCCAGATGCATTATGCAAAATGTATTTTCATAAGCTTCAAACCAGGTTATAACAGTGTTTCCTCTTCATTAGATTAGAGTTGTGTTTAGATTGATTGATGCATGCTTGAGTGATCCATTGTCCTAGTAGTAGTAAGTACTTATGCTGACTACTCAAAAAATTTCACTTCAGTTTAATCACTTCTGACGGCCAGAGGCACAGTGTCTCAAGCACAGGCAAGAGTGATCATTCAGAGCTGGAAGCTCAGCCTCTGGCAGTCAGAAGAAAGAACCATAGTTACAGACATAACTACTCCAAAAAATCATATATTGGATCATATACGAAGAGTTAAATCAAATTTCTCCCATGGGAGACAATAAAGGATTATCTTATCTTATCTTAAAAATGGTCACATTTCAACTAAAAATGCCACTATGAAGAAGTTGGACATCAATTCTGTGGTCTTGAACAAGAAGTTAATGGAAATGTTTCTATTATTAAACAGTTTTTTGTGAAATAAAGATCATGTCTTTCTACTAGTATGCAGATGGAGAAGGGCTTTCATTAATTTTTTTATATTTTTGGTAGAAACCTGATCAGCTGTGACCTCTGTGAGGTGGAGGTGTCGAATGGGCAGGAACTGGAGGAGCACCTGGACAGTAAAACACACTGGGACACTCTGGAGTTCATCCAGAAACACAACAACTATGACGACATGGCCATAGCCTTCCTCCAGGTAACACTTCACTAAAATCCTGCTGATTTCTGATTTTCTTTTTAATTTTAAGTTCATACTAATGTTTTTGCTTCCTGGTTGGACATGGGCAGCAGATATAACATATGTAGATAGATAATTCCAAAACTGTTACCAAGGGCCAAACCACTCTAAATTATACAATAGTTATAATTAGACTTATAAAATTGGATGAAAAACACCTCCATTTTGTTAAATCAGTAGTAAGTGGTAGTAATTATATCCTCTAGTAAGGCGTTTACACTGCATAATCACATCAGCTTATGAATTTTACTGTGTAGGTCATTTTCAACAGTTTGTAATTAACATTTTAATTAATAACCATTTTAAAATGGTTTCTCCAGGATGTGATGCTGTACAAAAGCCGGAAGTGTAGTCGTGCAATGGAAGAAACTGCACTTCAAGGTAAGTTAATTTAGTAATGGCCATCATATGGTTTAACTAACTAACAGAAATGCTTGTATTATCCATATAATTTTTAAAAGATCTCTGTTCTGATCTATGCTATTATGTTGTTTCCTCATTAAAAACATGCCTGGAGTTATGTTTTGTTTCATTCACACATGTTTACTACACAACCATACTGCTAAGCATAGCCGGGCCTGGTTAGTACCACTGCGAAAATCAGGTGCCACAGTGGGGCACCAGTCACTGTCGTTGTGTCCTTAGGCAAGACACTTCACCCACATTGCCTGGTATTAAAGTGGTGTGTGTGTGTGTGTGTGTGTGAGTGATGGTGGTGGTCAGAGGGACTTATGGCACTGATTGGCATGGCAGTCTGCCCCAGGGCAGCTGTGGCTACAATAGTAGTTTACCATCACCAGGTATAGAGTGAATGAATAATGTTGAATAATGCTCTGTAAAGTGTCTTTGTGACATATATCTGTGAAAAGCACTATATAAATAAAGACTTACTTAAAAGACTTACAACCCCTTCATGAGGTAATGCACGTGCATACTGCATTTTTTAACCCTATACACCTCCACTAGAATCATTTGTATAATTCCAGCCCTGGAAATGACAATCTCGATTGAACTAAATGTAAAAAGTAGCTGTTAACTAGAAAACTCCCAATTCATGACATCACAAGGTAGAACAGAGCATTTCGAGCTTTGGAGATGTAAACAGACTAATAATAAAGAGTTACTCAAACATGTGAATGAAAGTAAACACAACTCTGGGTATGTTTTAAAGGAGGAAACAACTTTCTAACATGGATTAAAGCTCTCAAGAGTCAATATTGGATAATATAAGACGTTTAATATTGCAGTACTTTTAGGTGACAAAATGCACATTGTGTGTTTCAGCTCTGCAGGAGTACGATCACATGACCAAGGTGGAAATGTTCCACTGTGCAGCCTGTAACGCTTTTGTCCCCACGTCTGCCTCCGCTGTCCAGAGTCACATCACCACACAAGGACATATCGATAACACAAAGGTAGCTCCAAATACTGCTGCTGTTAACTCCAGTTTAATACAAATGTTACTGAGGTTAAAGGGGCTATATTATGCTAATCTTTAATTTATGTTAGAATGTTGTTTCCTCATCAAAAACACACCTGGGTTTGTGTTTGGTTTCTTTCACAAATGGTTAACACACATCGCTGTGGATTTAGGGTGAGTTCTTCAAACAGAAAACACTGTTTCACCTTGCCATGTGGTAATGCAGAAAGTGCTCCAGTGCATTTTTAAACTCCATACACCTTCACTAGAATTATTTGAATAACGTTCAGCCCAGGATTTGCAAAACTCTGAACAAGGCTAAAAAATTGCTGTGGGTTCAAACTTTTTCACTTCTTGGTGCACCAAGAGAAACTGTAATTTTTTTGTTACAATCTCAACTGAACAAAAAAGCTAAACAACTTAGGTTATTCTAGTGCACTGTAGAGTAAAGCAGTTGTATAGTTGTTCACTTTAAAACTGACATTTAATGACATCACAAGGTGGAACTGGCATTTTGAGCTTGTGAGATGCAGACAGCTGGGCCCAATAACGCAAGATTCCTCAAGCATGTGTGTGAATGAAGCTAAACACAATTCCATTGTTTTTGATGACTTTCAAACATGACTAAAAGCTTGCAGGAGTCAATTTTGCATAATATAGAAAAAAATAAAATCCCTTCTTTTTTGTCAGGAGTTCAAAGATCGACAGAGACGGTTGTGTCTGGATAAAGCCAACACAATGATGAAGGAGCTCACCCCACAGTTTCAGTCTTTTATAAAGGTTTTTTTTTTTTTTTTTTTACCTATCCATCCATTTTCTTCCACGTTATCTGGGGCAGCAGTCTGAGCAGGGAGGCATGTGGTTCTGGACACGTTACTGCACACTTTTAGTATCAGGATAATTGGATGACTTTAATAATAGTTTCCAAAATTTACTAGATTGGAAAGTATAACCCAGCCTGTTACAAATTGGGTAGTATTTTAATTCCATTTGTATGTTTTGGTGTTGGTTGTGAAGATGCAGTATTTGTTACATAACCTTTCACAGCTTCTATTTTACAATGAAATATTTAGATTTAATACAGTTTCATATGAGATTGCTATGATAGAAACAATGGCTAGATAGCATTTGTCCATATTAAGTACAACATTTTAATATCATTTGATTCCAACGTCTCTTCTTTTTTCTACAGGGTGTAAGTCCATTTGAATGACTGGAAACCTAAAGAAGAGTGGAATCATTATCTTAATTTGTATATATATTTTTTAAATAAAACTTTTCTCACTGCACGGTTTGGCTGTTTTGTTTGTGAATATTCTTTATGTACAAATGTTGAGGAATGATGTCATAGCCGCTCCATCATACGTCTTTTATTTTAGACCCAATTCATGTTGTTCACTTTAAAGGTACAGTATGTAACTTTCTGGAGGTGAATGCCATCAGCATGACTACAAGGAAATAAGTTAAAATCATACTTTGAAACATTCTCCATGGAAATAGAAATGTTTTAGAGAGAGAGAGAGATAATGTTTACAGAAGAAATCCAAAATGTTTTTTGTTTTTTATTTAGAACAACACAAATGTTTTGTGATATAGTACATTTGAAAATTAATTTATCCAAAAGGTATATTTAAAACATTAAATATGTGACATGAAGAGCAGTCTGTGCGTATTAGGAGTTGTTGATTCTATATTAAAATGTAGTTACTAAAGTCAATGTAACAAGTTTGTTCTCATTGTGCGGGGTTCCTTTCAGATTACAGTCTACAACAGAGAATGATTTGGCTTGTATTCACTAACATCTTTATAAATGTGAAATTCATACAGAGGAGAGTGCTGGACAGTCCATGAAAATCTGAGGTAAAAGTTGTCTTGTTAAAAATGGATCCACACTACATTACTGCATAAAACAAAACAGTCGTTCAGTTGCAGATGAACCCTCCCCTCCCCCAAAACATGTAAAACATGAGCAGATTGGCATTATCAAAAAATGTCACATATGTCCAGTTCAAGATCTTGTTTTGGCCAAAATTCAGAATCTAATAAAAGTGAAGACCATCCAATGTACATACACATACAGTCTTAAGCAAACAGGTCCAGTAGCCTCAGCACAGAGCGCTGGTGCTGCCATCTTGCTCATACTTCCTGGTGTAGGGCTCTTTGGGCACAGAGCTGACCTCCATCATGGCCAGGCCGGTGTGGGGGACACTAGTGTTCATAATGTGTCTCTGCAAGTGTTTGACCCAGTCCTCCTGTACTGACAGAGGGCCCTGGAACACCAGGTCACAGAACCTACAGGAACCGTAAGCACAGGTGAGTTATGACAGTTCACCTCCACAACAGTCAGAAAGAAGTTAAGTGTGATGTCACGTCCGGGCCAATCATCTGACTGACAACAATGAACATGTTTACAATTTCTTTCTTTTTTTTTGGTGACAACAGATCTCATGTTAAAAAGAGATTACCTTGTTGGTTTTAAACCACTGCAAAGTGTATGAGGGAGGTTGAGCTAAGAAACTACGCAAGGTCAAACTAGAGTCAGCGTTGACTGGCAGTGACAAATGCTGCTAACACTGCTAATTATTACTACATTATTTACATATTTGTGTTTCAACATACACTTTTGAAAGGCAAGTGTCACTTGTTTGATGAATAAGAAACAAAAACAAAGCTAGAAATCAGCTGAGAAGTTTCTGGTTGGACCCGGAAATGACATCATCACTAACTACACTGAGATCTAAACATAGTCATGAAATGTTCTGTCAGGCAGGCACTTTCAAAATGTCAAAAATCCCTAGCACTGATCCTTGGGAGACACTCCAATAAAATACAAGTTTTAAATGTAGACAGACTGTTTACAAAAGGAAAAAGTCCGTAATTGAGAACAAGTGTTCGGATATTTTCTGGTATTTGAACTAAACATCTGGCAAAGTGCATAATCATATTCGTACATAATGTTTTCACTTTTACATTATATTATGCACTTAATAACCTTAATAACTGGTTTTCCAGAGGAGTAACAATGTAATGTAATGCTGTTTATAATTTGTATGCATGTATGGAAAATGTTCTCATGCAGTAGATATTTGTCACCCTCTTGTGGCACTAATGGGGAACGAAGCTTGTTAGAGTGAACTTTTAGCAGCACAGCTGTTGTCAACTTAACGCGAACGCAGCAGGCAATGAGTAACATGGGTGTGACAGAAGAATATAGGTACTTTGTACATTGTATATACTATAGGTTGAAAGTATTACCTGCAGGTGAGACGGTACATCTCCTCTGGGGTTTGAGGCAGGGGTAGGGTTTTCTTCTTTGGGCCTGGCCTCATTCGTTGTCTTCTCACTTTACCATCAAGTGCTGAAAGACCAAACAATCCTCATTAGCTACCAACAAATACTTAATTTTAACATTAAAAAGTTTTGAGAAAAACTATAGGCTATAAGCAATGGGATATACAAAATTAAAAACAACTGTAATGGTACTACTAATACTGAAAAAAAAAAAAAAAAAAGAAAAACAATAGAAACATTTTATAACTTACCATTTCCATCAGGTAGGCCATTCTTCTTGCGCCTGGCACATGCTCGAAGGTGGTTGGAGAGGCTGACTCCACTGTGGAACGATGCATTACAATGGATGCAAGTCTTTCTTTTGAATCCATCTTTCTCTGTGATCAGGATACAGCACAAATAGTAAAAAAAATATGATTTCTTCTAACAGTGTCAACCAATTGACTTAAATTTCAAAATGTATGGCACAATAACAATTTAAAACTAAATGAATGGGAAAAAAGTCCTTAAAATGTTGCATACAACAGGAAGCAGAAACCTGCTGATATGAACATTTGCTTGGGTTTCAGGCAAAGGATTCCTTCCTGATTTGAAGAATTTGCTATTTGCTATGACAATGGTCCTCGATAGCACAATTCTAATTAAAATATTACTTATTTTAAATGTGGAAAGGTCCCAAAATCCTTAAAATCAAGAGTAATTTGTCTGAAACTCATGAATACTCCTGTTGCCTAAGCAATTATCCATTCAAAGAAAAGTTGAATGGTGAAAAATCCTCAAAATGGTTGTTGGTAATGAGACAGTGTAGCCCTTCATTCATCCAGGAGTGATTCAATGTAGAAAAGGATTAGTCAGTGGTCATCTGCACTTTGTTTTGGCATTTGAGATGTTTCAGTTCCCATCCAGAAGCCATTTTTCAATTGATGATACTGGAAGAAGCACTGGGAATTTATTCTACTCTGAGTAACTAAGTCCATCATCAACTGAAAATGACTTCTGGCTTCTAGACAGGAGCCGAAATGTCTTGATTGCAAAAACAAAGTCCAGATGACCACCGATGAAACCTTCTCTACATTTATTGGTGCCCAATATAAAAAGGGTTAATGAGCAAACATTTCAGCCAACCACAACCACATCCATGCTCATACATGTGCTGTTTAGCTGTGTAATAGTATTTCACAAGTTATGACTCACCTGTTATTGAATGGGGCAGTGATGATGCAAATCTTGATCCTAAATATTGCTCACTGTCTTCTTGACACTTCCTTTTCTTGAGAATTCCTATCAAAGCAGAGTTGTTTTTGATATCCGAATGAGTGTCCAGTTGGCCTTTTTCAGAAACTATATTGTCAAACGAGAACTTGGGTGTTAGTGGTTTGGTGTCGGGGCAGTCCTGTTTCACAGAATCTATGTAGCGTGGTGTAAAAGTCCGAAAATCCGACAGCTTGGACGATGCTTTGTTGTACTGGACGTGGTTGTTTTTTCCTATGATTTCTAGCGCCCTCTGGTACTCCTTCTTGTCACGCATCAGCTCCCGAAGTAGAAGTATTGGCGATCTGTGTTTGGATATCAAGCCTTTCCCGAGCTTTTTCAGATGGCCTCGGATGTGGTTGGCCTGCCCTGTCCTGTTGTCAAAGGAATCCCCACACAACGGACAGGAGTGGACCATCTTCACAGTCTCAGAGTCTGTGTTCTGCTGTAGTTCTTCTGAAAGATGGGAAAAAGGCACTCATTCAAAAATTAGGATGGCTTATGTTAAAACAGTTTGTGTGTGGTCATTATACTAACTAGAGATTAGGAGATTAGCCTTTAGTCATCCAGTTGGTTGATGATTTCTTAGTCGACCAAGATTTTTATTAGTTGACAGATTATTTTGGGATTATAAAAGTTTTATATGGATAACAGTAGAAAGGAGAACACATGGAGTATGGCTGCACAATATAGTGCAAAAATATCAATATCTCAATTTTGGCTGAGGCAATAACAGATATCAAAAGAAAATACGTATATCGCAACAACACAAGGTTCTTCATTTCACAGAAAGCACAATTTTTAATGAAAATTGACAAAAGGGCAGATTGTATTCATGATTTTCTTTATAAAGTCTTATTTTAGACTTGGGTTTGTCTTGGTTTAGTTACTAGTAAATGAGGCATGTAAGATTTTCTTTTAATTACACTGATCTTATATTAAGTATATTCAAAATCAGAAAAATATCTTTATTGCTATACAAAACATAGTTATCAAATATGGCATATTTCTCTCATATCATGCAGCCCTAACATGGAGTGACTTTTTATATATAAATATGCAACTGATTAGTGGTTTTCTTGTCCTGTCAGTGCACTTTGGGTCAAATTACTAATGTGGAGCAGTGAACATATACATGTATGTAGTGAGTATGAAAGTTCAGCAGTCAATGACCTAAGGATTGGTTCACACTTGTCCTAGTCTAGTCCTGGTCTAGGCCTGGTTTTGTTCTTGGTTTTATGTGGTGTTTGTGCAATGTGAGAGTCACTGGGATCTATTGGTGTATTCCAGGCAACTGCTAACTGGGACATTTCCCACCTCTGACTGGGAAAATGCCTTGGAACACCATTCAAACTTGCAAACTCAGGGATGGATAAAGATGTTTTATACCATAATGAAGTGAATAGACATTTGAATCAAATAATTTCTTAACCCAAGTTTTAAAATTGGATATGCTGTTTGCATACAAGTTCATTGGAACTGGAATACTCTTGAGTTGCCTGGAACGCAGACAAAGCCTAACACCACATTTGTAGAAACAGTCTCTGTCCCTTCAAAAACAGAGCTAATTGGGATAACATCGAAGTGAGGCTATATATCTTAAAACACAAAAGAGAATAATAAAAACATACCTCTCTTCTTCATTAGCGTTGATAATCTGGGTCCAATGGAAGGCTTCTCTTCAGTGGTAGCTACCTCTTCAGCTGACAGTTTGTGACGAGCCTTGTAGTTCAGTCCGATTCTATGAAGATGTCCTCGAACGTGATTGGACAGTCCCACACCCGACTCGAAAACAGCAGGACAGTATGGACAGTTCTTGCGGTTGAGATCCATTTCTGGCAACTCTTCAGTGGAATTTTGAGGTTGGACAGTTTCTTTTTCAATCACCAAATCTTCATCTGTGTCCTCGTCTTTTATTTCAACATCATCTTGTTCCTCACTTTTGATTTTCTCATATAGTTTTTTCGATGCCTGTATGGCTCCCCTCATTGACATTCTTCTACTGTATGTGTAAATGATTTGCTTTTGTCGTTTAAAGATGTCTACGTGGTTGTTGTCAATATCCCTAAATGGAGACATGTCCCTTTTCTCAAATTCCTCCTCATTTCTTCCATACCATTGGGACTTGAAGGTTTTGGTTGAGCTGAGTCTTCTTCGGATGTGCTGTTAATTGGAGTGGCAGTTTTGCGTTTGGAGTAGGTTTTGTTCTGGATAATTGTTACTATTCTCGTCCTTGGTGAATAGCTAGGATCAAGATCACTTTCTGATTGCACTTGGTCATTTTCAGACAAAGGGGACTCGGGCAACTCGTAAGGATCTTTGTCGCTGGTATTGCCATTGGATTCCTTCTTTTGATCATTGGCCGTTGGTCCTTTCTTTTGTCGAGATAAAAGTTCATTGATAGATTTGTCAAGTTTCGACTCTATTTGAAACAATGCTGGACCTCTTCTAACTTTGTCATTTTTTAATAAATCTGAAATGTTGCTGGAATCATGCGACAATACTTTAGTAGAATTTGGACTTCCAACAGATATTTTAGATGGAAACTGTGCATTTCTCAAGTGAGGTTTTGAAGTGGGTACAGGTTTTTGCGTGTATGTAAGACAGCCATATTTTGCTTCATAGACTTCCAGAGACTGGTCGTGGCGTCGCAGTAAATGCTTAGTGAAAACAAGTTTGCTAAATGTTTTATATGAACTACAAATATTACAAGTAAATGAGGGTTTCTCTTCATGCTTTTTTGAAGTAGGAACACTGTGTTGCATAAGAGTATGCTTCCTAAAATCAGACTCATCTTCAGTCTTGAAGGGACATTTTTCACATTTTAACACTATCTTTCTTTTATCTTTCTGGTGTGTTTTTGCGTGATGTACAAATTTATTGGGGCATGTGGTTCCAAATGAACACTGGGGGCAGTAAAGCCACTGAGGGCTGCTACTTTTCTTCTCAAGTTTGGGTTTGTGTACTGCCATGTGCTCGATGAGAAAACCGCTCTTTTTAAAAGACTTTCCACATTCTTTACAAACATAAGGCTTCAGCTGTTCTGTATGCGACTTCATATGATAATCTAACAGATGCTGTTTCTTAAAAACAATTTTGCATTTTGTGCAAGAGTATTCGAGAGACTTCTCTGAATATGAGTTTACTGTGAGTCGATTTTTCAATGGCGAGAGCTCATGATTTATACTGTTCTGCTTTGAATTACTTGTTGGTGTACTATAAAGAATATGCTTGATGGGCTTTGTTGTGCCATTGGTATACTTAGTAACATTTCTGGATGGAGACATCCTTGATGGTGACATCCTTGGTTTGCAGACTTTTATGACTGGAATTTCATCTTCTTGGTCTTCTGAGGGAAACAGCTCTTCCGATGGGTCTACCATTACAACCATGTCCATTTTCCGTTTCCGTCTCTTTGGGATATCAGTGGGAGAGACCTCCTCTTTAGGTTCTTCCCCTGGAGAGTCTCCATGACTATCCCACAAAAATTGCATAAGCTCTTTTTGAGAATCCCAAGAAATATTATTAGGGCTATTAAAGTTATCTGAAGAATCTTCAGGAGAGTCTATGTCAAAATCCCACATCCCACCAATTTCTTGCACCGTTTTAAGTGGTGTGATGTTCTTTTCCTCCTCCTTGTCATTGGAGAAGCTGTTGAGCTCATGGGCCTCAGTTGGCTGATGTACAGAAGGTCCGTTCCCCAAACCAACAGGGGATAACATATCTTCACTGGAGAGAACATCTAGGACATTGTTTGGCTGGCCCAGAGACTTGCTGAAGGCATCTGTGCAGGAGGTCATTCTCAGCGGCTCTTGCATGAGCATGAGAGCATTGATCTCAGGGTCAGCATCCTTGTCTTCTGCATCAACACCTGTCAGACATGACATTTCTGCTGCCATGACCTGCAAGAAAATCAATTATGGGATTACTTTTATAAAAGGCAGACCTAACAATGAAGTGCCAAACTTTGATGCTGACCAGGCTACACCAAGTTATCTTCATATTGAGACCCTTCCTCTCCCACCTCAGACAGGGTGGAGAAGAAACCCAGTGCACAGTAAGAAGTAGGGATGTAACAGTAACCGAAATATCGTGATATTGTATTGTCAAAGTTCTCACAATAATATCGTGGACCCACAGAATATATAGAATTACAAGTCTCTTTGCTTAAATTAAGAGTTATGGTGCAGCACTAGAAAAAGACAGACAGAGGGAACTATACAGACCGTGATCCTTTGCTCCATTACAGTATAAACTAAATAAAGAAATAACATTTCTAAGCACTTTTAACTCTTAGTTCTTTGGATTAAGTCTTGTCAAGGCATTTTAAGAGGAAAAAGTAGCATATTAACAGTTTTGTTATCCGCCACAAAATATCGCAATAAATAAACCGTGAGATGTACATCGTGAAAACATCGTACTGAGAGATTTGGATATTGCTACATTACAAATCATGGGCCTCTTCACCATATCGTGAGCTTTTCCACAATATCGCAATAAATTTCGTACCGTGAGGTCCATACCGTGACAATATCGTATCGTGAGACTTGGATATCGTTACACCCCTTGTAAGAAGGCATGTTTTTCCAGGTAGTAAGGTAATGCTTGCTATTAATGTACGTGGTATGTGCTTAAGTCATATATAATACAATAAATTTCAGATTTGTAGAATTTCAGTAGGTTTTTAAACACAAAATAATCACATCTTGGTTATTGGTTACTCAATATTTGTATTTTTGTCAAAAAGTTCACAGTGAAAAATAATGGAAAATGTACTTCCGGCCTTGGTGCAAACGAGACAGTTGAGCTCCATTGAATAAACGCTAATCGATCACAATCACATCGCTACACAGACAAGCAGGTAGTGGAGCAGCCCCCACAAAAAAGTTATACAATGAAGCTTTAATTGATTAGCTTGAGCCCAAGTTGTATTTGGATTTTAGTTGGGCATTGATGGCTACATTTCAACACTGCCATCATAGGCTTGGAGTGGTACTGTAACACAGATTTTTATTTATTTTTTTCACAGAGAAGTAATTTCCCATAAAAACCTAATAAATAATAATAATAATAATAATAATAATAATAATACAAATTAGTAAAACAGTTTGGTGAAAAAGTGATACTAATATGATATAATGGGGTCTATTACAATAGATTCTACATTCCGTTTGGTTTACAGTAAAACTCCAAAATTCATATTAATAATGAGGAGGTTAATATCAAACAGACAAGCCCAACCTCTCACATGGTTTCAGGATTAATAGCATTTTTATCAGAACAAGGTGACAGGATTGAAAAGGCTTTGAAGGGCAATAAAAGTGTCAAATGTTGAGGATGCTGTCCAATAGAAAACACATGTGTATTTTATAACATTGCACAGTGTGACCAAATAAACAAAGAAGCAGATCTTTTGAACGCCTTGTGAAAATGGCTGTAAATTAAAAAGATATGTGCTTCTACAACTTTCAGCTCAGTAGTTTGGGACAAGCTAGTACAAAGCAAAGTTGCACGGTGTCCGCAAAGATCTATATTTGCACATTAGACCAGATTTCTTTTGCATGTCTGTACCGGCTTTATTACACGTTATTAGCGTGTGTATCACCCCGTGTTTTTGGATGCTGCTTACAGGAGCTGCAGACCATTCCACACCAAAACCTATTCCTCAGGCTAAAACCCAGCTAATAACCTTTATTTCACGTCACAACCCGCGTACACCCCGATGAAGCAGCAAAAAACAACTAAACCTTACCTCCGAGTGGTGTAGATGCAGGCAAGGAACAATTTAAATGCAGCATTGAATAATTTCTTACTTTCGTCTTCCATCTATTTCACAGTCGCCATTTTCCGTGGTGGTCTGGTGTGGGTCAAGCCATTTTTGTAAAGGCACCAGCACAAAGAAGTCCTGGTTTGGATACAATACCGAAACACAATGATATAATGACGGTACACATAAATAAGTATGGTATAAATCTTAAATCGTTAATCCCAATGCCCAAAATAGCGTTATGCATCCACGTGTATTGTAATGTGTTAGCGCCGCGCACCCCCACAGACGAGACAATGGTACGGTCCAAAAAGGAGGCATAAAAAGCCAGTTAATGACCATCTCTTGTGCTTTAGGTTTAGGTTAGCACATTCTCAGCTTGTCCACGGATTTCATTGATCAAACACACTATATTTGGTTTGATACTTTGTTTGATTGTGTTTTTACAGATCACGGTTATGTTCACACTGTAAACTTAACTGTAAAAACATTGGTGCGGTTGGCCCCAAAGGGGTGATGTTGCCCACTCTCTATGGCTCTTGGTCTTTGTTGTTTCAAACCGCACAGACGTGATTTCTCATTCATATGTTAATAAGGCGGTGGTCAATGAGAATGGGTTTAACTTTATGTCAATAATCTGGGTTAATTTTAGCTTGGTACAAAGAGTTCTCTACACCGCATCTTCCAGGATTTTTTTTTCCACTTTCCCCATTAAGCCGTATAGCCATTAGCCATAAGCATATATACAGTCTGTGGCTCCAGGTAAAGCCGACGGCTCCAACAAACGTCCAATCCAATTCTCATGGAGCCTCGACTGACCTAATAGTATACAGACAGGTAATAAACGCGTTGTAATTACAAGTCTTTATTAGTAAATATGTCAGTACCTGTTATTATCTTATTCTATTAACAACGTACACATAAACGTATTAGTTAAACTGTTTTTTTTTATTTTATTTTGCTAATTGCTAATTAGCTCCTGTTCTACGTTAGCTCAAATCAGACAATACCGTTTTTTAGCATGATTTTTCTGTAAAACTACTAGAATTAAAATGTACTGTGTGAAAATTACCCTTTTCATCAATGTGTTTACTAATTTGGTAGTGAAATTTTATTTCTTAATCAGAAAACCTATAAAAATATGATTAAAATATAATGTAGGGAAATTCTGTGAAGAAAATTGAAGCAATTACTTAAACATATTATTCAATTCATGTATCAATCAAGTTAATGCAAATTATAACTATATTCTTTGTTTAATCTGTTGTTACTATACCCTTATTTGTGTGGTAGAATGTTGGATTCAGATGGCTCTACGTCATATCTGGACAGTCTTTTTTTTGAGAAACCTATTGTTCATGAAGTGTGAGTAAAAGAAAAAATATATAACACATGTTTATTTTAATTTATTTATTAATGAAAATATTTTGATTTCAATAGAAGGCCTTTACGGCAAGAGACGAGTCAATGGCAGGTGGAGATACCTCCGTCTTTGTCTCAGATCCCTGGTACTCAGGACATGCAGAAGGAGGCTTTCTCTTTTTTACATTGTATGTTTTAACCTTAACTTGTATAAGACAGTTAGTATCAGTTTTTCAGAGTTTGACTCAACAATTTAATTATTTATATACACTTATTAACCACATATTCACATAAGTACACATTTTTATATTTCTTGCAGGTTTTTCACAGGCACCTCAACAAAAGAAATTTGCTCCCCGTTTTAAAAAGTCTTCTGACTTGAACATCTTGCCATCAGTCAGCAAACTTTCCTACAATCTTAACACTGATGACCATGAAACTGAAGTTGGTCAAAGTAGTGTCACCCAAGGCTGTAACTCTCCTGCTGATCTGTGGGGAGGTAAGGGCTTCAGGGAGTTTTTTGAAGCTGGCAGTACCAGAGCCAAAACCCCACAGGCCTCTGGGCATATCATTGATGATGGGAAGATTCTGTCCCTGGATGACAGTGAAAGCCCTTTCCTGCGAAGAAGGCAAGTCATGTTAAACTGTTTTATAGGACTTTAAAGGTTCACTACTTTTCCTGTGGAGATACCACTTCCTTCCACTACCACATATGTATCAATGGAGACTCAGTGATACATATGTCACGTGTCAGAGCCTCCCAAATCCTTTTCTAAATTTAAACTTGAAATATAACTAAATAAAATCTAATTTCAGACCTGGGCTAAAACCAAAACTCAGCTAAGTTTGAATGTGAGCCCAATGTCTACTAAAGTAGGTCAAAAAGGACAAGCATAAACATAAATAAAATTTACTTCAAAAGCTTATGTATTGCTTTGGTACCTGCTGTGCCAGTTAGAGAATCATTTGAAAAATTCTCTGTGTTATACCAGGCACAGTTATAAAAATATAACCCATTTAAGTCCCATTGCAGGATAAAAGATGACTGGCTATAATTACCTTCACAAAATTCACAAAAATAATGTGATGGCATTATTTTAGGCAGTAGTGACCTATATAACTTTATAAGAAAGGCAAGGTTTTTCAATAAAATATTTGAAATAAAAAAACTCACATATGCTGAACAAGATTATTATTTGTCAGAATTTGCACTTAAAAATGTATTAGTAATCCATATTAACCTTGAAGGGAATTTTTACTTGACAATGACGCATTTTAGTTTGAATAATTCCACTGTGTTTTGCATGAAATTTTCATCTGATGAAAAAACATTGAACTTTGTGCCAGTTTTTGTTTCAAGTGGAGAGGCTCAGTAATTACAGAGATATTAATCATAAACTGGGACAATACAGCAACACTGTGATTTCAATCTTGGAATTACCCAGGTCTTAACCCCTGTTAATTTTAAAACTACCACTACATGACATCACAAGGTGATGACAGATTAATAATAAAGAACTGATCAATCATGTGTGAATGTAACAAAACATAACTCACAATGTTTTTGAGGAGGTAACAACATTCTAACATGGTTTAACGCTCCCAAGCACCAATTTAGTGTAATGTAGGATCTTTAAAAATTCATCAACCATATACTGTATTTTCATGACTGAAATGACATTTATGAAGAATAGCTCTATACATGGCTGTTTTAATAATTTTCAACTTCCACCTTTATAATTTCTTATCAGATGTTTTTCTCTGTCCTCTTTTAGCCTGTTTAAATCTCAGATGCTGGGTAATGGAGGTGACTTATCAAACACCTGTAGTGTCAGTCAAACAGCATTTCGACCTCAAAGTTTTCCTGGGCAAGTTGCCATGGCTACAGCCCCACCGGTACCACCTCCTCCGCTCCAGCCGCTACGCACGACAATGCGCCAGGCGGTCCGCCCAATGCCCCCCACAGACTCACCCCTCCAACCAGCGCCAGAGATCGGGGACACAAAGAGAGTGCTAGTCCCTCCCATGACACCTCAGCCCCTCTGCATACAAGGTGGTATTACATTACATATAGCTCACACAGGGCTCACTGGCTGCTAGCGCTGATTATTAAATGTGTTGCTTCTGTGGAGTTCGTAGTAAAGGGCTTGCACCATAGACTGTATAAAGTGACCTAAGCTAGTGTGATGTCACCTATAGCGTTCGGCTACAGTCAAATGAAGCTTGTGATGCTAGCATTATAGGAGCGAATTTCAAGCTGAGTTCCATATTAGGAAAAGGAATTTATTTATGGACAAAACAGTGAAATGAAAACACCAGGATCATGTTGAGTGGGTTAATATGAATATTTTAAGACCAAAATGACAAGGCTTTCTGTAGCAGTTACAATACAAAGTGATTTGGAGCCAGAGTCAATGGAGCCTGAAGAACCCCCATGCTCGTTTCCTATTTGGAACGCAGCGGGTTAGCTATGTTCATTTATATATACAGTCTATGGATTGCACGTGTCTAGCCAGTGCAGCTGCCACAATGTGTTTGAGGGAGGTTACTCGGGAGGTTAAATAAGGTGAGCTATACCCATTTACTGCTGATGTAATGAATCATGATGAGAGGAAAGTTAAAATTGATGTTATTGTTTTTGCTTTGAAGTCTGCCACTGTAACTTTTTGCTAAAAATATTTTTTTTACTAAAATAAAAGTAGTTTTTATTTTTTTATTGTGTTTTTTGCAGTGAAAAGCTTGAAAAACGTGTCCTTATGGTATTGTGTGAGCTTGCATCTCCACAAACTTGATTCTTAGCTCTCAGCCTGGAGTAGGGCTTCGACTTATTTCCATGGAAATCATTGTTTTTTGGCTATAATATGGCTATAGTATGGCACGGAGAATGGAATTTCCCTGCTGATATGCTACATTCAGAAAGTTACAGATTGTGGCTTTCATTTCAGTCAACATTTCATTTAACGTTTCTAAATACATAACATTTAGTTTTCCAATATTGCAAGCCATTTATACTTGATAAGTGTTCAAATTTAAGTTATGGGAATGTTTTCCTTAAATGAAAATATACAATATCTCCCACACTTGTTTTGCTAATGAATTCAAGTCATATCCAGTTGCTGGTTATGTGTAGTCCAATGCCTAATGTAATAGTCTAATGTTGTTTTCTTCCTAGGGTCAGCAGCTGGAGTGTTGAGATCAGTGGCCGAAGTACGTATCCTTAACTATAATAAACAATTCCTAGTTTCTATAATTTCTTCTTACAAATACATTAAAGGTGCACTATATATTTTTTTGTTGGGAGGGCTGTAACCTGCTTGTTTCTGTGGATATGTCATTGCTCTGTTTGGAATGTTCACAGTATGACATTAAACAGCTGTATTTTACATTTATTAAACTACACGTGATATTATAGCTCAAAAATACCTAGAAAAACAGGCATTCTGTAGCGGTGTCACCTCTCCACAGATCTGACCTGTAACTTGGTCTGGTTTGCTCTCACTGAATGTTAAAAAGTTTAATGCCATACTGTGGAACATTTCAGACAAAGGAATAACATCTCCATGAATAAAAGCATTTGATGGACCCTCCACCTGAAGTTATACCAAGCCCCTTTAATTAACATTACCTACAGTGACTTTCTTAACTCTAATCAGCATCCAAGTTCAGAAGTGTCTTTGACTTCCCCTTCTTCAACTATGTACAGTCCAGCGCTTTAGATGATGTAAGAGCTAATACAAATTCTTCCTACAGTTTTATTTGTTATTTATTATGAAAAATGTCCATATTTTCAGGTTTTTTACACTGGGAGGAACTTTGTGGCCTCAGCTCCGACTGGATCTGGGAAAACTGTGTTGTTTGAGCTGGCCATCATTCGTCAGCTTATGGAGACCTCAGAGCCATGGGCTGACTTCAAGGCTGTATACAGTAAATATTCTAAGGACTAACCCTGGTCTACAACAGGACTAATACCGGACTATAATGGGTCCAAAATCTAAATCTGGACTAAGCTAAACCTGGACTACAGCAGGTGTCAGTTGCCTGCTCTTCTAGTTCGTGGATACCTCAAATTTATCTTGGTAGCTTGAAAGTAGAAACACTGAGAAATCAGGACTGAACTATGACTATACAAGATCTAAATGAGAACTAAATAAATCCTCTATCCTATCTCTTCTGAATGTCTTCAACACTTAGCGAGTATTGTTACAGTATCAAAATTTCAAACTTGACTTTGGTTCTAAGGAATAAGCTCGATACACGATACTGACTCCAATACCACAATGATAATTTGGTATCTTGTGTATGTTTCTTTCTGTAGACAATAGAATGTGATATTCAACATTAAATCATACAACATTCTATTGTATCACTATGCAGTTTTATGTGTGTAATCCCTCCGTGGTCCAGGTAGGTTCCATAGTGTTGTCCATTGGTATATACTAGTCTATGTGCTCTTACACTTGTTCTGATGCAGCTCAAGATCATTATAAAGCCATTCAAGAAAGGTTGATTCTGTCCTGTGAATGTGACTTTTTTAGTATCAATACCTGCTCAAATGTGTATCTAATTTCAATGCTAGTCTTAGTATTGATTAGTATCTGATTTTCCGTACTTTTGACAGCCCTACTTCAAGGCTGTGTTCTAGAGTACAGAGCGTTGTTATGAGATGTGCTGTTGTTTCAGTGGCACCTATCAAGGCCTTGTGCAGTCAGTGCTTCGAGAACTGGAAAAGGAAGTTCGGCCCACTGGGACTGAAGTGCAAAGAACTGACGGGAGACACACAGATCGATGACTTCTTCGAGATTCAAGATTCACACATCATCCTGACCACTCCTGTACGGACCACTCAAGAAAATACAATTGGAATACAATTGGACTAGGACTAAGCCAAAATAGGACTAGGCCATATGACAAAAAATACTCCATATGACGGAAAAAAAATATACTCCAGAGACAATTTTCAATTTTATTTTATTTTTTATTATTAAATCTGAAATCTGCTTTAAAGGTGCACTATGTAACTTTTTGGTTGGGGCACCATCACCTGTTTGTTTTTATGGACATGTCATTGCTCTGCCTGGAATTTTCCACAGTATGACATTAAGCAGGTCTAGCATATACTTATTCAATTACCGGTGGTTTTATAGTTCAAAAATACCTAGAAAAACAGGCTTTCTTACTGTGACCAGAGTTGCCTCTTCAAAGATCTAACCTGTAACTTGTTCTAGAAGTTACCCCAAATAACAATAGTTTTCCATTCCAAACATTTAAAATTTTTCTGTTCAGTCTTGACAAGACCAATCAGAATTGAAAGATGTCAAATAAACTTCTTCAGTAGTATTTATACACCATTTACACCATGTTTATGTTTATTCTATATTTCTATGTTAAGGTTAAGGTTTCTATGTTTGTTTCTCAGGAAAAGTGGGACAGCATGACAAGGAAATGGAAGGATAACTGTCTGCTGGAGCTGGTCAGACTTTTCCTTATTGATGAGGTAAGAAAATCTTGTGAATATATGAATATACACTGTGCTTAAGTTGTATAGTGACTAGTCTCAATTGTGAGCTGTCTAATTGTTTAGCTGTGCATATGGCTGAAAGGTTTTTATTCCATACTCTTCTCTGTTCTCTTTTAATGTTAATTTTATGGTGATTATTTAAGTTTTGATTTGTTTGTATTGTGATTATAATGTCTTTTTTATTCTGTAAAGCACTTTGAATTACTTTGTGTACAAATTGTGCTATGCATTAAACTTGCCTTGCCTAATTCTAATGCTGTAGGTTCATCATATCATCTTTGCGCTGTTTTCCTTACGACCTCTTGTATGTAACTGAGGTATATTTTTCTTACTTATTTTTATATTTAATTTTATTTTTACTTGTACATATATATTTATATAATTATGCCCTATTTGACACCAGTCCTTTGCTATTTTTGCTATGTGTTTAGAATTTATTGTTACCATTTATATTTTTTTTCTCTTTGTTATTATAATATATTGTGATGTGTGAGCTACTGTGTCCAAGTAATTTCCCTTGTGGATCAATAGTTTGTCTAAGTTTCTCTAAGACTTAGTTGAAATCTAATTTAGCCATTTGAATTCTCACTGGCTATGTGACTCAACACATTAAAACTGTCTATTTCTAATGCTGTAGGTTCATGTGGTGAAAGATGCGACCCGTGGAGCCACTCTGGAGGTGGTGGTGAGTCGCATGAAGACGGTGAATGCCTACAGGAGCGCTCAGGACCCAGAGGGCACCGCATCCATGAGGTTTGTGGCGGTCTCGGCCACAATCCCAAATATCACTGATGTAAGACTCTGACACTGGAAAGCACAGGATTAACACACAGATATTTAAGTGAGATTTTATTGGGTGGCAGAGGCTCAGATGTGAAAGTATTCAAATTATGGCTACACAATATATTGATATCGCAATACTGGCTCATGCTATAATCAAGATCACAAGAAAATATCACAAATATTGTGCCAAGTTGCCAACACAAATGGACAAAAAGCAAATTGAAGTTCTACATTAGAGTTGGTCTTGGTTTTATCTTGATTAAGTCTTTATTTTGACCCAGTTCAACTAGTAAATGAAGGCATGTGCATTTTTTTAAATTAAGTTATGCCAAAAGGTATGTTAAAATATCACAAAAAAATAGTTGTCCCAGTACAATACATAGTTATTGAATATCACGTCTTTGCTGATATTATGTAGCCCTAATTCAAATTATGCAAAAACCTCCCCAAATATATCTATATGTTTATGTATGTTTGAGCTAAACTCTCCATCTGCTCATAACATTAGACATAGTTGGGAAATATTAGAAACAGAGTGATTTGAGGAAGTACAGATAATTGTTTTTACACATGAACATTGACATGATTAGGTCATATGGACTGTTGTGTGTTCAGATCGCAGACTGGTTGTGTGACAACAGCGGTCCGGCCACTTACCTGAACATGGACGAGAGCCACCGCCCGGTAAAGCTGAGGAAGGTGGTGCTGGGGTTTCCCTGTAATCCGAGTCAGACCGAGTTCAGGTTTGACCTGACTCTAAACTACAAGATGGCCAACATCATCCAGACCTACTCAGACCATAAGCCCACTTTAGTGGTAGGTGCTGTCTTTCAATACATCATCCAAACTCCCAATGTATTGATCATATTTGAATGATCCCATCTTCTGGATGAGGAAATTCATCTATAGAGTGTGATTTGATGAAAACAAAGCCCCAATAATAAACAAGATTGATTAAGTTCATATAAAAGCTATAATGTCCCTCTAGTCAGTCACTGACTGACAGGCTTTAATTACTGAAGTTACAATATGTAACTTTTTAGCCAAAATAAAAAATATGTTTTGTGTTGGTTACCTATTGTACCTCTAAACTTTTCTCAAATTTTAGCTGTAATAGATTTCGCAAACATGTCTTGAATGATGTGATGTTTTGTCAGTTTTGTACGACTCGGAAAGGAGCCCAACAGGCAGCTGCAGTTTTGGCAAAGGATGCTCGGTTTCTGCTGACTGTGGAGCACAAGCAGAGGTTTGTCTCAAGTTCTTCATATCTGCATGGTGATTACTATGGCGACAACTGCATCTGCTCATGTTTTCAGGCTCATACAGTATGCCAACTCTATTTTGGACTCCAAACTAAGAGGTAGGATCAGTCAGTTTTCACACAGGGTAAAGTTGTGTTCATAATTTACAGCCCCTCTCCATTGCAGACATGATGGTGCTTGGAGTGGGCTATCATCACGCTGGAGTAGATTTGTCAGATAGGAAGTTGATCGAAACAGCCTTCACTAAGGGAGATCTTCCAGTTCTTTGTACGAAGAATTTTTATTTACATTTCTCATCAAACAAGTTTAGAGTGGGCTAATATGTTCTTCATAGTGGGTTCAAAGACAGTACATATTAATTAACATTGACAACATTTTACTAATTTAAAAAATGTATTTAAAATGTTGTAACTTTAGAGTCATGTATTTTTTCTTTGTTTACAGTTACTACCAGGACTTTAGCAATGGGGGTGAATCTTCCCGCTCACTTGGTGGTGATAAAGTCCACGATGCAGTATGTGGGCGGAGCCTGTGAGGAGTACAGTGAGGCCGACCTGCTGCAGATGATTGGTCGAGCTGGACGTCCACAAGTAAGTTCAGATAACTCCTACAGTATTTTTATATGTTACTATATGTTGTTTAAATGACTGCATTTGTTCTACACACTCAGGAAGCTCATATACATTTTCAGACAGTTTTCAAAGTTTTTGTTTTATGAAGTATAGATATCTGAAGCAATGTAGTCTAATATACATTTTGGAATGCAAAAAAATGGTTTAAAGATCAGTGTTTAAAAGTTGTAATGATAAGCTACAAGTTGACCTTTAATTAATAACACACAAAATGTTTCCCCCTGAGTTTGACACTTCAGCGACTGCTGTGATCATGACCAAGAACCAAAACAAAGACAAGTATATGTCTCTAATGAATGGGATGGAGATCATTGAAAGCAGGTACTGTCTCTCATAGCTCTTCTGAACTTCTTATATGAAGCTTCCACATAAACTGTCTCCCGTAAAGAACTAATCAGGGTCTTTTTTCACAGTTTACACAGTAACTTAGTGGAGCACCTAAACGCTGAAATTGTCCTCCACACCATAAGTGACGTGAACATGGCTTTAGACTGGATCCGCTCTACTTTTCTCTACATCCGAGCTCTAAAGAACCCCAGACACTATGGTGAGTACTCTTCAGAAAGAAGAAGTTGGTATGCTCTCTCATTCAAGTTACTAATAATTTAAAGGTGCACTACGTAGCTTTTCTGGTGGGGGGGTCCGTCACCTGCTTGTTTCTATGCATGTATCATTGCTCTGCCTGAAATGTTCCACAGTATGACATTAGACATCTACACCTTACATTTATTAAATTACAGGTTTGCCCAAAAATAGCTAATAAAAACAGGCATTCTAACCGTGAGTGAGGTTGTCTCTCCACAGATCTAACTTGTAACTTAGTCTGGTTTGGGCTCCATGGTTTCCAAATGGTGCTTTAATACCATACTGTGCAACATTCCAAACCAAGTAATAACATCTCCATGAAGAAAAGCATTTGAGAGACCCTCCACCTGAAAAGTTGGAAAAGAAAACACTAGTGGGCTAAAGAAGAGAGAGAGAGAGAGAGAGGAGGAGGAGGAAGGGTGGGGTATGGACGTTCAAAGAACAGACTGTAATCAGAAGCACCTGGTTGTAATCAGGGCAGTCATGTGTGATGTCACCAACTACTGAGAATTGCAGAGGCCACTAGGGGCAGCACACACTTACATTTAGGCATTTTTGGTTAGAAAGCTGCAAATTAGCCTGGTTTGTGTTAACATTGCTGAAGAATGACTAGGTACAGTTGATAAGGCTATTAAAACACCATTAGTGTTTAGTCCCACTTTAGTCAGTTCTATTGTGCCCTCTAAAATATGGTAACATTACCCTGAATTTTTGGGGGTTTAAATACAATAGAAATAAGTTGATGTCTGTAATTTTTGTGATAAACTGTGCATCTGATTGTTATTCTTTTTATTCAGGTTTCTCTCCTGATTTGGACAGACGAGGGATTGAGTCCAAGTTACAAGGTTGGCCTGAAAAAACACACACAATTGATTAGAGTCATGTATTATTTTAGTTAATTTGCTCTGTCTCACAATGTTTTATAAAATGTACTTTATCAGTGACAATTATCAGTGACTCTAATGTTAAGGCTCAGTATTTTTATTGCTCTATTCATCCAAAAGCAAAATTTCTTTTAAGCAACAGTTTTAATGTTTTCAATTCACATCAAGTTAATAATATAATATAATAACATATTTATATAACAAGTTTTGTCCCTTCTGTACAGAACTATGCCTCAAAAACCTGAACGCTCTGTCATCCATCGAGCTGATTCACATGGATGAAGATATCAACATTAAGCCCACAGGTTTATATATAGTAATATATATAGTCTAATATATAGTCAGACATGGGTCATTTTTTATCTATTGCACAGTACAAACATTACAAATTCTACTTTTTAATTGTATTTTCCCAGAGCCCGGGCGGCTGATGGCTCGTTATTGCGTTGCTTTTGAGACGATGAAACAGTTCAGCCAAATTTTAGGCACAGAAACTCTGTCTGACCTGGTACGGTTAGTTTACACTTAAATACATCTTTACACTTATTATACTATTGTATTGTATTTATTGTATTTTTTAGACCCAGCTGGTGTCAAAAAGCAAAGAATTCAGTGACATCCAGCTGCGCATGAATGAGAAAAGGCTGCTGAACACTTTGAACAGGGACAAGAACCGCACCACCATTAGGTTAGAAAACACATTCATATTTTAGGCTCTGAACAGCCACACAACTACAAAAACAAAAACATTTAGCAAAAGTACTAATTATGAAGCTTACAAAAACATATAGCATCGATTAGTTGACTAAATGAGGGTGTGACAAAAGCTCTTGTAGTTTTTCTGCACAGAGGTTCATGCACGAAAAAACATTTAACATGGAGTAGTACTAGAAAACGGTGTATGTGTATGCAAATTTAAAAAGACAGATTAAACCTATACATCTCATATGTCCTACATAAATCATTATTATCAAAATCTAATGATCACATTTTGGTCGACTAAGGCACCATGAACCGATATGTAGATCTATGGTTGACTTTGTTGTATTGGGTGTAATTATAAAAAGTAGTGCTATTTAACTTTTTTTGTTGCAGGACTATAAGACTCTAATATGTTATTCTGCAGGTTCCCAATGGAAGGAAAGATCCGAACCAATGACATGAAAGTGAACTGGTTTGTTCCTCAGCACTTTCAGGGTTTGTGCATTGTTCAGCTGTTTTTCCACACATAATTCTTCTTTGTATTTTGTTTGATAGTTTGATCCAGGCTCAGTTCGGCTCCATCACCATCCAGGAGTTTGGACTGACCCAGGACACAGCAAAGATCTTCAGAACTGGGCTGCGCATTGGGAGATGTATGATTAACTTTGGTGGTCTGAGTAGTTACTGTACAAATAATGTAGAATTACCCTTGCAGTTCTTGCATTCTGACATTTGCCATTTTGACCTCTGAAGGCATTTATAACCAGTGCATTCTTGTGTATATACCTCAGTTTTGTGGTTAAAGGCGCTGTACCTGATTATTAACAGAACTAATTTAGAGTTTACAAGTGCTTTTCAAAACATTCAGAGACTAGAGCGGAGTTTATCAAGGTAAAGCTAACAACAACTAGGATGCTAATTGTGCACTTCTTGATACACTTTAAAATGATTTTGACCTCGATGTCTATACTGGGGCAAGACAAACATTTCTCAAATACATGGAAAAAAATCAGGTATAGGTGCTTTAAATGCAATAGAAAAATGATATAAAAGAGTTTTGGTGTGAATGTATTTTCATCTCCAAAGGTTTGTGTGAATATTTAAGTCTGAAGTTGAAGACAGGTTTCTCTGCTGTGCACGGAGCTCTCATCCTCTCCAAGTGTCTCAGAGCCAAACTGTGGGAGAACTCTCCCTTTGTCTCCAAACAACTAGAGAAGATAGGTATTGCTAAGATTTATATATGCGTTATTACATAACATATTGATGCTTTGCAGCTGATGTCATCCACATTTCATGGGGGTGTGATGCTAACTGTAGACACTGCTATGTCTGAAGCTCTGTTACTCATGTTAGACTTTAGTCTGAGCTTCTGACTAGAAAGAACTGATTCAGCTGGAATTACAACAGGTGATCTGATTTGTGCTGTTAAACAAGTCCCTCTCAAATAAGATTACTCCTTGTGACAATAACCTTATTAACTAGCATTAACCAACAGGTTTTCAGTTAGTCACTCTCACTTTTATTGTTGAAAAAGTTTAAATTAATTTTGTATTTTTTCTTGAGTTTCCAAACATTCTGAAAATTAATTAGGCAGTATTATAATGTATGCATTGTGTCACCATGGTAACTGCTGGAAATTCCTCCATAGACATACATGCAGTACCCCCTCAGAGTGATGTCACTGCAAAGTATCAATTCTTCATAATATCTTTTCACAACTTTTCTAATAATCAGGTTTATTCAAGTGAATTATTACAGATACATTATACTTCTGTGACTGAAGTTTGTGTGTAACATTTTCAGGCCCGAGTCTGTCCGCTGCCATGGTCAACGCTGGACTCACTACTTTCAGCAAAATTGAGGATACTAATGCCAGAGAGATAGAACTGGTGAGTTGTTTCGACATGTTGACGAAATTAGTTCAACAGACAGAATATATGTTGACAATATTGGTTATTTAACACTTTTTATGTCATTCCAAAACATATCTGTATCTAATGTACAAAATATGTTATTATTAAATAAAAATAAAATAAAAAACATTATATTGTGAAATTGTTTCTCTGTTTAAAATATATATTTTTTAGATCTTAAACCGGCATCCACCATTTGGAAACCAGATCAGAGAAGCTGTCATTCACCTGCCTAAATACGAGCTAGCCATCGAACAGGCATGACATTATTTTTTATTCACTAGTTTAATGTTATCATGTATTAAATCATGTTATTTTGCTTTGGTCCACAGCTCCCCCGCTACAGCCCCACCACTGCAGAGATAGTGGTTAAAGTCAACTTAAAAAATCTCTCCCAACTGCAAACTAAAAGAACAGCCTCTGACCAGCACTACATGTCTCTCATCATCGGAGACGCAGACAACAATGTGGTCTATCTACAGAAAGTCACGTAAGATTATTGTACAAAAACATATTAACCAGTAGTTGTAATTATAGTGGTGGAACTTAAGTGCAAAAATAAAAATTTTTAGGTACCTGTACTTTACTTAAAGGTGCACTGGATATATTTTCTGATCTCTCACCTGCTTGTTTCTAAAAACATCTTATTTCTTTGTCTGAAATGTTACACGGTATAGCATCAAACATCAGTCTAGCATTTCCTTAACTACGTGTTTTTTAGAAATACTTTGAGAACATGCTTTCTTGGTGTTATTGGGGTCGCCTCTTCACAGAGCTGACCTGTAACTTGGCCTGCTTGGCCTCTTTGGAGATACACACATTTATTACAATACAATACAAAGCAATAGGATCTCCATAGATACAAACAAGTGGACCCTTTTACAGTAAAGTTATACCCCTAAACTCCACCCACAACCACATTTCAAATACAGCTGCTAAAACTGGAAAGAACCTAGAGGACTAAAGAGGAGAGTGAGAGGAGAGTGAGAGGAGAAGAGGGGCGGGGTCTGGAGGTATAAGGAAGACTGTGATTGGTCTAACAGGTATCCAACCCTTCAAACTTCATCCCTGCAACCAGGTGTTTATAACCAATAGAGGCAGCACACATTTGGTTTTAACTGTTTTTGAACATAAAGCTGCAAAGTACATGTTGGAAGGGATACTTTTTACTTTACATCTAAGCCCAGGTGTCTATACTTTCTACTTTCCACTACATTTTATAAGTGCTTTTCTTATAGTTTGAGACCTCCTGAAATGGCTGAGGGTTTACTTTTTAGCCCATAGTTCATAGTTTGAGCAAATAAAAATTACATATTAAAACACCTACAAATTTGAAATTGATTACTTTGTTTGTGTTGAACAATAATCACAAAACTTTTACTTTTTACTCTTATTAAGCTTTTTTAAATGGATATTTTTTTATTTGGTTTATTCAAGTGATACTTTTATGCATTGTATTGTACTGATTTGGCATTGATATGCAACTATCTACTATACTACAAAGGTGCATTGTGTAACTTTTCTGGTGGAGGGTCTGTCAAATGCTTTTTGTCCTGAAGATGTTATTGCGTTATCTGAAATGTTTCACAGTATGGCATTAAACCTTTCTGCCATCATGGAGACCAAACCAGACCAATTTACAGGTCAGAACTATAGAGGCAACCCCACTCACAGTCATAATGCCTGTTTGTCTAGGTATTTATTAGTTATAAACCCACCTGTAAGTAAATAAATGTAATGTAGAGCTGTTTAATGTCACACTGTGGAACATTCCAGGCAGAGCAATGGCATATCCATTGAAACAAGCAAGCGACAGGCCCCTGACTGAAAAGTTACATAGCGCACCTTTAAGTTTTCCTTAAATGACATAACTGAGTACTTCTGTCTCCACTGTGTCTTTCAGGGACTTGGTGCTGTTAAAAGGCGGGTTATGGTCAAAGCGCATTGAACTGAGCAGAGCCTCAAAAGGATCAGAGATCAGTGTGCACCTCATTAGCTGTGATTATGGTAAGATCTGTTTAATGTAAGTGATGAGACTTTAATGCTTTTAATGAATCTTTGGGATCTGTCAGTTTCAAGTTCGAAAAACTGGTTCTTTCTATATTTATTTTTGTTATATTTTGAAGTCACAAACTGTGCAAATTTAAAGGTTGGGACTTCATTTATGTACCCTTAGAAATTAAGTGTAATTGGAAAAAACAAAGAAAAGACTAGTCAAAACCCTGGACTGTATAAAGAAGTGGATTAAGATCGTGTTTGGCTCCAGCCAAATGAAGCTCACAAGGCCAGCAGTCATAGGAGCGAATTTCAAGCCAGTTCCGTATTAGGAATATGAATTTATTTGCAGACAAAATAGTAAAATAAAAACACCAGGATCATGTAGGGATGGTTAATATGAACATTTTAAGACCAAAATGACAAGGCTCACAACAGTAGTTACAGAGACAGGGGTGACAGTTGTTCAATGTAAAGTCAACAGCCCTGCTCGCTTCTCATTTGGGAAACGGTGGCTAGCAGGTTAGCTGTGTTCATTTACATACTGTATATAGTGTATGGGCAAAACTCATGATTTGCTTCATCTTTAGTTCAGCTCAACTCTGTATGGAAAAATTAGATTCAATCATGAATGTTGCATCACATATAATTGACCAGTTTATGTGAAAAATGGTGAACTTGCTACTTTTTTCAGTGGGATTGGATGTTCAGCACAAGTTCAGCGTGTTTTACTCTGGAGCAGCCAGCGAAAGTGTTTCTAAACCAAGACACACACAAAATACCCCACAAACAACAGTGAGAAGAGAGCACAGAGAATATGGCACTGTTCCACAAGGTCTGGTTATACTGGGTTTTTCTGTCTCCCATTCAAACTGTATGAATGCTGAACATAATCTTGTTTTTGTTATTTAAAACAGATTTGGGCATAATGAGAGAGTGCAACCACTTTTGCAAGAACAAGGACCTCTGTGCCCACGACTGCTGTGTGTGAAGTTAGATCATGATGTATATTCAAAGGACTTAAAACAGCTTGGAAATGCGATAGTGGGTGCAATAGAAGGGTCTGGAATCGGACCATAGAGCGTGACAAACCTGCATCCTAATCTGGGATGGTCCAACCGCAGCCGCTAATTTGTAGCATGTGTCTTACAAATGCAGAAGACTCCTTTTGAAAATTCTCAGATCATTCAGAACAAAATATATAACTTCTTTTACCTGAGATAGTTTGGTGCTTTAGTTGTTGATCCTGCAGAAATCTGCGCTGTTTTTCAGTCCTCTGTGTTGTATTTTTCCTTTTTTACTCCTAAACCGCCATGTTTGTTTTGACATGAATGGGCCACGCGTCTCTGATTGTTTTAATGTGCCTGTCAATCACCCTCACAGAAGTTGAGGAAACAGGACACAAGACACCAGACCCTCTCGTCTTTGTAAAGTTTTGTCAAAGCTTGTGGTTCTGGCTTTAAGGTCAATGACAATGAAGCTGAACTGTCCCACCCACTTCTAAGTCCGCTCTGTTTCCAGAAGTACATTTTAATTCCTATGAACTTCCTATAAACTTTTCGAAAAATTAAATATAAAGAGTTCAAGGCATCACAGAGGCTAAGCCAGCTGCTATGTGTTGACTATGTCCATAAAGCAATTGTTCTAAGTCCAAAAAGCACATTTAAAATGTAAGATTCAGCTAAATGCTGTAATAACTTTGCTGTTTATAAAATTTCTGAAAGAGATTTTACATTGATCTTGCGGTCATTAGTTACGAAATAGTCGATTAACCCTGAGCAAGCTTTTAAACGTTTATTATTATTTTTGTTCTTATAGTATATGGGCAAAATAAATGGGAATTTTACATCTGGAAACGGGATGGGTCACTGTTGTGCTTCATTCCTATTATCCCCAGAACTCCCATACACTCATACCATACACGGAAATCTTGTTTAGGTAAAATAGGAGTAACCATTCCAAAGAGGCGAGCTGCAAAACCGGAGTTCTCTTCATATTTGAATGACCTGAAAACGAGATGTGACACAATGATCCAGACTCCAGCCAAACGCCTGAAGGTGACACAAGCAAATCAGAACTTACGCAAATGAACTACAAACAAGCAAACTCTTGTGCTTTTTTCAGATGAAAATGGAGACGGAGGAACCAGCCTATAGCAGAATGCAGGAGTATGCCTATCAACCCAAAGACAAAATGCAGATTGTGCCAAGGTAAATTACAAATGCCAATTCATCAAAAATTGTAAATGTTTTTAAAGGTCCTATATTATGCAAAACTGACTTGTGAGCTTTTAGCCATGTTATGATGTTGTTCCCTTCTCAAAAACAGACCTGGAGTTGTGTTGTGTTTCATTCACATGTTTGACTAACCCTCTATTATTAGTGTGTCTACATCTCCAAAGCTCAAAATTACAGATAGATTTAAGGTTAACAGCTATTTTTAGTCTTAACTGTACTGCTTTACTTTTCAATACTCTAGAATAGCTTTAAATTGTTGCTTTTATTTTTAAATATTTTTTATTTTCCTTTTTGTACAGTTGAAACTGCCAAAAGGAAGTCTCTCATATTTGATGGTGCGCTGAGAAGGGAACCAATTTTCAGTGAGGCTAAAACAAAAGTTGGGCAAATCCAGGGCTGAAATGATCAAACT
The DNA here is from genome assembly GCF_026225935.1 of Boleophthalmus pectinirostris. Classification (NCBI taxonomy): domain Eukaryota; kingdom Metazoa; phylum Chordata; class Actinopteri; order Gobiiformes; family Gobiidae; genus Boleophthalmus; species Boleophthalmus pectinirostris. The sequence continues at coordinate 4,170,842 of NW_026571095.1, forward strand.
GATTCTATAGAAGGTGTATGGAAAACACATTGGAGCATTTCCTGTATTACCACTTAATGGCATCACAAGGAGTAACCGAGTATTTTCAGGTTAAAAAAAGAACATAGCCTAAATCTGCAGAATTTGTGTGTTAAACATGAAACAAAACACAACTCCAGGTCTGTTTGTAATGAGGAATCAATATTATTACATAGATTTTATAAATAGTCCAATATAGGCCCTTAATTTAATTTTTTTTGTATTTTGTATTATTTTGTATTCATATATTTTTTCAAGATATCAAGGAAGTTCGGATGAGGTCCCGTCCAGACCTTACATTGAGACTGTGGATTTGACACAAGAACAGGACTCACACAACTTTTATGATGGTAAAGAAAGACTAATGTTCATTTTGTCTTCAGTTGTAATTTGTCTTTTTATTGTCTTTTTTTAATCCGTCATTTAATACTGTACTTTTGCATTGTTTTATTTTTAAGATCACGAAGAAGTTGAAGTCTTTGACCAGAAGCCTCCCATTTATGAAACATACCAAAAAGGTACTATAAAAACACACTAAAATAAAATGTAATATTTATAATATGTATGTAATATGTAATATGTATGTAGTATGTATGCAATAATATAATATAAAAAAAAACTTTTTCTAATAACATTACTGAGAAAACAAGGAGCTTATGAAAAAAAATCAGTTTCTTGCTTTCACCACTAGATGGCACTGAAAGCTAAATAGACTTCATATGCTTTTGCTGCACCTTTTGCAAAGTTGAAAATTATGTTGTGAGATAACAAGTTGTGAGCCTGTGGTATTGTTAGCGACTTCACTCTAAAAGCCTTGCACCCTGATTTACCTGCAAAGTAATATGTTTTCATAGATTTGGCCTCTCCTAAGGGAAAACCGATCTGTCTTTTGGGTATAATCTGTAGTAAAAATGTTTGAAAAATCCAAGACACTGTTGTTTTTAAGAAAAAATAAAAAGTCTTTATTACAGCATGGCTAATGACATAAAATACCATATCATACAACCCATTTTGCCGTAATTTAAGTCTTGTTTTAAAGGCTCGCTGTGTAACTTTTCTGATGGAAATTCAGCCAGATTGCGGATTCCCCATCAGAAAAGTTACATAGTGCCTATTTAACTTTGATGTTTTTCTTCTAAACCAGGAGTCGCCATGGATCAGTCCTACATTCCTACACCCAGTACTAGATGGCCGGCAGCAGATCCCATCCAGGATCTACACTATCAACAGAGTTCTCAAATTCCAAATATCAACTTCGACCTTGGAAACCAGTGGGATGAGTTTGACGAGGAGAACTTGATCAACACCAGCGAAACATTAGGAAGTGCCCCATTTTTACAATACAACAAAACAGGTAATTTTCACATTTATATAAACTAAACTATTAAACTATTTTTGAACTATTATGTAATTTTGAAATCTATTTTTACCAAGGCTTTGTTGCTCCGTCAGTGCCCTGTGTGACATCTTTTGCAACACCAGTGAGGTAAGAAAAATAGATGTACTAGATGTAGAGTACTATAGTCAAAAATCATACGCAAGTGAGAGCTGTGTTACTTCAAAATAATATTACTAAAGTGCAATTACAAAGTAGTGGTCCAAGAAATGACTCAAATGAGAGTAAAAACTATTCGGGGAAACTGCTACTCAAACATAACATCTGTTGTATAACTTGAAGTTATTGTAATTTGAAAGACAAAACACTAAAAAATAATGCACCATGTTCAAAGTATAGACACAAAAATGAGAAAAACTATATAATATCTGAAGGAGCGCAGCAAGAAACTAATGTTCAAATCATTTAATTTTGTCAACATAAAGCTTTTGTCACTTGTAGACTTACTCACAGTGGGAAGAGTAACCAAAACTTTTACTCAAGTAAGAGTACTTTTACTTAAGTGAAAGTATTACTCAAGTAGAAGTAAAAGTATGCTGCTAGAAAATTACTCAGAAAAGTACAATTTCTTTTAAAGTATTAAGTAAATGTTACTTAGTACTAATCACCTCTTTATGAATGTATATATTTATTTCTTATATTTTTAGGTCATCTGTCTGTAAGATTAAGACTGATCTGCCCAGTCCTCGGCTTTCTCCATCAGCCAGCAGACTCACTCTTAACTTAAGTAAAAAGGTAATCATGTTATGTGCAAAATGTAAACTACTATTTGTACTTTTTGGTTGGAGGTCCGTCACCTGCTTATTTCTATGCATATGTCGTTGCTCTGCCTGAAATGTTCCACAGTATGACATTAAACAGCTCTATTTTATATTTATTTTATTAAAGGTGGTTTTATAGCTCAAAAATATCTAGAAAAACAGGCATTCTGACTGTGAGCAGGGTCCCTTCTCCACAGATCTGTAACTTGGTCTGGTTTGGTCTCCATGAAGATTGAAAGGTTAAAGCCATACTGTGAAACATTCCAGACAAAGCAATAACATCTCCATGGAGAAAAGCATGTGACGGACCCTCTACCAGAAAAATTACACAATGCACCTTTAATAAAAGTATTTGTGAATCATGTTATCTTTTCGTAGATATTTGGACAAACGCCGGGAATATTTGGAGATGAGGTGACAGTAAAAACTCCAGAAATCACCCAACGTCAGATACCGCTGACGAACAGCTTTGGTTTCTTCTCAAAAGTGAATAATACACCAGTATATGACCAGTCAACGGAGATCAACAGGTAATTGATACTATGAAGCAACATGACGCTGGGGTTGTATTCATGTATATCTATGGCGAAATGTTCAGCAGTTAAAATAAGTCCGAAAACTCAAGATAAAATACAAAATGGATTTAAACTACACATTTTCAGTAGCCTGTGATCAATACGAGTAGTTAGATAGAGATAGTTCAACAAAAATAGTGAGTGTGCCTAATGGAAAAATTGTTGGTTAATGCTAGGTAATTTGTCTGTACCAGCTCATCTGTTGTAGTTCCAACTAAATCAGCTAAATCAGATTGTGGTAAAACAAAACCCCAACTTGAATAACAGTGCTTCAGACAGAACAGTGCTTACAGTTAACATCACACCCCCAGGGAGTGTTAATGACATCAGCTGCACAGCATCTATTATGAGTAATAAAAAAATAATTACACCAACTTTGCTACTTTAATCTGTTGTCTCTTGTTGCAGTGTTGTGATTAAAGAAGAGGACGCATTTCTTGGAATTTTTGATGGAATATTTTAGCTCTGCATGTGTATTTAAACTACTGTTCTTTATGATTCTAATGGTTCACTTTACATATTTATTTATTTATTTATTTGTTTGTTTGTTATACTCATTGATATTTAACCAAGTGTTTGCATTGTTCACAGATAAGTTCATGGTGTCTATGTTGTCAAGTAAAAATCAAATATCTGTATTATTTATAAATACAGAGGCATGTAAATGTTGTCACTCACAATCTTTGCCTCATTGACTGTTGAAGATTCAGTATTAAATTATTTCTCGTTTTAACTGTCTGGTTTGTTGTAGTTTGGGAATAGGTTGATCCTTATAATTTAGCTTTCTGCAATGCAAAATGGATAAAGACAGAACATAAAAATGTGGAAATGTAGAGGTGAGTAGAATAACCTAAAACTGTACTCAAGTACAAGTAATGTTACTTCAAAATATTATTATTCAAGTGGAAGTACAGAGTAGTGGTTCAAGAAATGACTCAAGTAAGCATAAAAAAAGTATTTGGGTAAACTCAAATAAAAGTAACTTAAAAAGTAACTGTCAGGACATAACATCTGATTTATAATTTGAAGTACATGTAATTGGAAGGACAAAACATTAATTAAATAATGCACAAAATGTGGTGTTTTCAAAGGACAGACACAAAAATGAGACAAATTAAATATTGTCAACATAAAGCTTTTGTCACTTTCTCAAAGTGAGTAGACTTACAGTGAGAACAGTAACCAAAACTTTTACTCAAGTAAGAGTACTTTTCAATAAAAATAGTATGCTGCTAGAAAAGTACTCTGAAAAGTACAATTTCTTTTAAAAGTCACTCAAGTAAATATAACTGGGTACTACACACTTCTGGGGAAATGAGAGAAGAAACGATGGCATTTTCATTCATAAAAATCCTTCACAAACATCTACCCCGTGACTTCAACGCAAATCTCGCGAGAACACCTTTACGTCACTTTGAGCGCGGGGTTTGTTGTTGGCGGAACTTATTTCTTTTACAGCTCTTATCTTGCATTTTTTGACAGTTTTTTGCACTTTATTTGACATGTATTACGTATTTTACGATCAAAACAGTAACGCAAATGTGTAACCATTTGTGGACGTGTTTTTAAGACGTTAATTTCGGGATATTTGCACTTTTAAATCGACAGAAACGGTAAGTATGCACTGTCTTAATTTCGTATACACTTCTGAACGGCTATAATTTCCTAAGTTGACACCGTTTTGCCATAAGATCAAATATTTTGTGCTATACTAATATTTTCAATTAATTTAAGTCAATGATACGATGACGATCCTATAATTGCTGTGTTTCAGATGGAGGTAGTTCCTGTTCACACTGAAACCATCATCAGCACAGAGGAATGCCTCAAACCTGAACGAACAAACAGGAGAAGTAAAGTTTCAAGTGAGACAAACGACTATGTGACACTAAACGAGTAAAAATATGCATAAATGTGTATTATATATGTATTTTTTCCTCATATTTCTTCCAGGAGATGTAGAAACAGACATTGAGCTCCTTTACAAAGCTGTTCCTCAAATTGGGAAAGTGTTCCGCATCATTGATAAAATTGGAGAAGGTACATTAATTATTATAATTTAAAAGGTGATATATAGCACATATTGTGGAATATTATAGTCAAAATAACAACATTTCCATGGAAATAAGCAGGAGGTTCCCTCCAGGAGAAATAATAGTCAGGTTTGTGGAGATGTATGCAAGGTCTTCCACCATGGAGAGGTTATTCTTTTGCCTGGAATATACCACAGTATGGCATTAGACTTGTCTTGCTTTTCCCCCAGTGTTTTTATTGCTCATAAATACCTTGACAAACATGTATTCAATTTATTACTATAAGCAGGGCTGCCTCACCACAGATCTGACCAGTAACTTGGCCTGGAGGTATGTCCTCTCCATGGAGATTGATATGTTTATATCATACTCTGGAATATTGTAGGCAAAGCATTAACATCCCATTGTAACAAATCCTCCTCCCAGAAAAGTTAGAACACCTTTAAAACACGTTATATTGTGATTTTATTGGAACCAAAACACTTTCATTATTTATTATTAAGTTAGTACAACGCACTTTGATCACTGCACGTTACCATCACATTATACCTATGTACAGTAACTGTTGTTGTTTGCAGGTACCTTTAGCTCCGTTTACCTGGGAGAGGCCCAGATGCATGATAGGAGTCGACAGAAATTTGCCCTCAAACATCTGATTCCCACAAGCCACCCGACGCGGATCGCTGCAGAGCTCCAATGCCTCACCGTTGCCGGGTTAGAGCAAGATTTATAACTGTTTATTTCTAAGCATCCTTTTCCTATTATTCCTATTATTCCATTTAAAGGAGTATTATGTAATTTTTCTAGTGGAGGCTGTAGGGTCTGTCTAATGCTTTTCTTCATGGAGATGTTATTGCTTTATCTGAAATGTTTTGAAATGTCTGGCATCAAACCTTTCTATTTTCATGGAAACCAAACCAACTAACAGGTCAGATCTGTGGAGAGTCAACCTTACTCACAGTCAGAATGTCTGTTTTTTGAGGTATTTTTGAGCTATAAAACCACCTGTAACTGATTAAATGTAAGATAGAGCTGTGGAACATTCCAGACAGAGCAATGATCCATAGAAACAAGCAGGTGATGGACCCCAACTCAAAAGTTACATAATGCTTCTTTAACTTACTTAGACTTAGCCTTTAGTTTAAGTCTGAGTAAGTTATTTCCATTTAAGTGAGGATGGTTTGATTTGGAATTTTTATTTCAGTCATTTCCAATATTTGTCTTGCTGTAGATGGCGATAATTGAATATTAGATTATTTATTTACATGGCGATGCCTGCAAATTTGACCAAAACTGTTAGCATTACAAATTAAGTTCTTCCTGTTGTAAAAAAAAATATATCGAATTGTATTTTCTGAGTTGCATTTTACCTGATATATTGGGAAGTTTTACCAATTGATACTTTGCAGCTGGTCAACATTCTCTGGGAGTGTGATGTGTAGGCCCTGCTGCATTTGAAGCTCTGTTAGACTATTTAACACACTTTCTTTTCTCATATTGCCCAGCCCTACTTCAAGATGATAAAACATAACATTCTTTATACCTACACACGAATGTTTTTTCCTTCAGAGGCAGAGAGAATGTGATGGGAGTGACGTACTGTTTCAGAAAAGAGGATCATGTGGTGATCGTGATGCCCTACCTGGAGCACAGAGCCATAGTGGTACGAGCAGATTTTTAATGTTCCTGTCTTTTGAATAGAACACTGGTTTAACTGTAGTTCTATCTGTAGGACATCATCAGCTCTCTCAGCTTTGAGGAAGTCCGTCTCTACATCTACAACCTGCTCAGAGCTCTGAAGCACATTCACCAATTTGGGATCATCCACCGAGACATAAAACCAAACAACTTCCTCTACAACAGGAAGACCAAAGAGTGAGTGTTTTTACATCGTATCATATCGTATTTATCATGCAACAGAACAGGAGTAGTTTGTAGCTTTAGCAAAGTAATTTATTTGTAGTTACTTTGGAAGTATAACTAGCGTATAACATTACTAGCTATAATAAGAAACTGACCTTGCCTGACCAGCCTGTCCAGAAGAGTCTGTGATCAGGCCATAGAGCATGAAAAACCTCTGACTTAACTAAAGGTTTTACAAAAATATCAATCTTTTTTTGTAATTTGATTATACAGTATTGATACCATATCAATACCGTGGGCTGCTGTATTAATATATATCTGCAGGAGTGTTTTTGGGTATAGTTTTATCGGAATATTTTGTTGTTTGTTTAGATAAAGGAAACTTGTTTATGCCATAGATTTAACATATTTAATGTTTCAATGATGAAAGTGGATATATTTCATTTTCACTTTGCCCAGATAGTAGTTTAATAAAGACTTGGTAACTCTAAAGGCTTAGATTTAGCCTTTATTTTTTACTGAGCCATATCGAATTGATTTGAAATATAATGTCTTATGCTATATTATAGAAAGTGTACTGTATGGAGATGCGTATCGGGGCCTGTGTATTGAGGCATGTACCGTATCAGCTATTTCCTAATGATACCCAGCCCACCCAGGCCTAGTCGTAACTTGGAATGGTCCAACCACAGGCGCTAATGTGTAGCATGTGGAAGACATCATAACATTCACTCTTGTTCGTACTTAACTATTTGACCTATTTGTCCTTCAGATACGCCCTGGTAGACTTTGGCCTGGCACAGGGCACTGCGGACACACAGATCGACCTCCTGAAGGTTGGCAGATCTCACAGAGGCGCTGGGTCTCCTGCCAAAACCCAAAGAGCCAGTCAGAAGAGCCGACCTCTCCCCCCTCACTCCTCTCATACCCTCCCCACTGCCTCCACTTCTGCCCCTCCTCCTCTGCCCCTGTCTCTGCCCCTGTCTCTGCCCCTGTCTCTGCCCCTGTCTCTGCCCCTGTCTCTACCCCTGTCTCTGCCCCTGTCCCCCCTCCTGCCCCTGTCTCCTCCTCCACCTCCTCCTCCACTCTCTGCAGGAAGGTGGTCCCCAAACGCCGCACTGTTACCGGGGCCTCCACTGCACGCTCCAAGCACTCAAAGGTGGTGTGTTCTTCTCACTGGTGTGGGTCTGTGTCACTGGTGGGGATCTGTAGAAACCTTGTTGTTGACTGTAGAGCTGTAAAGTTGGCTGCCAGGCCTCACACTCTTTGGAATTGAAGCAATGTTGCTAAACTTGGCCAAGTATTATGTTATTAGGTTCTTTTTTTCAGACCAAGAGTTTGTTTTCATACCTGACAGTTTGGACTGCTCACTAGTGGTCTTCCTCAGAGTCACGTGATGTTAATATAGACAGGTTTTCCAGCAACATCACATGACCACTCTGAGGAAACCTCTAGTGAGCAGTCCAAACTGTCAGGTATGAAAACAAACTCTTGGTCTGAAAAATGAACTCAGTAACATAAATTATTGGAAGACCATATGAACTTCACTGGACTATTGGCCAAGTATTACTTTGTATCAGATCTCTAACTGGATAATTATGTTATCCAATTCATACATAAACTACCTTTTGTTCATGATCTATAGCCCCACAATATCTTGAAAATGTATTTAGACTCAGATCATTTCATTTTGTTGATCTTAACTGTCAAAATATTTATCATGGATATCAAATATAACAATTTTACTTTTGCTTACCGTCCTTTAGCATGTTAATCTACAGCTTGGGCTAAATCCTCCGTTTTTTGTAAAGGACTTATCAGGCCTTCGTAAAGTGCAGCGGCCGGTGTTTGGAGAGAGGAACATGAACAGCTGTACCCTGGTCTCTGCCACCACCAAAGCCTCATCTGCTCAAACTGAAGTGAGCTGCCTTCTGATTATATGGAATCAACAAAACACACTCCTGGTCTGAGCTCTAATTCTTTTCTGTCCAGTTGGTGAAGGTTGTAAAAGCAGAGGACCCAGCCAATCGCAGGTACTCGTCGACTGGCCGTGGCTCCTCCCTCAAGACTCAGGGAGCCAATCAGAAGCCTCAGAGAGCTGTGCCTCTCAGTGCTACCTGTAGCTGCTACAATACTGACCGCGTCTGTAACATTTGTTTGTCCAGGTAAACTTTGCAACCGTAACAGTTAACACTTTTCAAAGGTCCTGTATTACACAAAATTGAGTGAGGTTCAAGTCATGTTATATTGTTGTCACCTCCTCAAAAACATACTTAGTGTTGTCTTTTGTTTCATTCATACATGTTTGAGTAAGCCTTTTATTATTCGTTTGTCTAGAGCTGCAAAGGTCAAAATGCTCTGTTCCACCTTATGATATCATGAAGTTTCAAGTTAACTAGTTTTCAAGTTAACAGCTACCTATTACTTTTAGTTCAGTAGAAATTGTTGCCTGGAAATCCAGAAGGATATTTCTCTGTACTTGTCAGCCGCTGGTACAGCGATGAGTCTGGATTCGTCCAGGCAATAGAAATTGGCAATTATAGGGCTGAAATTATCCAAATGATTCTAATGAAGGTGTGTGGAGTTTGACATCACAAGGTGGAACAGAGTGTTTTCTGTTTGATTGAAAAACACAGCCTAAATATGCATATAACATAAATCAGAAAATAGTGTAATATGGATCCTTTAAGCAATTTTAAGTGTGAAATTATATACAGATGTTGAGTTGGTTTATAATTTAATGAATGAAATGACGGTGAAAGTAGAGAGCAATTTAAAGAAGACATTTTATGCTTTTGCTTAACATCAACAAAAATATGTTTATTGTAAATTGTAATATCACAAAAAACAGCATGGTTAAACGCTCCAAGTGTCATGCCTCTTCTTGCTATTTAAACTCATGGAAAATCAGTGTAAAAGCGATGTTATGGTAATTATTATTATTCCATTGATTTGTTCCTCACAGAAAGCAGCAGATCGCTCCTCGGGCTGGGACTCCAGGCTTCAGGGCTCCAGAGGTCCTCACCAAGTGTCCAAACCAAGGCACAGGTCAGTTTAAAACCATGGGTATGTTTAGTGTTTGAACGGGCCGCTGTGTAATAGGGCTGTAGTCCTTTAGTCGTTTAGTTGATTAATCGATCGATGGCGTCTTTGTCATCCAAAATTTGTGTTAGTCGATTATGAGGATTTTTTCGATTATAAGGATTTATATGGGACAACAGCATGAAGGCTCAATAAAGTTTGTGTAGTTCTTAAGGAGTTGGAGAATAAGTGAGTTATTTGAATATTTGGTATTATTGTTTGTTGTAGAATTTTCTTTTTCTATTATTATTTATATGTGTATGTAAGACTCGTGATTCACAAGTTTAACCTGGTTTTATATAGATACTTTGTTTCTTAGGACTGTTATTTGTTTAAATTGCTGTTTTTACATGAACTCCCCCTGCAGGTGTATTCTTATGAGGGCAGTTTGGGTCAGGTACATAGAGATACATAATAATTTTGAGAGCTTTTGTCAAATAATCGATTAGCAGGACATGTCTTTAGTCGACTACCTTCAAAAATTTCTCAAAATCCATCTATTTAGAACTGCTTTTAATGTGTAACTTGCTTTTAAATCATGCCTATATTTTGTCTGTCATCTTTTTTTAAATTTTTTTTTTATTAAACTCTTTTTAATTATATTCTTCGTACAGGTTAGAACAGTGCTTTATAAATAAAATGTAATATTATTAAGTGCAGCCCTGACATGTGTCTTTGTCATTGTTCAGCCATAGACGTGTGGTCGGCTGGGGTGATCCTGCTGTCTCTGCTCAGCGGGAGGTATCCGTTCTTTAAAGCCAGCGACGACCTCATCGCTCTGAGTCAGATCATGACCATACGTGGATCCAGAGAGACCATCCAGGCAGCCAAAGCATTCGGTTTGTGTTTTTACATCTACTCTGTGTGTTAGGACAAGAACCAGGAATGTTCAGTGTGCCTGTGTGACAGGGATGGGACAATAAACAATAATATCAATTATCGTGATATAAAGGGTATACATTGATCATTCATGGGACATTTTATATAATTGTGAGAATAGCCAACAAAAATAATCGCCATTTTATCTTTAGAATGTGCAGAAAAACTTCTTCATACTTCATACTTCTCCATCATGGTCTCTTCTAGATCATTATTATTTTCACTTATAAACACACAAGTGCACTACTAACAACTGTTTAAATATGGAACTTATTTGTAATATTAAAATTATACTTAAAATTATTATAAAATTATATTATTATTAAATTATTAATATCCTTGATATAATTGTGATATAATCATTAATTGAAATATTTTGGCCATGGTAATCGTAACATCAAATTTCAATATCGTCCCATGCCTTCTGTGTGATGACACAGTGTGTTTCCATGCACATCAGTATCCTGGTTATTATCCATATCCTGGTTATCGCAGGATTCGGGATATGCTGTTTACATGTTACTGTTCTGTGCGTATATTGCGTTGGAGGTGGTTCGTGTTAAACTTTTCAGAGCTCATACCTGTGCAGGTCTTTATTTAACAGTCATTTCACTCATGCGTGGTCACTTTATTTATGTTGGCTCCGTTGTGATGAAAAGAATAGTAAGTGTTTCTTTTTTTGGACGCAAATGCACTCAACTTTATGTTACCATATTCGGGATACTGCGTATACATGCCACAGTATCCCAGTTACTGTTGTAGCTGCAATGTCTCAGTTTCACATAACCGGGATATTCGGGATAATAAAACTGGGATACTGTGTATACATGCACCACGATGGAACCGGGATACTGATGTGCATGTAAACGCACTCATTGACGCTATGCTCCACTCCCAGACTGTCCTTTAAAGTAGTACAGAATGACATTTTGGCACATATTGCCAAACCAAAATTGACTTACACCCACAACTGACACCTACTAGTGTCACGATACTAAAATTTGAAACTCGATTTTAATACTAAGAAATAGACTCAATTCTCACTCCAGATTCCGATACTACAATGATAATTAAAAAGACTCTTTATTTAGACAATAGGATGTCCTTTTTAACATTAAGTCATAGCACTTTTCTGTTCCCACGTGTCCAATGTGTAACTCCTCAGTGGTCCAGTTGGTTCAGTGTTGGTCCATGTGTGTATACTAGTCTATGTGCTCTTGTACTTGTTCTGATACAGTTCAAGATCATTTTAAAGACATTCAGTCCTGTGAATGTGACATTTTATACCTGCTCAGATATATTGTATTGATACTAGTTTAGTATCAGTATTAGTACTAGTTGATTTTCGATACTATTAACAACCCTACTACTTACATTACTCACTTCAAAACTCATTTGCACTTTAATCTGTAAACTAGCATGTGGTTTGAGTAATTGCATTTCATTTGTTTCAGGTAAATCCATAGTATGTAGCCGGGAGCTGCCTCGTCAGGACCTCCGAGTGCTGTGTGAGACGCTCAGAGCGCGCAGACCGTCCCCTGATGACGATGATGTCACACCTCTGCCTCAACACAATGGCGCCATCTCCCGAAAACCATCAATACCAGAAGACACGCCCACTCACCGCCCCGCAATCAAACAAGAGGACAGTTATGAGCACACGCCTCTGCACACGGAGCGCACAGAGGCGGTTACCATGGAGACGGAGAAGGAAGAGGAGGGGGGATGGGGCAGGGTTCCAGATGAGGCGTACGACCTTCTGGACAGACTGTTGGAGCTGAATCCTGCCACAAGGATCACAGCGGCAGATGCACTCACACACCCACTGTTTACAGATCTGAGACCGCTAACCTGAGGGACTGGTGTGAATGACGGCTGAGATCACTGACTTGAGACGTGTCATAAGTGGACAAGCTAGTGCTTTAGTAGAGGTTTACAATTTAAACTGAAGTAACTAGAAACAATATTCTTAATTGACATGCATATTAGGGCTGCACAATACATCACAAAAGTATTGACATTCCAGTTTTGGCAAATGCACCTATCAGTATCACAACACCGAAGATTGAGCTGAGAAAATATTGGCGTTTTAATAGAAAATGTACAAAAATGCAGATAATGGGTTTCCTTAAAAGTGCACTATGTAACTTTTCTGATGCCGGGTCCTCCACCTAACCGTTTTCACAGAGATGTTGCCATTTCTCCATACAGACAAATAAATGAGGTTACCAGGCCAAGTTAAAAGCCAGATCTGGGGAGGCGAGCCCAGAGTTTAATGCCATACTGTGGAACATTCTAGGCAAAACAATAACTCCAACTAGTACTGTGTATTTTTTATAAATCCTAAATTAACTTCAGTACACACAATAAAAGTCTAATCTTGTGCAGCCCTAATACATTCACAGTTGACCAGTCAGGCTTCAATCCTTGTCAGAAACAGCACCAGGGGTTGGTCGACTCAAATCTTAACGCTGGCTAAGAGAATTGGAGAAAAGGGTCAGTTGTTAAAGAGAGGTGAAATTCCTCTTCAGAGCTGGACATGCCTCTGCCCCTGAGACCTGAGACCTGCTGCTGGTACAGTCACCAAACTGGATTTATTTACAATTACCTCTTTCTGTAGGCTTCCCCCTCCTGCCATCCCCCTTACTCCACCAAAAACATAATTATATTCCAGCTCAAATAATAATTAGGACATTAACTAAAAAAGTCAAAGCTTTAAATGGCCTTTACAACACTCTTTACTTATACGCTGGTCTTACTTCTAGTGTACCTATCACATAACATTGATTAACTTTGAAATGATAAGCTTTTTTCAATGTTACAGACTTTTCTAATAAACAGATGTTTCAAAATCCTTTTCTCTCTCAGATCCAGGAAACCACAAGCAGCAGCAGCAGTTGGTCCATCATCACCAATTTTTAAGTCTGCTGGAAAAATGAAAGTGAATTTACTTAGCTTGGTCTTATTTATTCCAATATTCAAAATCTTACAGTTGTAGAAAAAAAAACCAAAAAACAGATAATCAGCTATAACACCTGATCTTGTTGACAATATTTAAAGGTGCATTGTGTAACTTTCTGGTGGAGGTTCCATCAAATGGTTTTCTCCATACAGATGTTATTGCTTTGTCTGGAATGTTTCACAGTATGGTATTAAAGCTCTATCGTCACAAGACCAAGTTACAGATCAGATCTGTAGAGATGCACCCCCGCTCTGAGTCAGAATGTCTGTTTTTCTAGGTGTTTTTGAGCTATAAAACCACTTGGAATTGAGTAAATGTAAACAATACGGTGGAATATTTCAGGCAGAGCAATGACAAGCAAGTGACAGAACCTCAGCCAAAAAGTTACAAAGTGCTTCTTTAAGTGCTCTCTTTGACTTCGATGAGTTCTTCGATCCGCACCAGGACGCTCTCGATCATGTCAAACGTGTGCAGAGCTGAGTGCAGAGCCTGAAACAGTCAATGGTTTTACTACAAAGAACACACGGGGAAGTCAGACATTGTTACTATATTCTGCAGAGATAGTAGACTAGACTAAAATAGAGATAGTAAACTAGACTAAAAACTGGTACTCATGTAGGAATAACAGTACTTCAGAATAATATTACTGAAGTAGAAGTACAAAGTATTCTTCTAAAGCCCCCCTCGAAAATGAAATGGCAGTGATATCTCAGGGGGCCTATCCTCCAGACACATACATTCAAATTTAGTGGTACAAGAAAGAGTAAAAAGGTATTTGAGAAAACTACTACTTAAATAAGTAACTTAAATAGTAACTGTCAGGACGTAACATCTAAAGTTGTCATGATAAAGCTTCTGTCACTTACTCACAGTGGCACAGTAACCAAAACTTTTACTCAAGTAAGAGTACTGTAACTTCAATAAAAATATTATTCAAGTAGGAGTAAAATACGATGCTACAAAAGTACTCTGAAAAGTACAAATTACTCAAGTAAATGTATCTCAGTATTACCCATAAATTTATAGATTTCTTCATTGAAATGACAAACCTGGATGTGTCTGTCTGTCGTCATATTCGGCAGCTTCTCATCTCCGACTGACACAGAAATGGACGGTTCTGTGGAAAACAGAACACGTGATGAATGCCTCAAGTCAAATATCAATACAGACTTGACTCATGTTTTAGGCTGTTATTTATTCAGATAAATAGAACATTATTTTCGTGTATTTCCTGCACCTTTGGCCTTGGTCTTCTTGTCCTCTTGGGTGATGAGCAGCTCTCTCTCGTAATGGGCCCTGGACATGTTGATGCCGACTCTGAGCGGCTTCAGGAACGTGTCCTCGATCTTATACAGCTCTGTCCAGATCCCAGTCTACAGGCACAGCGAGGGAGAATTAAAAGGGAGGCGGACTACAGCACCCATAGGAACCCCATCCAGACATTAGCAAAACATGCAAACTATATTTACTTACGTTATATATTCAGTTAGTCTAAACTTTTCAGTGTTTGTAGAAAATTACAGTTAGTCCAAGAAAACTTTGCCCATATTTACCTTGACTAACTCCCCAATGACTTTGTTCCAAATCAGTTCCAAAACTACAAGGGTTTGACCAACAGAAGTTACACATCTATAAATCCCAGATGACCACCAGAGGGGGTACACGCACTGGACTGGATCACTACTACATGTTAGTCGTCATGTTCTCACCTGGTTTTCGGTGACTTTGTCTCTGATGACCAGGTACCGCAGCAGATTCAGAGACTCCATTATTCTATCAAAACAAACAAATAGTTTTAAAGTCTTTTAACAGCTCAGCCTGTCCACAGTTCAACAGGTGCAACAGGTGCAAAGTGACAGTGTGCGCACCTGTCCATGTACTGGAGCAGGTCGGTCTCTGGTCCATCCGGCAGCATGAGCACTGAGCGCAGCAGAGGGAGCAGGTGCAGACCCTCAAACCACAGGTTACCGCCCCCTGTCTGAACAAGCAGCGAGTCAGACAGAAAGTTATGTAATCACATTTAATGCACATGACTTATGGTCATTTTTGTATACTAAATTATAACATACATTGATCATACATGAATCATTCTACATACATCTCATTACAGCGCATTACTATATTGGTTACAAAACTTAAAATCCTTATATTACACAAAATTTACTCTTGTGAGCTTTAAACCATCTTATAATGTTTTTGCCTTCTCAAAAACAGACCTGGAGTTGTGTTTTGTTTCATTCATAGATGTTTGAGTAGCATTATTAATATGTCTTCATCTCAAAAGCTCAAAATGCCCTTGTTCCACCTTGTGATGTCAAGTTAAGAGTTACCTTTTACCTTTTGTTCTATAGAGATTGGCAAATCCAGGGCTGAAATTATCCAAAGGATTCTAGTGAAGGTGTATGGAGGTTAAAAACACAGTGGAGCACTTCCTGTATTATCACATGACATCACAAGGTGGAATAGAGTGTTTTCAGTTTAAGAAGAACTCAGCATAAATGTGCAGGGTTCGTGTGTTAAACATGTGTGAATGAAACAAAACACAGCTCCAGGTCTGTTTGTGATGAGGAAACATTATAACGTAGATCGAAAAACACTGTAATACAGGCCTTTTAAACTATTTATTTGCAATATGTTAAATGTCTGGCCTTAAAGTATAAAAGTACCTTAAGAGCGGAGTCGATTTGATCCTTGATGTTCTTGATGATGTATCCCTCCACTCCTGAGTGATTACTGGTCTTCAGCATTAACCTGGGAAACACATTTTAAATCAGATTTTCAGACCTTCACTCAGTATTTGTATTACAATTAGATATAAAACACTTACTGGAAGAACTTATATTTGGCCTCTGTGTTAAACTTGTCTATGCTTAGCTGAAAAACCTTCAGACCTCTATGTCTCTGGAACCAATTTTCATCATTAGTGATACAGTAAAATGGTAGAGCAGAAACAGATTTAATTTGAAAAGTGTCACTCACCAAATTCTGATGTGGGCATATTGTCATGACTTTTACCAGGTTCTGAAACACAAAAAGCAGAGACAGTTTTACTTAATATTGAGGCTGAATGATTTGGAAAAAGATCCAATACAGATTTTTCTGACAAGCATTGTGATTGTGATTCGATTTGTTTTAAGTATGTTAAAAGGATTCTGTTTGAAATTCACATTTTAAACATGTCCAGGAGAACAGACAAAAAGACTGAAATATGAACTGACAAACTACGGTAATACAAGAATCACATTTCAGAATATGTTTGTACACATCTAAAGTACAGGGTCAGCAATTTTTATGGAAAAAGTGTGGAGGAAAATTATGGCACATTCAAATTGCAATTTTGATTTGATTGCAATTACTCTTGCAATCTTAAATGACATAATGTTAAGTTTATAAATATGAAGGGGTAACACTTTATAATAACTACAAATATTCATGCCTCACGAAAGCATGAACAAAGACTTATTTCATTTCATTTAACAAAAAATAATACACTAAATAAAAGCATGTGTTCTTATTCTGGACACTTTCATAGCACTGAAAACCATGCATGTTTCTCTGAGGGGGCTTGAATCAGAAAACTGACTCTTGTTTTGCCTGAAGCCCCGTTCTGCTTGTTTCCATGGAAATATAGTTTCTTTGGCTGTAATATTCCACAGTATTACATAAAACTTGCTTATCTCCATGGAGAATGTTCTGAAGTGTGGTTTCATCTTTCTATTTTCATGGAAACATGTGTGACTTTACAAAACGTTACATACGGTACTATCATTTTAAGTCTTTCTTCATGCTTTACGAGGACTAATTAAACTGTAGTAATTCTAAAGTGAATGTCATGTTTGTATTTGGTGAAGAGCTGACCTGTGGAACAGAGAGGAAGCTCTTGATCTCCAGCAGATCCACTGTGAGGCCACAGTTTTCTACTCTCACCAGGCTCTTCTCATACAGCTCCTGAGGAAAGATATAAACAAGAGTATATTTACAACCAACATGTGGAGGATGGAGGAGGCGACTATCAAAACTGGCGGTAATATCAAAAATGGCAGGTTTCAATCTTAATAAAAATGTGTCTCACTCACCAGTCCTTTTTGTATTCTGGACTCTTCAGTTCTAAATGACAAGGCACATCATGAATTTTGTTAAATTAATTTCAAATGACACAAATATCCTTTCTTTTTCCTATTGCTGTTATTGATAACAAGTCAACAATGTAAACCTTCACACTATTTTAGACCAACCAGCTCAAATGTACTGTAATAAACAATAATAAGTACTAGTAGTAATTTAGTAATATAGAGATGATATATGCGTAACACATTTAGTAATTAAGGCATTTAGTATTAATAATAACATGTACAGCTTATTTATTTTACATTTGTGATTTACAATGAACAACAAATGAAAATACAACTTTGAAATGAGAAATATCAGTATAATAAGGTTAAAAGATTATCAAATTGGTTCTATAGAATTTGGTCTCTTACAAGTCTATTTGATCTGATCCCAATAAACAGTAGATAACCCTGTCAATCACTATTTCATCTTTGCACTGTTTCTCCTTCTCCTTTCCTCTTATATATAGCTGATATATTTTGTATATTACATTTCTCTATTTTATTTTTACTTGTACATTTGTGTAATTATGCTTGATTTGATACCAATCTCTTTCTTAGCTACTTATTTTGAATCAGTTACTGTCATTTATATTTTCTTCCTCTTTGATATTATAATATATTGTGATGTCTGAGCTACTATTTTCCAAAAATAATTCTGGATCAATAAAATTTGTCTAAATCCAAGTCTAATATAACACTTACAACAGCCAATATTATTTGAAATCTGTTGCAGTTTCATTACCTGGACAGAAGGAGGCAGATGTGTTCCATATTGGCCCGCAGACAGTACACAGGGCTGCCACAAAACATGTATATTAGATCTACTGTATATTGAATTCACTTGTTTTCATGTGTTGTGTATATGTAAGTTTTTGTTGCACCTGTAAACTGTAGGAAACACATCGGCCAGCAGGTGGTGCACAAACAGCAGGTGAGCGATACAGGCCAGAGACTCTTTGGGATATCGCACCTCCTCTTCTAAAAACCCCGGGACCTGCCTGTGTCTGAGCAGAGGCCGGTGAACCAGAGCGGGGAGGGACTCTCCGATGGAACGCAGACTCAACTGGAGTATACAACAAATCAAAAAGATGAAACAACTATATATTTTTTTCTATTGGTATAAAAATATGAAAAAAGTGTAAACAAGAGAGAGACAAGGAGAAATATCAGATAGTACTGTTATACCAAAGAAAGATTTATTTTTTTTATTCCCTTGAAGTTATAGTGTTCTGTCTGGAGTTCATAGATTCTTTTTCCTGACTATCTTCTGTACAATTTATCAAGTTTTTGGCGGGTTTGTATTTATTCAGATTTTAATGAGAAAATATATATCTTGGAACTAGAAAGAATGCAAACAGAACTTTATAAGAGGATGTTATGGAGGTTTTTACCAGAATGCTGGAGGCAAAGTCCCTGAGAGGAGACTCTGGTAAAGTATCTGTATCTCTGAGCTGGATTCCCAACAGCACACGGCTCAGAACCTGCATACAGCTGTACACAAGAGAGACATCAAAGTTTATACACATCAAATTACTCTACAGTTAGTCTTAAAGCAGAAATAAGTAACATTTATAGTCTAAGTAATTCTATGTATATAATTTTCGGGGCGTTTGACGTGTCCGTCATCTCCCCCTGGAAAACCAGACTTGCAATATTGTGAACACGGCCCACAGAGAGTTCTTCTTGGTAACCCTGGCTCACTTTTTTTTATATTTGGCAACAATATATGCTTCTTACATGCCTCACTCATGTGCTTATGTGCTTCTTACTGCCTTATATCAGCAAAAAAGAAAAAAAAAAGTATGTTCCTTGATAGTGTAATCTCATAAGGAAGCTGCAGGGGGAGCTCTATCACTGAAAGTTACTTAGTTCTGCTTTAAGGGTCATTGTGAAACTTCTGTGGTGGAGGATCCGTCACTTGCTTGTCTAAGGAGATGGAGATGTTATTGCGTTGCCTGGAAAGTTCCATGGTATGACATTAAAGGTATCTATCAAGAATTTATTAATTACGGGTGCTTCTATTGCTCAAAAATACAATAATTCTCTGTTAATAGTGTTGCCTCTCCACAAATCTGACCTGTAATGTAGCCTATAGTTGTCCCCCTTGTGACAGATAGGTTTAATCTCTACTGTGGAACATTCTAGATCGAGGTCTCCAACCTGTTGCTCAGGAACTACCAGTAGCGCTCCACCCCCTTCCAAGTAGCTCGCCAAGGGATTTCTGAATTATTAATAACTAAAATCTGATTATTTACCATTGTAAATGTATCATTTTGATTCCTAATTTGTGTGCTAAAAAATGGATAAAGGTTAATGTTTTTAGGTATCTAACTGTACTCCATTAAAGGCTTGCCATAGCTCTTCTACTTTCTCATTTTCTTGTGACTGCTAACATTAGTTGCTCTCTGGCTATTTTGTTTTGTAAAGGTAGCTCACCTGAGGAAAAAGGTTGGAGACCCTGTTCTAGACAAAGCAATAACATTTCCATGAAGACAAGCAGGAGATGGACCTTCCACCACAAAAGTTACCCAATGCACCTTTAACTATATATTTAGGCATTTACAGTTGTTGGAGACCTAATATAAATACTGATATGTTCCGACACTTACAACTTGAGCAGTTCAGCCCTCAGCTCGTCCTCTTTCTGGGGCAGGTCTCCCACCTTCTGTGCTCTGTCTTTCCCCCTGGTGTGGTTCCGCTGGACCTCCTCCACAAAGGGCTGAATGAAAGCACTGAGCTCAGAGCAGCATCGGCAAAGGGAGAACACATCGTCCTGTTCCTGCTCTACGGTCCCGGGCACAGGCAGTTTACACAGCTGCTCCAACACTGAGGACAGAGCCATGCCCAGAGAGGAGGCCTTACGCACACCCAGGCGCAACAGCACTGAGCGACAAAATAGACAAATACATTATAACATGATGAAAAAATTATATTAGATTAAAGGGACAGTTCAGAATTTTGGACATAGGGTCTCATTTCCTAGTGAGCCAGAGTACTGTAGATGTGTGGAGACACTTTTTGAAATATTCCATCCAGTTGTTGTATTTGCAGAGGTCGCTCGTGCTAGGCTAGTGCATGTCAATGGCCACTGTTATCCTGCAACTAAAAACACTTACTCACTCTACAAAACACACAAGGCAAATCTAGTATTATGTCAGACTGTCAATGTGAATGTCTGTGTCAATAGAATAATTTTAGAAGTAAAACTAACCTTGCATCGCTTGAATTGCCGCATGCTGAGGGACTATTTTCTCAGCAGCAGCGGAATTTTACTCTGCTCTAGTTAGTTGTGCTGATATGAATGTGGCCATAACTGGAACAGGCTTCTTCCTGTGCTCTATGTGTCGCTATGGCAGCTGCAGTTCAACAATTTTAGAGCCAGTAAGACAGGTGCTAGGTGATATTAGTCCGCCACTGCCAAAATTTCTATCAGGAAGTACAATTCACTGCTGCTGCTCAGACATAAATCCTTCAAACACAAGGTTGGCTTTACTTCTAAAATTATTCTATTGACACAGACATTTACATGGACAGTCTGGTGTAATAATAGATTTGTTTCTGGTGTTTTGTGGAGTGGGTAAGACTGTTTTTAGTGGCAGGAGAACTATGACCATTGACTTGCGCTATCCTAGCACTAGTGACCTCTGCAAATACAAGGACTGGATGGATTATTTCAAAAAGTGTCTTCCATGCAGCTCCAGTACTCTGGCTCACTAGGAAATGAGGTCCTATGTCCAAAATTCCGAACTGTCCCTGTAATATGTTGAATACGGCTTTAAAGTTGGACTATGTCATTTTTGGGTTGGGGGTCTGTTACCAGTGTGTGTCTATGAATATGTCATTGCTCTGCTTGCAGTGTTCCACAGTATGAGTTTAAATTCTGTAGCTCTCCCTTACATTTATTGACTGTGAGTGGGGTTGCCTCTATAGTTCTGACCTGTAACTTCGTCTGGTTTGGTCTCCATGAAGATAGAAAGGTTTAATGCCATACTGTGAAACATTTCAGACAAAGAAATAACATGCCCACGGAGAAAAGCATTTGACAGACCCTTCACCAGAAAAGTTACACAATGCACCTTTAAGAGGTTTAGGATAATATAAATTATTCACACAATAAGTTCTGTTTTTTTATGAAGATACACCTATGAAAGCAAGTGGGGCTGTGTACAACGTATACCCACCATACAGAATCACCTGTACTGATACTAAACATTCCCAAATTTTAAAGCTGTAGTTCAAGAGATTTAAAAAAATCTTATTGATAGTTGGGGATTAAATTGTTCTGATTAGTTTTTAGTTGTCAGAATAATAGGAAAAAATAAATAAATTTCATCATATTCTAGGGGCTATCTTAAGTTGTATCCAATTACCTTTCTGCAGAGGTGTAAGCAGCAGATGGAGGCTCTCTGCGATGGTGTCTGGGTCATCGTGCTCCAGCTGCTCCAACAAACCAATCAACAGCTCTTTAGGCTGACATAACTAAAAAAAACACCACCACATTCAGTCTAAAATCATTCCTCCATATATTGTACATATTTTGTTATTTGCTTGATAAACCTCAATTAGGTGGTTGAAAATAGCCAGACAGTGAGGGAGATCTTTGTCTTCTTTCTTCAGTAAAACCTGTATCAGAGGTGGTAACAGGTTCCAGCCCATGCATCGCACTATTTCCTGAAAAAGAACAGAGATTAATGGTTAAACTAATTCAATTCCAACACTATCTTTAGGGTCAAAAGCATTAAAAATCAGACACTAATCAATACTAAAATTAGTATTGAAACTAGACACTCATTTGAACAAGTATTGATAAATATGTCACATCAACTGGACAGAAATGAACCTTTCCTGAATAGCTTTAGAATGATCCTGAGCTATCAGAACAAGTACAAGAGGACATAGGCTAGTATACACCCATGGACAGATACACAGATATAAAGGGCACACAGTAATATAAAAAAAAATACTATGATTTAATGTTTAAAAATCACATTCTGTTGTCTAAAGGATGTTTTTTTATTTCAGTATGACAACATAACTATCTTTAAATAAATGCATATGAATGTGCACCTGGTTCTTTTCATCAAGCACAATGCTGAGCAGCTGCAGACTGTTGCCCTCCTCGATACAGGTCCGTCCCGCGACATTGAACACATCATAGTCCTCAGAGGTGTAGGAGTTTTCGGGGAGGTCTTGCTGGAATTGAGAAGATAAGACTAGAATTCTGAATGTAGCAAACATGTTTTAATGGTGTGCTATGACATCTTTGCTGATGCACCACTTAAGTTAAGGGTGCACTGTGTAACTTTTTGGTTTGGGGTATGTCACTTGCTTGTTTCTATGGATATGTCATTATTCTGCTTCAAATGTTCAGCAATATGAAATTAAACAAATCCCCCTTACATTTATTCAATTGCAGGTGGTTTTTTTTATAACTCAAAAATACATAGAAAAACAAGTACAAGACTGAGCGGTGTTGTCTCTCCACAGATCTGATTGTAACTTGGTCTGATTTGGTCTCCATGAAGATAAACATTTTTAAGATGATACTCTGAAACATTCCAGACAACACAATAACATCTCCATGAAGAAAAGCATTTGATGGCCCCTCCACCAAAAAAGTTACACTATGCACCTTTATATCAAAATAGGGCTGTAAAACATATCTCAAAAGTATCAAAGAACGAAACACTTCATTAATACATACAGTAATAATAACAATTTGCATGCTGATTTGATGGCCCCTCTTGTCAGTGATGGGGCGTGGTCCTTATTTAAGCTGTGACATGAATGTATTCCCTACCTACCACAATCTAACCATTTACTTTTCATTCCTTACATTCACATCATATGGTATGATATCCTTAAAAATAGTTTAGTCTTTCTAATGTTATGTCTATTCTGACTAAATTAAAGCTGATTTCAATAAGCCATCATACATTTTAGTCATTATTTCTTAGACTTTTCCACAAAACTCCGCTGTCATCTTGATGTTATTAGTTGATTTTTACTATTATTATATAGGTAAGGAACAAGTGAAATAACTTACACATCTTTGCACCACTTCACTGAGCTGCTCCAAAGCCATTTTTAATACTTTCGTCCCGTTTGCACAATCAAAACACTCGTATTTCTAAATGATCTGCTCTTATATACAGCTTCATAGAGTTAACATGCATTACCTAAAGGCTGGTATCAATTGTAGCTTGAACGTTAAAATTATTGCCATAAAAACGCGATGTAAACAAAGCAAAATGAATGAATCGCGTTAGCAATTTGCTTAGCCGTTAAGCTAAATTTACCTTTTTAAGACTCACAACGCTAAGATTTTTTGCTAAAGATGAACACTGTTTTGAGATGTTTATAACTGAAAAAATATACATGAACTGGACTTGAATCGTCACTAATTTAATGTTAAGACTCTTGGAAGGAAATAAGCACGCCGTGTCTGCCCGGTGTGTGAAGATTGTCTATTTTGGTTTGCCGTAGTTAAAACGTCACGGGTCAAAGTTGAAGTGCTTCCGTTAATAGACATAAACAGAAACAGCATGGAGGAGAGAGAGGACAAGGAACCCGCTTCTGGCATCTTAAAAACATCTAAAAAGGGTACGATCGGCTATCAAAGTGTGTCTTATTGCGTGTATTTGCCTTATCAACTTATTTCGAAGTAGAAAATGCTTGTTTTGTATAGCGGCACTTACAGGAAAACCTCTGAGGATGTAGAAGTGTGACCAGATGTTCCTACACTGCAAAAAAACTTGGCCAAAATTTGATATAAACACTTAAATCTATCAGAAAATGGCTTAAAAGTAGTGAAATTTTCTGTCCATGCAGCGGGATCATCTTACTTGACAAGTTATCTTAAAATAAACGACCTCTGGACTAGAATGAAGCAGTCTGTGATAAGTGTTCATGGGCTGCAAATAAGTTGATGGAGGCTTAGTTTTAGATAAACATCCTCGAATATCAAGCAAATCTGTATGACTGAATCTAAAAACAAGTGAAGTGCTGCAGAAGAAAACAGTGATAAATGGATTGTAGCTTCTTTTAAACATGTATTGCCTAAATTTAAGATCTTCTGACATTTTCTGAGTCATGAAAGAAATATATGTGACAATTTTTAAGATTATACAGCCAATTCAAAACTAATAAGTATATAATAAATCTGAAAACAAGATGAATAACCCGATATAAGTTTTGAAATCTTCCCAGTCCCAGTTTTGAGCCCTGTGTCCCCTGTCCCAGCAGATTTATTCAAAACCAGAGATTTGGCCCAGTTTTATACAAGAAATGTCCCAGGTGTCACTATTTTTGACCAAACTGATCCCTGCCAACAGTAAATTCATGGACATTTATCTGTGAAACATAGAAAAGCACAAAGAAACTGTGACTATACTGACTCATGTTAGTTTTGAGTAAGTCATAAAAGGGTCAAGTGCAGAGCAATTCTCTGTAATTACGCATTTTCAACAATTATCAACCAACTCAAATCGACAGTGTTCCAGTTTTTGATTTTGAAATTGTGGTCACCTACCCCTATGTAGAAGTTGAATGAAATTGGCTATTTTTGAATGAGTTTAGGAATTGTATGTCAGCTAAATGTGGACAAAATATTTGTTTTCTTTTCAAAAATTAAATTGAATGTTATTAAATTTGTGTCCTTTGGCATTACACCACACTCACAGTCACCTTGTATTACTATGTGTGTGACTGATACTCGTGGTGGTCAGAGGGGTTGAAGGAGTATGATACAAAAGCTCCATTTTGATACTAAGTTATAGATTCGATACTCAATACTGATTCCAATACCACAATGAAAAAACAAACTCTTTATTTTCAACATTAAATCATAATACTTTCTTTTCTATTCCCATGTGGTTTTATATGTATGTAATCCCTCAGTTGTCCAGGTAGGTTCCATAGTGGTCCATGGGTGTATACTAGTCAATGTGCTCTTATACATGTTCTGATACAGCTCAACATCATTCTAAAGCTGTTCAGGAAAGGTTAATTTCTGTCCTGTGAATGGGACTTTTTAGTATCGATACCTGCCCAAATGATTAGTCAGTTTCGGTACTTATTTTAGTATTGATTACTATTTGATTTTCAATACTTTTAACAACCCCAGTAGTAAGTGAATGAATAATGTTTGTTAATGCTTTTCTTTTCAAAGGTGCAAAAAAGTCAAAAGCTTTGAGCGCTGAGGAGGAAGCAAGAAGGTAATGCCTCAGTGAATTCACTCTTTGATATTATTATTAGGGCTGTAGGATGTTAGTCTTTTAGTTAATTAATCAATCAATGGAGTCTTAGTCGACCAAGATTTGTATCAGCCAACTAATCATTTTATTTTGATATTAAGGATTTATATTGGACAACTGCAGGAAGGAGAAGTAGTGAGAGCGAGTTATTTTTAGAGTATTTATTTATATATAAATAAGATTAAACTCATGATTCACAAGTTCAGTCTGTCTTTATATGAATACAGTGCTTCCTAGTATTTTTTCCTGCACACCTTGAACTCCAGTGCAGGTGTAGTCTTGTGAGTGCAGTTTGGGTTAGATACATAGAGATACATAATGGTTTTGAGAGCTTTTGCCACGCCTCCTTTTTAGTCGACCAATTAATCATCAGGATATGTCCTTAGTCGACTACCATAAGAATACATCCCTAATCATTATGAAGTTTACACAATCACAACATTATTTTAAGCAATATTTGGAAATTTTGTGAATGAATTGTTTTGTGTTTATTGTCCAAGGAGGGAGGCCATAAAAGAAGCTCTGCGTGAGAAGCTTGAACTTGAAAAAAGGGCTCTGCAGATCGTAGAGCGCCTCCTGGAGGAGAGTGTGACTGAAGACTTTCTTACAGATTGTGTATGTTTATCACGACAATATCTCTGCAGTATTCTCAAGCTTTTGGGTTTGGTTATTTTTTTGGTCATTTGTTTTTATTTATTCAGGCACGGTTCATTACTCCTGCCAATTATAAAGACACAACAGAGGAGAGGTCCATTGCCAAACTGTGCGGCTATCCCGTTTGTCCGAATAAACTCGGAAAGATCCCAACTCAACAGTACAGAATCTCCACCAAGACCAATAAGGTGTATGACATCACAGAACGCAAAGTAAGTGGACATAAGTGGACATTAAAGGTGCATTATGTAACTTTTCTGGTGGAGGGTCCGTCAAATGCTTTTCTCCACTGAGATGTTATTCCTTTGTCTGGAATGTTCCACAGTATGGCATTAAAACGTTTTATCTTCATGGAGATTAAAACAGACCAAGTTACAGGTCAGATCTGTAGAGAGGTGTCCTCGCTCACAATCAGAATGCTGCTTTTCTAGGTATTTTTGAGCTATAAAACACCTGTGATTGAATAAATGTGTAACGTAGAGCTGTTTAATGTCATACTGTGGAACATTCCAGCCAGAGCAATCGCATATCCATAGAAACAATCAGATGATGAACCCCCAACCAAAAAGTTACATGGTTGCACCTTATTACAAGAAATATTTCTTGTGGGTTGATTCATTAAAATATGTTTGTTTTCCTATAGTTGTATTGCAGTAATTTCTGCTATAAAGCGTCTAAGCAGTTTGAGGTGCAAATTTCAAAGACGCCCTTTTGGCTGCGGAAACATGAGAGGTGAGTCTAATTTATGAACAGGCACACAAAATATGCACCCAGAAAGCTTTATTTTGGGTTGCCCCTTGATGCTAAAATTTCAAACTCTATTTCAGAATAGGAATAGACTCGATACTCAATACTGATTCTGATACCACAATGATAATAATAAAAACACTCTTTATTTAAACAAAAGAATGTGATTTTTAACATTAAATTGTAGTATTAGTATTGTAGTAGTGGTCCAGATTAGTTCCATAGTGGTCCATGGGTGTGTATACTAGTCTATGTGCTGTTATACTTGTTCTGATATACCTCAAGATCACTCTAATTTAAAGCTATTCAGTAACGGTTCATTTCTGTCCTGTGAATGTGACTTTCTTAGTATCAATACCTGCTCAAAGGAGTATCTAGTTTCAATACTACTTTTCTTTCCACAGCCCATCCAAAATAACGTTAATGAAGAAAGGAGACACGTAAGTACAATATTTAAAAACACGCCTCATGTACAGTTTTATATCTTGCAATTTAAATATGCACTGTGTAACTTTTTGGTTGGGGGTCCGTCACATTCTTGTTTGTCATTGCTCCGCTTAGAATGTGCCACAATATGACATTAAAAAGATCTAGGTTACATTTGTTCAATTACCGGTGGTTTTATAGCTCAAAACCATCCACAAAAAAAGGCATTTTGACTGTGAGCGGGGTCGCCTCTCCACAGATCTGGCCTGTAACTTGGTCTGGTTTGGTTTCCATGCAGATGGAAAGATTTAATGCCATATTGTGAAACATTCCAAACAGAGCAGTGAAGAAAAGCATTTGACAGACCCTTCACCAGAAAAGCTACACAATACACCATTAACCATTTGTGTTTAGTGGGAGCTCTGGTGAAGAAGTCAAACTTTCGGAGAGACCTTTGCAAGAAGACGACATCGAAAACCCAGTCTCCACCCAAACAGAACCTCTCAAATCCAGTTCAAAACCTGAAGAATCTGAATCTGGAGATAGTGAAAATGAGCTGGACTTTGTCTCAAGTGTGGTCTCCAAGAAAACTGGTCCCAAGGTGCACTGGGGTGATCTGCCTAAACGCAATGATGAAAGTATGCAAAGTACAGTGGCCTGTGAGGAGAAATTTAAAGAAAATGGTAAACGGGAAATAAATGGCAATGAGGTGACACTGGACGAAGCTACAAAGCAGTTAAATTTGTGTAGCTTGCCTGAGAATAATTCCGAATCCCAAATCAATTCTAAGGAGGAAAATTCCAACATCGAAAGCAAGGAAGAAAACATTCCAACCCAAAATAGCGACAATACAAAATTAAATATAACTCAAGTTGGGATGAGTAAAAAAGGAGCAGACGCTTTAAGAAATTTGCTCAAACAACACGAAACAAAACCTGATTCGATTCGTCAAAACCTTTTAGAATACTTGATGAAAACACTTAAAGAATGGGGGACGGATGAGACACTGGAATTTCTGTACGGATCCGAGCGTTCAGTGGGAATGTCATTCGGAAAAGTGGAAGAGGAAGGGAAGGAGGAAGAGGAGCTGGATGAGGATGATATCGATGATGAAGAGGAGGCGGAGCTAAACGCAACAGGGGTAACCACGGTAACCGCAGCAGCTCCGGACTATGAAGAGCTGAAGAGGGAGGCGGAGCAGATGAAGCTGAAAGTGAAGGAGTTTTATAAAGGCACCTGGCTGCATGAAGAAGATGAGCAGAGAAAGCTGGTAATTGATTTGAATTTCTATTTAAACTTAAATTTAAACTCTAAACTTTGCTCACAACCACATTTCAAATAACTGCAAAACTGTGCAGTTCCTGGAGGACTAAAGGAAAGACTGAAAGAGGTTTTGGAGTATAAAGAACAGTGTATCCACATTCAAACATTAAAGCGCATTACGCAAAATTTACTCTTGTGAGCTTTAAGGCATTATAGAATGTTGTTACCTCCTTAAAAACATCCCAGGAGTTGTGTTTTGTTTCAGTCACACATGTTTGAGTAACCCTTTATTATTAGTCTGTTCTACCTTGTGATGTCACAAAGTAGTAGGTTTCAAGTTAACAGCTGCTTTTTACCTTCAGTTCAGTAGAGACGGGCAGTTCCAGGGCTGAAATCATCCAAATGATTCCAGTGAAGATGTGTGGAGTTTAAAACACAGTGGAGCACTTCCTGTATTACCACATGACATCACAATGTGCAACAGAGTGTTTTCAGTTTGAGAAGAACTGAATGAGAAGAGCTCAGCCTAAATATGCTGGTTTCATGAGTTAAACATGCATGAATGAAAAACAAAACACAACTCCAGGTCTGTTTTTGTTGAAGAAACACTATAACATAGCTCAGAAAATGGCATAATATGGGCCCTTTAAAAGTCACCTTAAATTGTAATAAAAGACTAATTCTGAAAATCAAATGATTTCACTGTATTCCTCACATGTTATTATTGTCTGTGTTCAAAAGGAGTCCACTGAGCCTGTTAAAGAGCCCATACTCCCCCTGGTGGACTCTAAAGCGCAGCACGTCATTCAGAAGAAGATCACTGTAGAGAAACTCAGCGCCAGGTAAAACTATGTGGACTTTTTAACTTATTTTTAATATTTGTTTTTTTCTTGACCGATGCCAATGTGATACAGATTGTTAAAAATGCAGAGAAACCAAAGGGCGAGAAGCTCTGGGCCAATAAGTGGGGTTGATTTATTATTTTCTTCAAATGGGGGGTCTGTCACCTTATATGTCACTGCTTTGCCTGGAATGTTCCACAGTATGACATAAAAAAAAAACAGCTCTACCTTACATTTATTCAATTATTAAATTTGTGAGCGGGGTTGACTCTCCACAGATCTGACTTATAACATGGTCTGGTTTGGTCTCCATGAAGATAGAAAGG
This sequence comes from Boleophthalmus pectinirostris, assembly GCF_026225935.1. NCBI lineage: Eukaryota > Metazoa > Chordata > Actinopteri > Gobiiformes > Gobiidae > Boleophthalmus > Boleophthalmus pectinirostris. The sequence continues at coordinate 4,201,035 of NW_026571095.1, forward strand.
TTTAATGTCATACTGTGAAACTTTCCAGAAAAATCAATAACGTCTCCATGACCCTCCACCAGAAAAGTTACACAATGCACCTTTAAATAATTTCTGTTTTTTTGTTTCCTCAGCCTTAAGAACATTGTTGGTCCTCTTGGTCTCACGATGAGCATCATCTCCACAGACCTCAACAACCTGGTCCGAACTTTCAGGTCAGAAACTACTGCATTACATTCACCACAGCTGTGCACTGCTGCCATCTAGAGGCCAAAATTACACAAAGGCACATCAAATAATTCATGCTGTGAATGTTGTTTTGAACTTAAAACATCTCAACAACTCAAAACATTGACATCAAATAATAATATCAAATAGGGTAAAATTCTAAATAAGGTATAAAATCATTTCTATTTTCTTTACTTTTGTGGGTAATTTTAGTGTCATTTAACATTGGTCTGATACCTAAACAAGACACATTTAAACACATTTCTGTTGGATTTACATAATAGATTGTTACTGGGACTGTTACGTTTTTGTCAATATCACCTGCCCGTTGGTCTGTCTTTTTGTTAATTTTCAGCGTGTAAGATTTTAATGCTACTTTCGCCTCTTTAGCTTGTGTATAGGTGTGTGTGTGTGTTTTCCTCAGAGCACTTCTTAAATCAATGATGGACTGAGAGCCACAGTGTTTCCTGGGATTGTTTTTGAGAAGCTGTAAACCTCACAGATCATGTAGCAGGCCTCAGAGTGTACAGAGTGTAACAGGGATCCAGTGTTCGTGAGCAGTGACGGAGCATTCTGTTGTGTTGTGTTGCCAGGTTCACCAACAGAAACATCGTTCACAAGAGCCCAGAGTGGAGCCTCATCGCCGTGGTGCTGCTCCATCTGTAAGTCACACACATGATGGACTGTATATATATATATATATTCTTTATACAGTCTATTGAACACTGAACATTCTAATTGTTGTGATGTAATTAACAGAGTTTATAGTTTTCACCAGGATTATCTACGTAATAACTCTGCAATATGGAACAAAACTGGCCCAGAGTATAGTATTAAAAACTGTGGTGGAAATTTGGCCCACAATAGTTTTAAAATGGTGGATTTTATGATCTTATTTGACATTTAAAGCCAGATTTGACAGACTTTATATTTGTTTATTTTAGTAATTTTTTTAGACACAAATACAGTCACACTATAACAAAATGCAGACTCTGACCAGAGAGCGGTGGAAGCAAGTATTTTTGTATTTACAATAATAATAAACAATAGATATGCAAATGTACGTTCAGTGCGCCCATATAGTTTCAGTGCAACAGGTTTTTACTGTAAATCTCTGTATCTGAACTCATTTAGACTTAGACTTTATTGATCCACAAGGGAAATTATTTGGACACAGCTCAGACATCACAATATAATATAGGGATGTAACAATATCCAAGTCTCACGATACGATATTGTCACGGTATGAACCTCATGGTACGATATTTATTGAGATATCACGGAAAAGCTCATGATATGAAGGGGAGGCTCATGATTAGGGATGTAACAATATCCAAATCTCTCTGTATGATATTTTCTCGATATATACATCTCACAGGAACAGACAGGTGAACAATAATATGCTGATTTTTCCTCTTAAAATGCCTTGACAAGACTTAATCCAAAGAACTAAGACTTAAAAGTGTTAGAACTGTTATTTCTTCATGACATCTGCAATGAAATGGAGCAAAGGATCATGGTCTATGTAGTTCTCGGTCTTTATGTTGCTGCACCATAACTCTTCATTTAAGCAAAGAGATTTATTCAATATATTTTGACGGTCCATGATATTATTGTGAGAACTTTGATGACCCGATATCACTATATTTTGGTTATTGTTACATCCCTAATATAATATAATAACAAAGAGTAAAAAATAAAGATGGTAATACACTCTATTGTTACACATAAAGATGGCACACTCAGGTACGGTGCTCAGTCTGCACATGGAGCTACAGAGGTGCTGAGGCTGCAAGAATTCATTTGACTTCTCCATCTTAAATTTATTCACTAACAGCGATTTCTATAAAAATGACCTGAAAAACATGAATTTTCATAGTAAGTGGGGCGGCCTCTACACAGATCTGGCATGTAACCTGGCCTAACGCTGGCCAAGTTACAGGTTTTTGTTGTCATTGTGATAGAAAATAAATTATCATTTTATTTATGGCATTTTATTTATGTTTCCATGGAGATAGACAAGTTTAATGCCATACTGTGGAACATTCCAGGTAAAGCAACAACATCGCCCTTAAGACAGTCAGGTTTTAATGCAGCAGTACCTCCAAATAGTTTCAGTGGGGCAGATTTTTACTGTAGATCTATGCACTTGAACTAAGATAGAGATTAATTAGAATTGGTAACTGTTGGCAAGCATTCAAGGGCACACCATCACCCTGAAAAGTTACCTAGTGCACCTTTTAACCAGTAAAAACTCAACATATGCTACAATTATGTCCATCTGCTTCCTGCATATAAAATATTTACCACTTTAGTTCAGTTTGGGTCAAAATCACAAAGTTTACAATAGAATTTCAATGAGCATCAGTGGGTGTCATGTTCCAAACCACGCTGGCTCAATCACTGTGGGCCTGGCTTCAGTCTGCAGTCTCTTTGTTGGTTTCCTTCTCCCCAGTTTGATTGTAGTGTGAGCTTTTGTTTGAGGGCTGCCATATGGACTCAGGGCTATTGGACTCAGATCCGCATGGCTCTTATCTGGCTCCTGATTGTAGCAGGAGGAGATCCGTGTGCCTGTTATAACGCCCTCTCTGTCCACACACTCTCCACACACATGACTTTATACAGGCTGTGTTGGCAAGTCCTCACTTAAGATAAACAAAGTACTGCAGGGTTGATAAAAGTATGGAAAATCAGATGCTAATCGATAATAAAATGAGTATCGAAACTAGATATTCATTAGAGCAGGTATTGATGCTAAAAAAGTCACATTGACGAGACAGAAATGAACCTTTCCTGAATGTCTTTAGAATGATGTTGAGCTGTATCAGAACAAGTAGAAGAGCACATAGACTAATATACACTCATGGACCAACATGGAACCTACTGGACCACTGAGGGATTACACACATATAAGACCACATGGGAAAATAAAAGAAAGTATATGATTTAACGTTGAAAATAAAATGTTATTGTCTAAATAAAGTTTTTTAATATCATAATGGGATCAGAATCAGTATTGAGCATTGAGTCTATTCATCTTTGACATTTTCAAAGTTTGAAATCAAGTTTGAAATATTAATATCGTGACTACAACAAAGTGTAACTCATGAAAACATGTTAGATTTGCTGCTCTGCTCTGTGCGGATGCCTCTGTTTTCTTTTTCAGAATAAGATGCTCTAAACACTGCATTGTTGTAATGTTATTAACAGGACTTATCATTTTCATCAAGACTATCAATGTAATAACTCTGCAATAAGAAACAAAACTGGCCAAAAGTTTAGTATAAACAGCTATTGTGGAATTTCATCCACAACAGTTTTAACAATGGTGGATTCTTTTATTTTACTCGACAGTTAAAGCTGGACTTTGACAGCTCTAGTAGGATACAGAATGCCTGTGGACCCTATCATCATACCACTTTATATTTGTTTATTTAAGATTAGATTGGATTTAACTTTATTGATGTTAACACATGTACAAGCACTAGTGCTGTCTGGATACTATCATTTCAAACTCTATTTTGATACAAAGAAACAAACTCAATACTCAATACCGATTCTGATATCACAATAATAATGATTTATTCTTTGGACAATAGCATGTGATTTTCAGCATTAAATCATAGTACTTTCTTTTATATTCCCATATGTCCTTATATCTGAGTAATCTTTCACTTGTTCCACAGTGGTCCATGAGTGTCTACTAGTCCATGTGCTCTTATACAGCTCAGGAGCATTCAAAAGATGTTTTAGAATGTTATTAAAAAATAGTAGTAATTTGCAATATCTGGTCAGCCTCACCATATTTGTTCTTTTTCTAAAGACATTAACAGTATATTCACAATATTTCTACAGCCTTGAATCCATGTGCCCTCAGATTTGACTGGAGCTGGTCTGATTCAGCTCTGTGGCTCCTCCTCATTAATAATTAGCTGTGCATCTTATCTGTAGGCGAGTGGCAGCTGTAGTCTCTCTGGCCTCCTTTTGTGTGGAGTCTCAATAATGCATGGACCCTGTGCAACCCTAGCCCCAACTGAACTGGACACTGGACACTGGGACAAGGCCACAGGAGGGAGAGAACTAAAGGGTTGGAGAGAGCTAGAGGGGGAGAGGGCCGGACGACAAGGGGAAAGGAGCAGAGGATAAGGGAGTGGGCCAGAGGGGAGAGGGCCAGAGGGGAGAGGGCCAGAGGGGAGAGGGCCAGAGGGGAGAGGGCCAGAGGGGAGAGGGCCAGAGGGGAGAGGAGCAGAGGGGAGAGGAGCAGAGGGGAGAGGAGCAGAGGGGAGAGGAGCAGAGGATAAGGGAGTGGGCCAGAGGGGAGAGGAGCAGAGGATGGGGATGAGGACCAGAGGAAAGGGATGAGGGTCAGAGGTTGGAGAAGAGGGCCAGAGGATGGTGGAGAAGACCAGAGAATAGGGGAGAAGACCAGAGAATGGGGGAGAGGACCAGAGGATGGGGAAGAGGACCAGAGGATGGGGAAGAGGACCAGAGGATGGGGGAGAGGACCAGAGAATGGGGGAGAGGACCAGAGGATGGGGAAGAGGACCAGAGGATGGGGGAGAGGGGAGAGGACCAGAAGATGGGGGAGAGGACCAGAGGATGGGGGAGAGGACCAGAGGATGGGAGAGAGGGCCAGAGGATGGGGGAGAGGACCAGAGGTTGGAGAAGAGGGCCAGAGGATGGTGGAGAAGACCAGAGAATGGGGGAGAGGACCAGAGAATAGGGGAGAAGACCAGAGGATGGGGGAGAAGATCAGAGAATGGGGGAGAGGACCAGAGGATGGGGAAGAGGACCAGAGGATGGGGGAAAGATCAGAGAATGGGGGAGAGGACCAGAGGATGGGGAAGAGGACCAGAGGATGGGGGAGAGGGGAGAGGACCAGAAGATGGGGGAGAGGACCAGAGGATGGGGGAGAGGACCAGAGGATGGGAAGAGGACCAGAGGATGGGGAGAGGGAGAGGACCAGAGAGATGGGGGAGAGGACCAGAGGATGGGGGAGAGGACCAGAGGATGGGAGAGAGGACCAGAGGATGGGGAGAGGACCAGAGGATGGGAGAGGGAGAGGACCAGAGATGGGGGAGAGGACCAGAGATGGGGGAGAGGACAGAGGATGGGGAGAGGACCAGAGGATGGGGAGAGACCAGAGGATGGGGAGAGGACCAGGATGGGGGAGAGGACCAGAGGATGGGGGAGAGGACCAGAGAGGAGAGGAGCAGAATTGAGAGTACCTTAATGTCTCATTGACTACAGGACAGAAATGAATCTTTCCTGAATAGCTTTAGAATGTATCAGAACCATAGACTGTATATAACCACCACGTTCCAAATAGTGTTCATGGGACAATTCACATTGAAAAATTGTGGCCCCTCTCTCTGTAACTGCTGCCGGGAGCCTTGTCATTTTGTTTTAAAATGTTTGTATTAACTTTTACATGATCCTGGTGTTTTTATTTCACTTTTTTAGCAATAAATTCCTTTTCCTAATATGGATTCAATTTAATATTGGCTCCAAATTCATCTATTTTAACTGCTAACCTCGTGAGCTTCATTTGACTGGAGCTTAAAGCTGTTGGTAGCGTAAGTCTCCCTTAGTCCACTTCTTTATCCAGTCTATGAGCAGAACAAGTATAAGATGGAACCACTTAGGGATTATATTGATATAAGGCCACATGGGAATATAAAAGAAAGTTCTATGAATTAATGTTAAAAATCACGTCCTATTGTCTGAAGAACGCACGGTATCAAAATTGGTATTGCTATTTTTTAGTATTAGAATCAAGTTCGATTTTTATTTATTTTTTTAGTACACTATCTAACTCTGTTGTATCTTATGTTCTTGCAGGTTATCTGAAGTGTCCCCGGTGGTTCGTAGGGCGTTGGAGCAGCCGTCCTCGGTGCAGTATCTGAGCACTTTGATGGAGGAGCTGGGCCTGAGCGAGGAGGACCTTCTTAGACTAGTGCTCCTGTTCAAACCACACACACAGTTAGACCCTGGATCACAGTCCTGACTCTGCTTTTCAAATGTTTAATAGACAATATGAGAACTGATTTTGGTTACAATAAAATCAGCTGCATTCTTTTACTTTGTGTGGAGGACTTTTTTGTAAGATTGACCCTTTATCATGCCATGTTGTAGACGATTATAATGGCTAAAAAAAATAATATTTAGATGAAGACAAGCAGGAAGAGTCCCTCCTCCAGGCCAATTAGGTTTGTGGAGATGCAAGCGCGCTCAGAGTAAGGACGCAAGTTTAAAAAAAGATGCACAGTGGGCTTTAACCCTCTCAGGCTCAAATAAATTTTTAGTATCAGGAAAAATCTGATATTTGGGGAAAATTATAATATGGGGTAGTAATATACAATCCTGACTTTTTTATCCTTTGTAAACAAAAAAAGTATTTTGCACTTCTGACAGGCCGTTTGTGTGTAACCATTTTTGCACAGTCTGCATCACCCACGTTTATCAGCATGGATGGGAGAAAAGGCTCCTGAGTAAAAAAAAGCTCATAAAATATGGATTTAGAGTAAGTAGGTAATTGGAATTTAGCTGTTGCAAATCTGCAACACCTGCCTGGAGAGGGTTAAAGAGGACAGTAATGTTTTAAACCAAATCAGAACTGAATATATCTAAATATGTGTAAAAAAAAAACAAAACAAAACAATGTGCTAGTGAAAAAAATATATAAATAAAAATACCAAAATCCTAACATAAATTAAACATTAACTCATCAAAGTATGAAACTCTGACTAACTTTTTTTTTTTTTTTTTTTTATCAGAGTTCAGTAACAACTGTTGTTTACTTTTCCTTATTTGCCCACTCTTTAGAGCATGCAGTACTCTATGTGCTGACATGTGGGAGCCAGCCATGTGTACACAATCTGTGAGGCCTTGTCCAAATCAGATCCTCCCTGTTTTAAAGCCATAGCCCAAATAAATCACACCCAGACTCTATGCAGTATCATAAAAGTGTACAAGTATTTGAGAGTACTTCCTAAATATGGCCCTTTACAGCCCCGTAACGCCGTGTAGTCTGATAATGTTATGGCCGGTGAACAGATGGTGCCCGATGTCTGTGCAAAAGTTGATAATTTTGTTGAGTTAAAAACAGGGATGTGATTGATGACTGTACTGCTTCTCTTTTTCAGACTGAACAAGGCCATTGGGTTCAGATCAGACTAAGAACTCTCACTTAGCAAGAACACGAGAACACTAATTAGCAAGAAGTTATGAGATCTTGTTTATTCTAATGCTTAACTGACTCTTGTGATCTCTAAGCCATGTTAGGATGTTGTTACCTCCTCAAAAACAGACCTGGAGTTGTGTTGAGTTTGTTTCATTCACATGTTTGAGTAACTCTTTATTATTAGTCTGTCTACATCTCCAAAGCTCAGAATGCTCTGTTCTGCTCTGTTGTGATGTCACGTAGTAGGAGTTTTCAAGTGAACAGCTCCTTTTTTATCTTTAGTTTAGTAGAGATGTCAGTTCCAAGGCTGAAAATTTTAAGTTGAGTTTAAAAACACAGAGGCACACTTCCTGTAGAACCATATTACATCACAAGGTGAACAGAGTGTTTTTATTTGAGAGAAAACTCTCAAACCTGCAGGGTTTGTGTGAATGAAACTAAACACAACTCCAGGTCTGTTTGTGATGAGGAAACATTACACACAAATGTGTATGTATTTGCATTAATTAGATTGGGTTTGTTACTTAACATTCAACCAGTTTATGGCTGTTTTAAAATCTTGCTCTAGCGTCAGATGATTTTGAAGTTGAAGTTGAGATTGAAGTTTTCAGATACTGCACATTTACTTCTACTCGAGTAATATGTTTGATATATGTTTAAAAGTACTATTACCTAAGTCAAGATTTTGGTTACTTTTTCCACTGTGAGCAAGTCTCCAAGTGACAAAAGCCAGATTTTGTAAATAATAAAATATTTTTCAAATTATAAATGACATGTCTCAACCAGACAGTTACTCCAGTTACTACGAAAAATCACCTTTTATTTCTTAGTCCTCCACCAATGAGCAGTGCTGTGTACTGTGTACTGTGTACTGTGTACTGTGTACTTTCAATGGACACATTCAACTCACATTAGTTTATTTAATCAGAATAAGTAAAAGTAAAAGTATTCACAAAAATATATATACAAACATAGTGCAAAAAGTGTCAACACTCCTTAAATATTAAGTTATTAGAATACATCCAAGCTTTGGTCATTAAATATGAGTCCAGTTTTGAGTCCGGGTCACTTGGGAGCGTGCTACATAAACTGTGTTTATACATGGACATGGCTCCTCTGCTAGCCCACTGCATTTCAAATAGGAAGTGAGCACGGGCACTCTTCTGGCTCCATCGACTCTGGCTCCAATTCACTATCTATGAAACAGAATCTGAATTTTGTTTCTGCTCTTGTCAGGCTGGTCTTTTGGTCCTGGTGTTTTTATTTTACCATTTTGTCTATAAATCATTTGAAGGGGCTGGTTTGGGGAGTCTTTTGGGGGCTCTGGGTGGCTCTGGGTGGCTTCAGGTGGCTCACTTGTGGGCGTGCTGGGTCTCCTTGTGCCTCCTCAAGTCCACTTTTCTCTGGAAGCCTTTTCCACAGAGGTCACAGCCGAACGGTTTGAAGCCCGTGTGTTTCCTGCTGTGAGTGATCAGGTTTGAGCTCTGACTGAACGCCTTTCCACAGACCTGACACTTGTGAGGCTTTTCCCCTGCAATAAAAAAGGGTAATACAGGTCAGTAGTGCCATTAAACAGAATGCATTAGAAAGAGTTGGTCATAAAACTAACTAATAAACTAACTAGGGGTATGGCGGCAGGAAGGGTTTGAGTGTGACTTCCTGGTAAATAATTGTTTCTCCCATCAACCTAAAACAGCCACAGCAGGTAAAATCCTCCGGCTAAGGTAGTCCTGACCAAGACTAGCTCAAGATCTGGAGATGGGTCCCAGAGGAGATGCCATAGAAGCACTGTTTGAAGGATGGGTCAAATGCAGAAAATGAATTTGCCTCATGAGGGATTAGATAAATATACTATTACTACTATCTTTCCTTAAACAGAATATGGCTTACATTATGGTAGAATAATGTGACATTCACACATTTAGTCTTGTCCTCCTCTCCTCTGACCTGTCCTCTTTCTCAGCTTTATACTATAGGCATTTATTGTTGCAAAATTGTGATATACAACAATGCAACTTAATGCTTAAAACTTAACCACTTTGATCATCTAGGAAGTCATTCCAAGATGAGTATTTACGTGGTCACAGTTACTCTGTGTCTGTATTATATTTGAACTCTTATATTTTCTATTTAAGTTCAATGTATACTTTATTGTCCCTGCTGGAAAATTAGCAATTTGCATCTTTCAGTGCCGCTGGGGCTACATGTCAGGAACAGAGGGAACAAGTGCAACCCTTGGGGACCCATCTCTAGATCTTGAGCCAGGCTTGGTCAGGAGTCAGGATTACTTTAGCAGGAGGATTTTACCTGGGCAACTCAGGAACCTGGAACCTTGTTGTTGTGAGGTGTAAGTACCGTATTTTCCGCACTATTAGGTGCTCTGGATTATAAGACGCACTGTCATTAAATGGTCTATTTTCAAACTTTTTCACAAATAAACCACACTGGACTTTAAAGGAAACACAACAGTGTGATGGGTGAGTGGTTTTGTTTGTTTGTGGCGTTCACGGTGACTCTGGGCTTTGTTCAGTTGTGGCGTGTAGGGAGGGTGCTGTCTGGGACCAACGGATTGTCGGCGTGTTCACAGTGACTCAGTTGTTCAGATGTGTCTAGAAGTGGCACATTGCACTCGCTTTTTCGGTTCGTTCCTCCGTTCTGTTCCTCGTCGGCGTGGAGTGATGAGTGTGTTTGCGTGCGCTGCGGGTGGTGCGGCTTTGTAGTTTACTGAAGTTGTGCTGGAACACCTGAGTGGATTCGTGTATAGGGCGCTCTGGATTGCGGGGCGCCAGTCGTTTTTTGATGCGGTTAGAGGCTTAAGAGCGTGTCTAATAGCCCGGAAAATACAGTAGTAGCCTCTGATTTGCTCGATCATGTTTTGTAGCTGTTGGACTCTCACCAGTGTGGATGAAGGTGTGTTTCTTCATGTCGGACTTCTGGTGGAACCTCTTCCCGCAGAACTGGCAGGGGTAGGGCCTGGTGTCTGAGTGGATGAGCAGGTGAGTGGACAGAGTGGACGAGCGCTTGAAGCTTTTCCCACAGATTTTACAACTAAAACTGCGCTCCTACAGGATACAAACAGGGACAGCATGGTCAGGAACCAGACAGACAAAAACAAGGAAGAATTCTGCTTGAATTAAAAATAAAAGCTCAAATGACATTATATTATTACCAGTCAAAAGTTGAAATCCCTTCTCATTCATACTTTCTACATACAGAAGAGTTAAATTTATGATAATGATAAAACATGTGTGTAAGTGTGCAACAAAGAAAATGTTTTATATATTCTACATATTTTTTAATATATCTGTATATTTAGTATTCCATCTTTGAACTTCATGATGAACAGAGATGTGCCTTGTCAGGGTCAAGAAATGTCAAGAGTGCAAACCAGTGAACAAAGCAAAGCGTGTTATTTAAACCAAAAAAAAACTAAACCAGATATTCTAAGTTTATCTGTTGTTCCATATGTGTTCATTCATAGTTTTGATGCCTTCAGCAAGAATCTACAATATAAATAATGATAGAAATTAGAAATAAACAAGAGACATCAATGAAAACGTGCCCAAGCTTTTTGTTTTTTTGCAGACTTTTTGCACAGTCCATGTCATGAGTTTGAATGTTTTCCCAGTTCTGTGTGGAGACATTGGTAACACAATGACAGAGCTTACAGCTGTTCACAGATCAGATGACAGCGCAGTGGAGGGTTACCTGCGAGTGTACGGCTCTGTGCTGGTCCAGACTCACAGCGTGTCCGAATGTTTTCCCACAGACGCTGCATTCAAACGGACGCGAGCCGCTGTGGGAACGCCGCACGTGCACCTCCAGCCCGTGAGGGGTCGAGAACACCTACACACAACACAACCGCCATGTCATACAAGTCACATTTAGTCTCATGTGTGAAAATATGGTGGATTTATGTTTTGCAGTGTCATCATGCCGGAGAGGCCTACATGTATCTCTATAGTGGAATGTTCAGCAGTTACCATGGAGACACGAAGCACACATTAGCAAATACTGCCAAAAAAGTTAAAAAATTGTCTGAAAACTCAAGAAAAAGTGTATTTAAAGGAGACATTTTCAGGAGGTGTGATCAGTGTGAGTGCTGAGAGTGTGAGGGCTGAGGGTTCACAGAAAGGTTAGAGCGACTAACTGAAAAACTGTTGGTTAATGCTCAATAACTTGTGACTATAATTTTAGGTGTGAGAAACTTGTTTAACGGCACAAATCAGCTCAGTCGGGTCTTTGGTCTGATTGTGTTAAAATAAAGCTTAAAATCTGACAGAGCTCCAAACAGAGCAGTGTCTACAGTTAGCGTCACACCCTCACGTTGATGACATCAGCTGTAACTGTCAGTACTTTTATGAACTCTTGGTGCACTACATGTTACTTTTCCATAGAACTATTGCGCCATGCAGATGATTTATTACTTTTGATAGATTAGATGTTATTGGTGTGTCTGAATGGTCCACATTATGTGGGGTGAGCAGATTTTCATAATCAAAAACTGGGACACCCCCGATTTGTGGTGGTTGGTAATAATAAAAACGGCCACGTAATTAAGGAAAATTGTTCTGCACTTGGCCCATTCATATGTAACATGTCACATTTTCTTTCTGTTTTGATCATTTTTAAGCAGTTTTTCTGTATTTGACCTAAACACATGACAATTTATGTCTCTTTTTACTTTTGACAGGGATCAGATTGGCCCAAAATAGGGACACTGGAACATTTCTTGTATAAAACTGAGACAAATCATTGGTTTTGGATAAATCTGCTGGGAGTGGGGACACAGGCTCAAAAGTGAGACTGTCCCGGGTAAACAGGGACGCCTGGTCACGTCGCCCTAACCTTATGACATTTCACATATCTATTTCCATAGAGACAAACAGATGAATCCAATGAAGTCACAGGTCAGATCTGTGAAGAGGTGAGCCCGCTAAAAGTGAGAATGCATGTTTATCTAATGTATTTATTATTACTTTTTTTGGAAATAAAAACGCCTGTAATTGGATAAATACAAGATAGATCATTTCAGTCTCATACTGCGGAACATTCCTGGCAAATCACTAACGTCATGAGGACAGAAAAGTTACATAGTGAACCTTTAAAGATGAGACAAACTTTAGTCTTGTGAGCTTCTGGCCATGTTAATATGTTGTTATCTCATCAAAAACATGCACCCCTTCCCTCTCCTCTCTCTCCTCTCCTTTCTCTCTCCTTCTTCCCTCTCTCCTCTCTGGTTAAATACTTTCATAGCGACACTGACCTTACAGCACTTGATGCATTTGTAGGTGCCGTGAGATTCGGTGAACTCCTCCTCTGTTTTGACCTCTGCTGACGGGAAGGCCCTGGGCGTGTAGTCCTGGTACGGGCCCCTCTCGATGGAATAGTCCACGACAGCACCCCCCTGTGAGAACCGCGGGTGGTACGATCTGCCCATGAAGTGACTGAGGTTTGACCCAGAGAAGGTCCAGGAGCAGGGGAACAGAGAGGAGGGGAGGGGGCCTTCATCTGCCGCCACAAGAGAGCAGCTTTCTGAGTCTGGAGAGGTGAGAGTCAAGAGGTGAAGGGAGATTTCTCCACTAAAATGATTTCATATTTATAATGCCGTAAAGTTACTGTATATGCAAACATAAAGTGCTGCGAATTGGCTTCAGAAGTTAGGATTCAGTTTGATTGTTTATGCTTGTGTCTCAGTCAAAATAACAGTTCAATCTAGTTCTTCTAACAGTAGAAGAAAGTTTCACATTTCTGTTCTATACATTTTAATAATAATTGGTATTGGTATAATAGGTATCCACTACTACACAGCACAGTTGATCCCAGGGTAAAGGTGAGTAAAAGCTGTAGTTATCCTTCCCACTGTGAGTAAGTCTACAAGTGACAATTATGATTTAGTTTGCTCATTTTTAAAATACCAGATTTTGTGCATTATTTAACCCTTGTGCTCCCCTTAAAATAATCACACCTGAGCTCCTTTGTGACAAAAATGTACACTGGAAAAGAATACCACACTATTTTTATGCAGTACAGATTTTTGTCCAACTTTTTTATATCAGTGTCTTCATTTACTTCTTCTCTAATCATACATACCAAATATTATATCATATTTTGAAATGTTAACCACTTAAATGCCATTTTTGACAGCAAAAGTATCGAATTCTGTGCATAAAAAAAAAAAATAATAATAATAAATTAATTAGATTTTTTTCTGTATCTTTCAACTCATTTTAATTTGTTTGTGTTGGGATTATCAGAGGCTGGGGGCTCATTTAGAACAAAACAATATTTTTTTAACCTCAAATATCCACATCTCTGGACTTCCGTGTAATGTAAGATACACAATAAAAAGAAAATATCAAAAAATTAAAAAAGACACTAAAACAAAAACAAATTTGAAGGCTTTTCAATGAAAAATAAATCAAAAAATAAAAATACACTAGCACAGTTATGCCAGTAAAAAAGGCATTTTAAATGGAAGTCAATGGGACAAAAATGTACCAAAGGATCATGGGTGTGAGTATTTTGTTTATAGACTGTTCAATTAATGTGACCTTGAAAGAAAACACACAAATTAAAAATATATCACAAAATACACAAACTGGCCAATTTTGGTGCTATTTGGTGCAATATAACCAAAGTTATGCAAGACAGAAAAGTTTGGATGAACAAAAATGTTCCTTGGGGTGCAGGAGGGTTAATGTTTTGTTCTTCCGGTGACATTAACTTCAAATTATAAATCAGATCTTTTGTCCCTGCAGACTCTTTAAGTTACTCTCACTTGAGCAGAAGCTTCCTGAAATTTTACTTGAGCAATTTCTTGGAACTCTGTGCACTTTCTTACAATTTTTGGCTACTCTAACCAACTCTGTGTGTGTGTGTGTGCATGCGTGTGTGTGAGTGTGTGTGTGTGTGTGTGCGTGTGCGTGTGCATGTGAGTGTGTGTGTGCATGTGAGTGTGTGTGTGTGTGTGTGCAGTGTAGTACCTGGAGATGAGGAGGGAGAGGGGGGTCTCCAAAGGTCACAGTCCAGAGAGGGCTCACAGCTGTGAGGGCTGCAGGACTCTGAGCCTGGGGTGAGAGGGGGCTGGTGGAACAGGGCACCCATGGGACACCGAGACTCTGCACCAAAAAAAACACAGGACAGGATATCATGACGTTATCTATACCAAGTACACCAAGTACCAATAAAGAAAATAACTGGCTTTCCAAGTACCACCAGATCTAAACCAGGTCTGCAGCAGGACTATTCCAGGTCTGATCCAGGACTAAACCAGATCTAAAAGTGGACTACAGAATCTCCACTGTAGTTCTAAACAAGAATTATCTGAATGAGGAAAAAGAAAAAGTGAATAAAATGAATTTAGCCAAGTCCAAAACTGAAGATTTTTCCAAGTACCACCTGAAAGAGCTCGCTTACCACAGTTTGAGAAACACTGATCTATACAACACTGCACTTATAACCAGTGTTGGGAAGGTGACTTTTAAAATGTATTCCCCTACAGATTACACATTACATACCCCAAAATGTACTTTGTAATGTAATACATTAAATTACTTAAAGTGAGTAATGTAATCTGAATACTTTAGTCCTGGTTTAGTCCTGGTTTAGTCCTGGTTTTAGTTCTGGTTTAGTTCTGGTTTAGTCTTGGTTTAGTCCTGGTTTTAGTCCTGGCTTAGTCCTGGTTTAGTCCTGGTTTAGACCTGGGTTTAGTACTGTTTTAGTCCTGGTTTTAGTCTTGGTTTAGTCCTGGTTTTAGTTCTGGTTTAGTCCTGGTTAATCCTGGTTTAGTCCTGGTTTTAGTCCAAAATGTGAAAACAGGAACATACCACCGTGTAATCCATTTACTTCAACAAAGTAAAGTCCAATTACCACTCACTGAAACAGTAACTGTAACTGAATACAGTTATTCATTATTTGTACTCTAACGCCGATACATGTAATCCGTTACGCCCCAACACTGCTTCTAACTCAATAGGGTGCTCAAAGTTATAAAGCAGGAGTCTCCAACCTGTAGCTCGGGAACTATCAGTATCTCTCCACCCTCTTCCAAGCAGCTCGCCAAAGGATTTCTGAATTATACATATTGTGCTGAATAACTCAAATTTGATAAATTAAATGCTTTTTACTTTTGTACATGTATCATTTTGATGCCAAACTTTGTACACTAATAAAAGGATAAAGGTTTATTTTTATAAGTATCTAACTGTACCTCATCTAGGGCTTAATGTGGCTCTTATATCTGCTCAGATCCTTGTGATCACTAAAACCAGTAGCTCTCTGGCATTTTCGTTTTGTAAAAGTAGCTCACCGGAGGAAAAAGGCTGGACACCCCTGTTATAAAATGCATTTTCAAATTCCACAGTATGTAGTATACAACAAAATGGGTTATGAAAAGTAAGGAAAATCAGATATTTCATCATCATTTGAGCAAGTGTCGATACTAATAAGTCACAATCCAGACACAAGTGAATCATTCCTGAATAGTTGAATTGCTTATAGAATGATGTTGAACTGTATCAGAACAAGTATAAGAGCACATAGACTAGTAAACACCAATGGACAGTGTTGGGAAGGTGACTTTTAAAATGTAATCCCCTACAGATTACAGATTACACACCCCAAAATGTAGTTTGTAACGTAATCCATTAAATTACTTAAAGTGAGTAACGTAATCTGATTACTTTGGATTACTTGATATTGTCATGTTTTTTAAACGACATGAATGTAGCAACCACATCCTGAAAATTCTTGTTTGTTGTCTTCAAATTGTCTGAGCCCAAGTCTCCATGAATAAGCAACTGTTTTCTGTAGAGAAACAAAGACCATGAGATCTTAATATAAGAGGTTTTGTCTGTTAAAAGACAGAAACAAGCTCAGTTTTTCCTTCACCAGATTAAAAAATATTATTGATAGAGAAATTATTTTTTATATGAGATCACCTTAAATTATGTCAACCTACTGTTAGGTGTCATGTTGTTTAGTCCTGGTTTAGTCCTGATTTTTAGACCTGGTTTACTCCTGATTTTAGACCTGGTTTAGACCAGGTCTAGACCAGGTCTAGACCAGGTCTTTAGTTCTGGTTTAGTCGTGGTTAAGTCCTAGTTTAAACCTGGTTCAGTCCTGCTTTAGTCCTGCTTTAGTCCTGGTTTAGTCCTGGGTTAGTCTTGGTTTAGTCCTGGTTTAGTCCTGGTTAGTCCTGGTTTAGTCCTGGGTTAGTCCTGGTTTAGTCCTGGTGTTAGTTCTGGTTTAGAGGCGCACAGGAGGAAGCGCGGTTTACGCGAGAAAACACGGTCCACACGCGGCGCACGAGACGGTGGTGTCCACGCTGTAACTACAGAAGGAGACGTGGTCCGCGAGTTCTCAGGTTGATGACGATGATGAAGGTGTGTGTTGGTGTGTGTTTGTGTGTGTTTGTGTGCGCGTCCCCTCATGTGGCAGGTCATTATAGGACAGTAGTGCAGACATCATGAGTCTATGCAGGTTGTTTTCACCAGTGCCAGTAGCTCCTGTTTCACATTTAAGTTGTAGGCGATTTTATATTTGTTTTTTTATATATATCTCACATCGGGAGAAGAATTTCCAAGACACAAATGCGTTTTAACCAATGCACTGCTGCTTCCACTGTGTGACTGACACCGCCAACGTTAACATGACGTTTACATCGCTCTTACTGTCGCGTTCTGTTTGGGTTTCCAACAATGAGTGGAATTACCGAAATAAAAAATAAATAAATGGGATGTAGCACAAAATGTGAAAACAGGAAAATACCGCCTTGTAATCCACTTATTTCAGCAAAGTAACTGTAATCCAATTACCACTCATTGAAACAGTAACTGTAACGGAATACAGTTACTCAAAATTTGTACTCTGATTACGTAACGGCGGTATATGTAATCCGTTACTCCCCAACACTGCCAATGGACCACTATGGAACCTACCTGGACCACTGAAGGATTACACACACGGGAATATAAAAGAAAGTACTACCATTCCTTTCTGTAATTCACATTCTACTGTCTAAAGAAAGAGAAGAATGAAAGAAATTTTAGAATCCTGTCAATACTACCAGTGTTGGGGAGTAACAGATTACATGTACCGCAGTTCTATAATCAGAGTACAAATTATGAGGAACTGTATTCGGTTACAGTTACTGTTTCCATGAGTAGTAATTGGTAATTGGTCATTTTTATTTATTTTTTTGTAATTCCACTCATTGCTGGAAACTAAACCAGGTCTAAACTAGATCTAAACCAGGACTAAACCAGGACAAAAACCAGGACTAAGCCAGGACTATATCAGGACTAAATCAGGACTAAAACAGGACTAAAACAGGATTTAACAGGACTAAACCATGTTGCGTGAACGTGTCTCCTCGTCTTCTATCAATAATATTTTTAATACAGTTCACTGAAGTCTGGGCTTTTTATTTTGTTTTATCAGACAAAACATCTTATGTTACAATGTCTTTGCTTCTCTACAGCAAATCAAGTAATCCAAAGTATTCAGATTACGTTACTCACTTTAAGTAATTTAATGAATTATGTTACAAAGTACATTTTGGGGTCTGTAATCTGTAATCTGTAGGGGAATATATTTTAAAAGCAAACTTCCCAACACTGGACACTACACCAAAGTATAACCTTCTACGTGATAAAAACCAAGCATACTATTTGATAATTACCATAAACAACATATAATCGGTCCGATATTTGTGCATGTTTGGCATATTGATTGCAATAATCACTCATACACTGGAAAAAACAATATCTAGGTAAGTTAAAATGACTTAAATTAAGAACATTTTACTTTATTTGAGTCGATTCAACTTGACATGTAAAAGGATCGACCAGTGGAGTAAGTGTGTTTTTCTTAATTCAAGCAACATTTGATTTTGTTTCTTATTTTAAGTACAAAAAGTCAAGCTCCATTGGCAGATCATTTTACTCGTCAAGTGAAATTGATTAAAATCATGATGAAACTTTCTTAATTCAAGTCAACTTAACGTGACTAGATTTTGTGTTTTGCAGTGTATTAATAGTAAACACAAATTACATGTAGGATTATTTAGAAAATCTCAGAAATCATAAACGGCTCTACTCTTATGGCATTCTTCATCTGGTTTGTCAGTCATATTTTGAAAAGTAAGCACCCCGTTACAAATGTGAGCGCTTTAATAAAACATAAACTAAATGTCAAACTGAAAAAGTGTGCAGAAAGTCACATCGTACTTTTCTTTACTTTTTAATATCTAGTTTAAGACCTACGTTGTGTGTTTTGGGTCTAATTCTGCAGCTAAAAATCAGTTTTTGAACATTTCTGAAGGTTTTATTAAAATGTCATTAAAAATATAACATACAAGCGAGTATCCAGGGTAGTGTAGCAGAGGTTGATTGATGCGTCAACTTCTTAGTGACTTCATCAGACTTCAACTTTGAAACAGCAACTTTAGAAGAGCTGACTCACATCACTTTGCATTCAAGCAATTCATGCAACACCAAAGAAAACCTAACCTTTTGGCCTTTAAAAGTTGCTCCTTTATCTTTAAGCTGAATGCTATATTTTGGAGTCTCCAGCAGAGAAGTTACGTAGTGCATCTTTAAAGGGCTCTGGCAAACTTGTGAATAGCCTTGACGTTTTCTAGTTGATGAATCCTAACTTTTAAGACAAGTTTATAAGATATATTTTGTTTCATGTGGTTTAGGCCCAGTAATTAGAGATTTTCAGAATAAAACGGAACAAAATATTAACTTTTTAACCCTCACATTGAGTCTATAACGCGTTCTTACCTTCTTTGACGTGCGCCAGGATCGTGTCCAGTCCGTTACACGGCTCGTCCAGTGCGCGCGGCCGGTGGTAGCTGTGCGCGCGCTTACTCTTGACCAGGAAAGACCTCGGCATGGCTCGGACTCAGCTCGTAAATTCGTAACGTAAACTCTTTTAAACCCTCTCCAAGGCGCTGTCCCGTGCGTAATGACCCCGCTCCACGCCAGCGGCAGGTTTATGGCATTCACGGCGCGCTATTACGCATGCGCAGAAGGCCGTGCCGCTGAACAGGTGTCTTTGGTTCTCAGGTGACGCTGCGTAAAGACACGGGGAGCTGCTCGGGACTCTGCGGAGGACTGTCCCGTCATGCCTCTGAGCAGTTAAATTGAAGGAGCGAAAAAGAGGAAGTCTGCAGTGGTTTTAGAGTATGGCTGATCTCTGCTACTGTTTATCTTCAGGGCAAGACTTAAAGCAAGCAGAAATCATGCTACCAAAATCAGGACTGATATATTAAACAGGCCTATGAGTAACTGTGATGAAATTAAAGGGCCATATGACTCTATTTTCTGATGATTTATAATGTTTCCTCATCACAAACACACCTGGAGTTGTGTTTTGTTTCATTCTCACATGTTTAACCCACAAATCTCCAGTGTTGGGAAGGTGACTTTTAAAATGTATTCCCCTACAGATTACAGATTACACACACCAAAAAGTAGTTTGTAACGTAGTCCATTAAATTACTTAAAGTGAGTAATGTAATCTAAATACTTTGGATTACTTGATTTGCTGTAAAGAAGCCAAGACATTGCAACATAAGATGTTTTGTCTGATAAAAGAAAATAAAAAGCCCAGTCTTTACTTAACCAAATTAAAAATATTATTGATAGAAGAGGAGGAGACACGTCCGCACAGCATGATTTAGTCCTGGTTTAGTCCTGGTTTAGTCCTGGTTTAATCCTGGTTTAATCCTAGTTTAGACCTGGTTTTAGTCCTGGTTTAGACCTGTTTTAGACCTGGTTTAGACCTGTTTTAGACCTGGTTTAGACCTGGTTTAGACTGGGGGGGGATACAGTCATACTCATACTCATAATTTGTACTCTGATTATATTATTATTACTCTGGTACATGTAATCTGTTACTCCCTGACACTGCAAATCTCACATAATTTAGGATGAGTTCTTCTCTCCACTGTGTTTTTAAACTCCAAATTCACCTTCACTACAATCATTTGGGTGATCTGAGCCCTGAAATGACCAGTCTCCACTGACCTAGAGGTAAAACTTGCAGCTATATGACATCACAAGGTGGAACAAAGCATTTCGAGCTTGTGGAGGCATAGAAAGACCAATAATAAATGTGTGAACGAAACAAAACATAACTTTAGGTATGTTTTTGAGGAAGTAACAGCATTGTAGCGTGCAGCAAAGATGTAGGCGTACTTTTCTTTGCACTTTCTTGCTTTGCCAAGAATGTCACACGGTATATTCAAACTATGTAAAACAGATTTGAGTTGCCCTGAAAATCACCACGCAAAACCAATCTGCATAGTAGGCTAGAAGTATCTATCTCCACAGAGACAAACTGAAGGTCAGATCTGTGGAGAGACGAGCCTAAATAGTTGTTTTTTTGGGGGTTTTTTTGCAATAAAACATCGGATTGAACTGAATTAACACCAGATAAATCAGTTTAGTTTAAAGCCTGTGTGTGGAGCATTCTCTACAAATAAATAACATCTCCATGGCAACAAGAACATGGTGGAACCCCTGAAAAAAATAGTGTCCCATTAAAATCAGTGGACACATTTTCTATGAGGACAATAATGAGCGCTGGAGATGTTGATAGACTAAAAATAACCAAGATATCGTGATATTGTATTGTCAAAAGTCTGTCAATAATATCACAATATATTGAATCACAATTTTCTTTGCTTAAATTAAGAGTTACGGTGCAGCAATAACTAAAAAAACAGAGGGAACTACATAGACCATGATCCTTTGCTCCATTTAGGTGCAGACCACATAAAGAAATAACAGTTCTAACACTTTTAAGTCTTAGTTCTTTGGGTTAAGTCAATTAAGACAATTAAGTAAGACAATTTTGTTAACCTCGCAATAAATATCGTACCGTGAGATGTGTATCGTGAAAATATCGGACCATGAGATTTGGAAATCGTTACATTCCTATGACAAGTTAATAATGCAGGATTACTCAAACACGTGTGAATGAAACAAAATACAACTCAAATATGTTTTTAACGACTTAATAACATTCTAACATGGATTAAATCTCACAAGAACCAATTTTGTGTAATATAAGACCTTTGACCTTTACCTTAACCTTAATACTACTAGACGAGACCTAAAACTATTCAGGAAAAGATTAACTTCTGTCCTGTGAATGTGACTTTTGTAGAATCGATATGCTTAAATGAGTATCCAGTTTCGATATTGGTTTTAGTATCGATTGGTGTCCGATTTTTGATTTTTCTTGGCAACCCTGCTTGTGACAAAACCTAAAACCGAGGCTCAAAATTGCCTCTAGTCCATTGTTAGAGGCTGTAGCTGAGGAGACTGGTCCAGAGCTGCAGGTGTAAGATGATCTCAGAGCTCAACAGCCTGCGGATAGACAGCTTCTCTTACACCCACTTCACTTCATCAAATACACACGAGCTCCACGCATGGACAAATGTCAGAATGGAAACTAACTTTGTGATAAGAAACAGATGTGAACAGAATGGACGGGGTCTTCACTCGCCAAAGAGTGGTCAGGACAAAGAGGACCATATTACACAATTTTCTGATCTAATGTTGTTTCCTCATCAAAAACAGACCTGGAGTTGTGTTTTGTTTCCTTCACACATGTTTAACACAAAAATAACATAATATTACTCTGCCCTAGTACAGATATATAGTATAAGTAGGTCTTGAGATCAAAATATATCTACTCTGTGCATGTTATATGTGCACATTAGTATGCTATTGTTGTTAGGTTTACCATCATGACAATTACACTCTCGTCTCCAAAAGTTGTGAAAAGTGCTTAGAAACTTCAGGACGTTCTGAAATCATAAAGTGAGGAATAACTTTGGAGCACTGCAAACTGTTTACAATGAACTAGTTCTGTTTTTCAGGTTTTTAAGATAGTAAAAGTTTGATATAGCGCCTTTAAGTAGAAATAAAAATATTATAATTTCATAATAATAATGAGACATAATCAGACAAAACATCAAATAAGATTAGATTATTCATTTTATTGTCGTTGTACAAAATAAAACAAAACTTTAACAAAGCAAAACCGCAGCAGTAAAAATGAATAAATATAAACACATTCTCACATCCATACCAGTAAAAACATAAAATAAATATGGACGGTGGTTCTTGAGGCCTTTTCTCTGTGTCTGTGCTCGTGCTCGTGGGCAGACACTGTTGTGTGAAGCCTAGAGAGGAGCAAAGTAATGTGCAAAGTGTGGTATTTCCAAAGTTGATGATTAATTAAACACAGGGGACCTAGACTAATGTACAGAAAGTGTAAACAAGTATGGTGTTAGTTTTAGAGTAGTTTCAGTGTAGCTCCTCCCTTCAGGCAGATAGAAGGCAGTGTCCACTTGTGTCTGACCAGTGCCCACCTTCGTCTGACCAGTGTCCACCTGCATCTGACCAGTGTCCACCTGTGTCTGACCAGTGCCCACCAGCGTCTGACCAGTGCCCACCTTCGTCTGACCAGTGTCCACCTGCATCTGACCAGTGTCCACCTGTGTCTGACCAGTGCCCACCAGCGTCTGACCAGTGCCCACCTGCGTCTGACCAAGGTCCACCACTGTCTGACCAGTGCCCACCTGCGTCTGACCAGTGTCCACCAGCGTCTGACTAGTGTCTACCAGCGTCTGACCAGTGTCCACCTGCATCTGACCAGTGTCCACCTGCGTCTGACCAGTGCCCACCAGCATCTGACCAGTGCCCACCTGCGTCTGACCAGTGTCTACCAGCATCTGACTAGTGTCTACCAGCGTTTGACCAGTGTACACCTGCGTCTGACCAGTGTCCACCAGTGTCTGACCAGTGTCCACCAGCATCTGACCAGGGTACACCAGCGTTTGACCAGGGTCCACCACCATCTGACCAATGCCCACCAGCGTCTGACCAGTGTCTGACCAGTGTCCACCAGCGTCCACCTGTGTCTGACCAGAGTCCACCACCATCTGACCAGTGTCCACCACCATCTGACCAGAATGAAGAAGCAGCTGTGAAACATATTTGATCAAAAAATGTTTGTCCAGTTGTCCAATTTTAATGTCTCCTTTGCCTTTACCATGTGCCAACCTTCTAATCCTTCAGTGGTCCAGTAGGTTCATGTTGGTCCATGGGTGTATACTCGTCCATGTGCTCTTCTTCTACTTGTTCTGTTACAGCTCAACATCATTCTAAATTTTTGTAATGTTAATGGGACTTTTTCAGTACCAATACCTGCTCAAATGATTGTTTAGTTTCGAAACTAGTCTCAGTATCGGTTAGTATGTTCATTTTCGACACCCTTATACATATTACATAATACTAAGTCATACACAAAAATAACTTCATGTTTTCAAATCAGACAGGTCCCAACATGTTCAAATCAAGACAAAGATTTAAGCAGGTTCAAGGCCAAAGCAAAGTCGGTACGTATTGATTTAGCTGCACGTGTGAACGCTGCTTGTATGAGTCAGCTGCGCCACTTCAACAGGAACACAGATAGTGCGGACATACTTATACATGTGTGTGTGTTTGTGTGTGTGTTTTTGTGTGTATTTGCGTGTGTGTGTGCGTGTGTTTGTGAGTAGAGCAGTCACCACAGGCTCCTCTCTGGTCTCCTCTATCCTCTGCTCGCTCATGTTACACCTCTGCTCTGTGCCTATTGATACTTTGCAGTGACTTCACTCTGGGGGTGTTCTGCACGTATGTCTACGGTGGAATGTTAAGCAGTTACCATGGACACTTTAGCACGAACACTACACAAATGCTTTAAAGGTTGTATGGAAGATTTTTGTTTTGTTTCAAATTGTCAGTGAAAGTTTAAAATACCATTACAGAGACGCAGCAGCCTTGTAATTATGATGACCAAAAAAAAAAGAATGAAAATCTATCAACTCAGGACGTAGTGAGGCCAGATAAACATCAGCCAATAGAAAAGGAGGCTCCCTCATTTTCTATTGGCTGTTAGGTGGTCAATCAAACTCCCTACGTTTCTAGTGTAACTGACTCGTCAGAGCGTGAGGATTATATGGTTTATGCAGCGTTTTTTAGAAGCTTTTTTAAACTGTCGTTTCCTTGCAGTTTGCACAAAGTTTGTTGCGATGGCGGAAGAGAATCCATGACCAGTTCGCCGCAAAAGAAGTCGCTGAAAGAAGAAGAGAAGGGGAAAAGGAGCGAAGCCAAACTGAGGTGATTCTTGGAGATCTCTTCCAGTGACTGTGCGAACGAAGCAAAAAAAGGGTTTAAAAATGGATATGTCAGTCACTAAATTATTTCTAGACAAGTCACTTCAACGGTAATTCTGAACACACACTGGCTGTAAACAAGTGTGATTTCTAGAGTAAGGAGGGGGTGTTTCTACTGAGTGAGCTGTGGAGGAGGAAGGTACTGTCACGCATGCACAACATTTGAAAAAGGACTGTCGCTGTATTTCTTTTCCCTCAAAAAATCCTCTATACAACCATTAAGATTTAAATAACACACTTTCAGGAGCCTGTGATCAGTACGAGTGATCCTGTTTAGGAGTTTGATTTTCAGCAAAAGGTGACCGTGACCAAATTGTATTAAACCAAAACTCAGATTACAGTTTAGCAGAGCCTCAGACAGAGCAGTGCTTCCAGTTAGCCTCACACCCCCAGCAAATGTTGACGACTTCAGCTGCAAATTTTCATATTCTCTACCAGTTCTTCGAAAGCTTTGAGACTTGTGAGATGATCACTTCCTTTTGCACAACACATTGGAATAGAATTTCATCACTTTTTTATTGATGATTAAACATCTTACAAAACAATCTGCTAAATAAAGAATCTTGTTTTCTCAGTATATAGCTAGAGCCATTAGTCGCCATATGTAAAGAGATGCAGCGTATTCAAATTTCTAATCTCAATTCCTAGATTAGTTGTTGAGCGAAATATTGTACTGCTGTAACTTTACTAAGAGTCATTTGGTTTTCTTTTAACAAACCAGTCAAGGTTTGAGTAACACTAGCTGAAAAAAACTGAAAAGTTGACCTAATCTCTTACACTGGCACATTGTCTCTCACGTTGCAAAACTGTTGACAAACGCTAATTTCTGCCTGCCTTTTCTGTGAGAATCTTTTAATAGCACAAATCATCTCACCTACTGTAGTTCCAAATCAGTCAGCTCTTTCTGGTCAGGCTGTGTTGAAATGAAGCTCAGGTTAAAGTCTAACTTGAGTAACAGAACTTCAGACAGAGCAGTGCCTACAGTTAGCGTCACCAGTGTTAAGCAGTACATTAAAGGTCCTATATAAATGCAAAATTGACTTTAAATCATGCTATAATACTGTTACCTCCAAAAAAAACAAAAACAGAGCTGGAGTTGTGTTTTGTTTCATTCACACATGTTTGAGTAACTCTTTATTATTAGTCTGTTTACATCTCTAAAACTCAGAATGCTCTCTTCCACCCTGTGATGTCATGAAGAGGTAGTTTTCAAGTTAACAACTTCTGTATCTTTTAGCTTTTGTTCTGTAGAAATTGGAAATACTATGACTGAAACTATCCAAATGACTGTAATGAAGGTGTGTGGAGTTTAAAAACACAGTGGAGCACTTCCTTCCATTTAGTTCAGTTTTGTACAAGAAAAGTCCAAAATGTAAGGTGACCAAACGTTCCTATTTACCCAAGACAGTCCCAGTGTGTCCCCTGTTCCAGCAGATTTATCCAAAATCAGTGATTTGTCTCAGTTTTATACAAGAAATGTCCCAGTGTCCCTATTTTGGACCTGTTTGATCCCTGCCAACAGTAAAAAGAGGCATAAATTGTCACTTGTTCTGGTAAAATACAGAAAAGCTGCTTAAAAATGACCAAAACACAAAGAAAATGTGACTATACTGACTCACGTTAGTCATGAATGGGCCGAGTGTTGAACAATTCTCATTAATTATGCACTCGTTTCACAATTTGATTATTACCAACCACCACAAATCAGGGGTGTCTCAGTTTTTGCTTGGGAAAATCTGGTCACTCTACTCAAATGTCTTTTGTAAAACAATTTGATAGGTACAATTAGTAAAAAGGGGAATGTACTGTCAAATGTTTTTGTTTAAATATAGAAAACTGTGCTTGAATATTGCCAGAAGATCAAAACATTCACTCAGTTACAATGATTATGTAGACTACAGCTTCAAAAGTGAGTGGAGAATGGACTGAGTGCTTTATAATGTTCTTAATTATGCACGGTTTTCAACTGTTAAAACAGATAACAGATTTTGGAAGGATTACAGTAACTGACATTATAATTAGTGTGATTTTCATAGAATTAATGCAACTTCTCACAGCCTTATCTGGGTAGAGCGATGAAATGTGTAAACCCCGGGTCCAAACAGGAAACACATACAGATTAATGCAAACACAGCAGCTCTAAAGTTAACCCTAAACTACCTTAAACACAACCATGTCACATCTGAGGCCTCCATTCTCTGCAGGCTGCTTCTGTCTGATTTAAATAAAGTTACCTGTGTCAAAATGTAGCCTTGTTTGGTCAGGTCTTGTATTTCTCTAAACCTCGGCCTCCACTAATCAGAAAAACCACTGAGTTATAATTAATCTGTACAGCTCACCACATGTATGAGAAGTTACAGTGTAGCGCAGATCAACCTCAGTCTTTGTCAAAGGAAACAAAGAAGTAGCCTGACTCTGGTCCGATTTACAAGTAGAGGTGAAATTATTCATCCACTGTAAGATTTTGCTGTTTCTTCAAACTAGAATAGAACAACAACAGCAGTTTAGAGACACAAGCAGGGCCATCGACAGAAGCTTTTACATGCATACTTGTACTTTTCAACTCAGTTCAGAAATGTAGTGGAGTAGAACCTGTAGCAGACCTGCTCTCAAATGTTGTGAAGTAGTAGTAGTAGTAGTAGTTTATTTTCTTCGGTCAATTAACAAAATCATACATCATATAACAATGGTTTAACAAAAAAAAAAAATGCAGTTAATATCAATCATACATACAATCAAACATATCAATAAGGTTATTTTATAGACCGAAGGGGTTTAGGCTGAAGTTTAACACTTGTTTTGCCAAAGCCTATTAACAAATAGAACAGGACACAAGATGGCAGAACTATTTACAGAAAACAACACCCCCCATACACACACACACACACACACACACACACAGACCCTGTACATGTTAATATTTATAACTATTGGTTTATAACAGGGGTGTCAAACTCATTTTAGTCCGGGGGCCGTATCCAACCTACTTTGATCCCAAAGGGGCCGGATCAGAAAACTCATGTATATATACTCCAAAAATAACAATAAGTTCAAATATTTGTGCAGAGAAACACAAATCTATTACAGAAATATTTTTAAATTGATGAACTCTTTCTTTTACAAAATATTATAATATTATGACCAATCTGAAACTTTAAGAAAAATACAATTTCAACACAATGTTTTAACATGAATTTGTTTGTAAATAAGAATAAGTCAATTTTTGTTGTAAAATCCTGCACTCGGCTCCACTTTTCTCATGTTAGACATTTTTCTGATGAGGGTGTCACGGTCGACAGTCAAAACGATCGTCCTTTAAGAGCGTTTGGAAAGAGACAAGTCTTCATTTGTGCTGCTCTGGTGGGAGGGGCCACGTACAGAGGCGCTGGAGACGCTGCTGTGATAAACACCACAGAAAATTACCAATATTTTAATAGAAAATATAATAAAAATATTTTAGTAGAAAATCAGCCGAGGGCCAGATTAAAGGTCTTGGAGGTCCGGATCTGGCTTCCGGGCCATATGTTTGACACCCCAGGTTTATAATATACACTTAAATATATAAGTATAATTGGGGGTTACATTTATTATTTATTCTGATGGGGTAAAATATGATTTATTGTATTTCTCTATTTCTCTGTAATTTTAGTCTTTTTTTTCTTTTTTTTTTAAATGTGTAAATTGTTTTAGAGCCTTTCAAAGTTTCATCAAGACTATTCCACAGATGAACACCTCTGATGGAGACACATTTTCAGGCTGGTCCTCACATGAGCTTTCTGAAAAAGGCCTGATCCTCTCAGATTGTACTCACTCTCTCTGGGTTTGAACATGTCTTGGATACTCTGAGGGAGCAGATTGTTATGTGCCTTAAACATGTCTACTGCAGTATTTAGATCAACGAGTGTACTTTTCATGTAATTTTAATGTATTTAGTTTAATAAAGAGAGAAGTGAAGTGAAAGTAAAAAGTATCAACTTTAAAATGGACTCAAGTAAAGTACAGATACCTACAATTTATAATTAAGTGCAGTACTTTATTACTTTTATTTTGTTACGTTCCACCACTGAACACATGTACCAAATATACATCTTCTGAAAACTAATTTTGAGTAACTGTATTCTGGTACAGTTCCTTTTTATTTAGTGGTATTCAGTTACTAAACTAAAATCGCATAAACACATTACAGTATTTGATCATGTCATTTAGACTTCAAACTGTACAGAGTTTGCCGGGTTTATCCCCAACAACCTCATTCATCAGACGCTGAAAGGTCACAGGGGCATTCTTAAGAGCTCCATGAAGATAGAAAAGTTTAATGCCATACTCTGAAACATTCCAGACAAAGAAATAACATCTCCATGGAGAAAAGCGTCTGACAAACCACCCATCAGAAAAGTTACACAATACACCTTTAAATACATCTCTGTGCAGTAGTATTCTAAGTTTTCAGAACCCAGTACACTCATTGCAGCACGTCACGGAATACATTACAAAATACATTTTAAAGTTGATGTTGAGTGTTCTGTGACTAAATACATTTTGAGACTACTGGCATTCTTCCCATCACTGACTCAGAGTCTATTTGACAGATTATTCTTGCATAATTCTTGTCACTCTTTCGAAGTTCAACTTAATGTGAAGTCCTTGAATTAGTTTTCATTGAACAACTCTGAGTCCAAGTTAACTCATCTTTATCATCTACAATAGATTTAATATTTAATAATGAATAAGTTAAAACCAGTTCATATTTGTTTTATAAAGTATACACAGAGCTGTATTCTAAATGTCACGATACTAAAATTGAAAACTCAATGTCGATACTAAGGAACAAACTCGATACTCAGTGCTGATTCTGATACCACAATGATCATTAAAAAACACATTTAGTAGTAGTAGTTTATTCAGTCATTTTGCAGCACTACAAAACAAAACAAAACATAGACTACGACCCCATAGATCATGACAGAAACTGTTTAGGCTGAAGTAAAAAGTACTTCTAACACCAAACCCTCTTAAACAATGACAGAATTCCAAGAAAGAAAAGCAGCGTATGAACAGGAAGTTTGCATTTACAATTTCACTTACAACTTACAAATATAAGAGACAAAATATAAAAGAAAACAAACTAAACTGGATGCATTATTTATTCATTCCAGAGCAAAACAGGATGCTTTATACTCTTTTTAAAGGCTTATAGTGTTAGACTTTTTAAAATCATCACTCAAGTTGTTCCAGAAACTCACCCCTCGATCAGAAATAGTTAGTTTTTTTCTTAGTTCTTATCTTCATTTTAAAGATGCCTATTCTTCTAAGGTTATACTGACTCTCCTGCTTGAATAATTCCTGTAGACAAGGAGAAAGCTGATGATTCTAGGCCTTCTTCATCACTACGGCTGTACTCAGGTCAACTGGATCAAAAACACAAAACAAGACAGACGGATTTAGACAATAGAATGCGATTTTCAACACTAAGTCATAGTATTTTCTTTTCTATTCTCATGTGGTCTTATATGTGCGTCATCCCTCGGTGGTCCGGTAGGTTCCACAGTGTCCATGGTGTCTAATAGTCTATGTGCTCTTCTACTTGTTCTGATACAGCTCAACATCATTCTAAATCTATTCAGGAATAGGAGTGTTTTAGTATCGATACCTGCTCAAATGAGTATCTAGTTTCTGTAGTCTTAGTATTGTTTAGTACAGGGGTGTCAAACATACGGCCCGGGGGCTAGATCCGGCTCTCCAAGACCTTTAATCTGGCCCTCGGCTGATTTTCTACAATATTCTAAAATATTTTAATTATATTTTAAAATCTGAAGACAGAATTTGCAATTTTTCGCACACCATTCACAGTCAAAACCTCTGATGTGCCCGCAGACATGCAACTAGAAATAATAGATTTACAGTTACTACCTTTGTGAGCAGGTTTTCTCAGTAATGAACATAGTTGTTAAAGTGTTGAAAATGCAGGATATTGTTGACTTAAGTATCCTCAAAGTCATGTATAAAGCAAAGTGCAGAGTGTTACCTGTAAATATTCAAGACTGTTTGAGATGAAAACAAGTCACTACAATTTAAAAGGAACCTACATGTTTAAAAAACCCAGATTCAGAACCAAGGTTATGGAGCGAAGTGTCGCTGTGAAAGGAGTTAACTTATGTAATAGTCTTGACAAAGAAATAAAAGAATCAAGTACAATGATGACATTTAAAAAACATATAAAATCGAATGCAGTGTGTCTGTATGAAAAAGAAAACTAAGTTGTTGTGTATAATAATGAAGATTACTGTTTGCAATTGATCAGTAATTGTGCCTGAACTGATATGGAATGTTTAGTAACCACCGGTGTTGATGTATTGTCTTGAAAAAGGAAAGGGGGGCAGATAACATAAGATTTTTTCTTCTTTCTGCTCTGCATTTCTTGTGTGTCTGTTGTTGTGACACTGTTGATGTCTTTTTATGCTTTATGAATGAAATAAAAAAAATAAAAATAAAACATTAATAAAACAAAGCTGCGCTAAAAGCAAAACACACAAACACTTGAATGACATTCTGAAGACAGCAGCTCGTCAGGACATGGTGCTTGATATTGATGAACTTGTGCAGGCTAAAAGACGCCAAGTTTCAGGAGCAAAAAGAAAGCATGACTAAATTCTATGTGTTCATGTCAAAACTTTGTGTTGAAATTGCATTTTTCTTAAAGTTTCAGGTTGTTCATAATATTATAATATTTTGTAAAAGAAAGATTTCATCAGTTAAAAAAGATTTCTGTAATAGATTTGCGTTTCTCTGCGTAAATATTTGAACTTATTGTTATTTTTGGGGTTTATATGCCATGAGTTTTGTAGGTTGTAGGTCGGATACGGCCCCCGGACCAAAATGAGTTTGACACCCCTGGTTTAGTATGGGATTTTCTGTACTTTTGACAACCCTAACTAAAGAGTGAATAGCTACAATAATTTCAATTACTTTTCATTATCCAGGCGTTAGACCCACTCCCCTCCGAAACAACATTTAATTTTAATAGACCCTGATAAAATCTCAGACTGAATCCTGTCCAGTACTCATAAAATGACTTGTGGCTAAACCGACTGCCTTCTTCTTCTCCTGTTTCGCGTTCACACTGTCCATCTCCTGTCTGTGGCGTTCCAGTACTAACCACATGTGGCTTTATCTCATCCCCTCACTCGTTCCTCTTCAGGGGCCCCGACCGCATCCTGACAACGCTGCCCCCACGCCCCTCCCCCCCGAGATACGCCCTCCTGCCCCCTACGGCCACAATCTGATCAGCCACTGTTCCTCCGTTTGGCCACAGCCTCCCAGCTTCAATCTGAAGCCGCAGAGCCAGTCTCCACACACAATGCTTTCTAATGATTTAGTGAGGGCTTCTGCTTTCACTAAGAGGGTCCCTAAACCACTCAGCCATTGTTCAGGAGCGGGAGAGTACAATTTAGTGTCTGCAGTTAAACTAACGGCTCGTGATTGATAAGGTGAACCCAGGAAGCCCTAAAGTAAACAGTCTTCTGATAGGGCTCTTGGCAGTAGAGCTGTCAAAAGTATCGCAAATCAGATGGTAATCAATACTAAAACTAGAATCGAAACTAGATATTCTTTTGAGCTGGTATCAATACTAAAAAAGTCACATGTACAGGGTTCTTGTATTGCTTTTAGTATAATTTTGAGCTGTATCAGAACAAGTATAAGAGCACATAGACTAGTATACACCCATGGACCACGACGGAACCTTCTGGACCACTGAGGACACATATAAGACCACATAAAGAAAGTAACATGGTTTAATGCTGAAGATAACATTATATTGTCTATTAAAAAGTGTAATTTATTATCATCGTATCAAGTTTATTCCTTATTAAGTTTGAAATTTTAGTGTCATGACAACACTAGTCTGGAATCCGTGTGCCATTCATTCATTCGTGTTTCAATATAAAAGCAAAAATAAGAAAATGAAAAAAGAAAACAGTTTTCTACATTATTTGTCTCCAACGATTCATTTTTTCAGTTTTCGATTTTGTGTTTCAATGAATAATGGAAAAAACGGATAACGTTTCCCGTTTCCCAGGACTAAAACAGGACTAAACCAGGACTAAAACAGGACTAAACCAGGACTAAACCATTTTCAGTCCTGGTCTGGTCCCGATCTTAGGTCCCGGTCTCAGTCCCAGTCTCAATCACGGCCTGGTCCTGGTCTGGTTCCGGCTTCAGTCCTGGTCCAGCCCCGGTCTGGTCCCGATCTCAGTCCCAGTCTCAGTCCTGGTCCAGTCCTAGTCTCCGTCCATTATTTTGGGTTTTATATTGAAAAAAGGAATGAATGAATGACACACGGATTGTTGGGACTCTGGAGGACCTTCCTGGAGCGGTGTTCAACATCCAGAACAGATACCCGGGTCCTCACTGCTGGCTCCTCTTGATGTGGAGGAACGGTGGCTCAAACCTACTCTACCAACTCTAACCTCTACCTTTTCAGTCAGGTCGCAGGTCAGAGTTGAAAAGTGAATGATAAAGATGAAATCCAGTTAAACATCCATAACTGTTAAACTGTACAATAAATCATATTTTTGTAAACATTTAAAACTAAAACTATATCATCTGCTATCTTGATGTTGGATGTCATTTCTGAGAGCTGCACTCCAAAGTGTGAAAAGGGAAGCAGGTGTGATAGGGGCTAAACAAATGCTTGGATTTGTGCTGTAAACACTCCATAAATCACGAGCTGTGTGCTGGGGGCTGTTTCTGGAGGCTGTAAATCTCCCTCTAACTCCCTCAGCCTCATCCAGACCCGCGCCGCTCAAAACCACTGGGCTTCCTGCTCATTGTGCAGGGAGCCCGAGCCAGCAAACACTAAAGGTCAAAGGTTGAACACACATCTATCTTTTAACGGTACCACTTCATAACAACTCCACCTTAATTAGCTTTAAAGAAGATCTATTGTGCTTGATGTAGTTATAATCTATGACACCCGTGGATCATTATGGTACAATCTGGACATTTTAAAGGGACAGCTCGGAATTTTGGACATTGGCTCACTAGGAAATGAGGTCCTGAGTGTTGGAGACGTGTGGAGACACTTTTTGAAATATTCCATCCAGTCCTTGTATTTGCAGAGGTCACTGGTGCTAGGCTAGTGCATGTCAATGACCATAGTTCTCCTTCCACTAAAAACAGACTTACCCACTCCACAAAACACCCGAAACAAATCTACTATTACATCAGACTGTCCATGACTGTTAAATATACACACAAAAAAATAATGAAACAGAACTTAAACCAGTTCTCCCCTCCACATGGTCCAGCCCCCGACCTCCTCCAAGGTTTTCAAAATGGCCGACATGAGGCACGCTCCCTCTTTTGTCTGAACCATGTGGAGCTGCAGGTGAGTATGATGAATGAAAATTGAAATGAATTAACAAATAAAGTATATTTAAATGAACAATTTCTAATGTGATAATAATAAGAATAAGATAAGATAATAAGAACCACGAATTATTGTAACTGTATTGGGATACTGAGAATGACAAAATGCAAAATTAAACAAATGTAGTTTAAAATGGGACAAAGGCCCACTTTGTCACAGTGGCCATATCTGGAACAGACTCCTTCATGTGCTCTATGTGTCGCTATGGCAGCTGCAAGTAAACAAACTATTATAGATCTGGTAAGACAGGTGCCAGGTGACATCAGTCTGCCGCTGCCGAGCTTTCGATCAGGAAGTACAACTCACTGCTGCTGCTCAGACAGAAATCCTTCAAATGCAAAGTTGTTTTTACTTCTAAAATTATTCCATCTGTACAGACATTCCCATGGACAGGCTGGTGTAATAATAGATTTGTTTTGGGTGTTTTGTGGAGTGGGTAAGACTATTTTTAGTGGCAGGCTAACTATGGCCATTGACATGCACTAGCTTAGCACCAGTGACCTCTGCAAATACAAGGACTGGATGGAATATTTCAAAAAGTGTCTCCACACGTCTCCAACACTCTGGCTCACTAGGAAATTTAAAATGACTTAATAAAAAAAATTTAAAGTCAAAAGTCAAAGAAAAAAGTTAGAAAACTGTAGTGCCCAATTGGAGCTGACGTAGCTGCAAGCATCCTCACAACAAAGAGCCGTGTAGTGATTCACAGAAGGAGTTGTTGTATTTTTAGCAATAGAAAGATCTGTAATGAATAAATCAAAGCAATAGCATGTCCATGGAGACAGTCAGGTGGTGAACATTACACCAAAAAAAGTTGTGCAGTGAACCTTTAAGGCTAAATGAGTGACTAATGAGTGACTAATATAGTGACTAATGAAATTATTGCTATCACTTTTCACATCTGCAACTCTTATAATTTTTTATTAGTTTGAATTTAAAAACTGTTGATTTTACAATGTCACTTCAGTGCAATAGCTCCCATTCCCAAACAAAGGCAGATACAGTAAAATATGATTTTTTTTTTTTACATTTATTGAATCCATCTATCTTCCATCTATCAACTCAGTGTTTATTATATGACCAAAAAGGTTGAAAGGTTCCACTGTCCATTATTCTCACATTGTCCTGAATAAAGACTGCAGCTGCGTTTCTACAAATGTGTATCTAGTTTTGCATCTGAGTTACATTTTACAGACTTTTTATTGCAGCAAACTCCTAAAAGCTCTTAAGTGGCTGACAGTTTTTGCTCTTCTCATGTGAGCTGGTGTGAAAGCTGTTGTGAGACGGAGCTGTGACTGTGACGCCTGTGAGACAGTGGCCGCCAAGTGACAAACTGAAGTTCCTCTCACACCACCGCCGTCTTCCTTCTGTCAAGAGGAACAAAGACTTAGCAGAACTCAGATTAATTTTTGCTACAAAGGCCTATTCTTAATCTTGCATCAAATCAAAAACAGATCTTAAAATGGTGTGTGTGTGTCTGTGGTAGCTCAAAGGTGCACTGTGCAGTGTTTCTGGTGGAAAGTCAGCTACCAGATTGTCTCCACAGAAGTGTTATAGGTTTCCCTGGAATGTTCCATAATATGACTTTAAATATATCCATTTCACATTTATTCACTATGGGTGTTTCTATTTAGTCAGGCTGGTGCCACCTAGTGCCGCCACTCAATTTCTCTCCAGCGACTAGGTCAGGAATCAGAATACACTAGACGGTTCGCAAAAACCCTGGAAGTGTGAGTTCAGGCACCAGCCAATCAGTGAAGAGTCAGACATTCTGTGTTGTTAATGATTCCCAAGATCAAGGATTTAAAGCTGGAACAAAGAGAATGTTTGGTGAATTTTATCAAGGGGAAAGACGTTATTGTCCTTCTTCCTACAGGATTTGGGAAAAGCTTAATATACCAGTTAACCCCGTTAGTGGGGCGTTACATACGTCACAAACAAATAGTAGCGACTGGTTAAATTAAAAAAGTACCCACCTACTCTCGAGCAAACGAATTCTAACACTGCAAGGTCACACGGATTCTATGAAGTGAAACTGGCTGATAAATCAGGCTAGTTTCTATAGACGCATCAAGAATCTCGGACTTCCGGTCATTGCTCAATGAATACTGGGAAATATTGTCCTAGAAAGTGACCATCAAACTGCCATGTTTGTTTTCCCAGTGGGATGTGTCTATTGACAAAGTTGATCTTTTCAAGTCTTTTGAACCATATCACCTTTGTGGCTGGTTCTGATATTGTCATATTTTAGTTTTGGGATTTGGACATTGTAATTGTGTGGTTGTTGGATCCTAACAGTGGAAAACGGCTCGAGAAATTTGTTTGCGAACTTCATAAATGCAAAAGGGAATCAGATGTGTGTGACTGCAAACTGTTCAAACTGTTTTCCTTCCCAGCGGAATTGAAAAATAGTGAAAGGTGAAGATGATGGGCAGGATTGATCCACGGGAAGGAAGAAAAAGGAAACATTTGATTGCCTAAATCATCCTGAGTTTGCAGAGAACATTTTGTAGGTGGAGCGACAACAAAGCAGAATCCCAATCCCTCACTCAACCTCAGTTACAAATTTTAAAAGTCAACACCAAAGCAAATGGCACCAGCTGTTCACCAAGAAACAACTTCCACTGCAAAGCGACCAAGACTTAATATTTCTGTAAAACCACAAGAACAAGAAACTGCAAGCTCAGCCTGTTTGTCTTCTGCACCTCTCACTTAACAAACGGGATTTTGCTTTGATGTCGCTCCACATACAAAATGTTCTCTGCAAACTCAGGATGATTTCTTAGGCAGACAAAGGTTTCCTTTTTCCTCCTTCCCGTGGATCAATCTTGCCCATCACCTTCACCTTTCACTATTTTTCAATTCCGTTGGGAAGGGAAACAGTTTGAACAGAGGTTTGCAGTCACACACATCTGATTCCCTTTTGCATTTATGGAGTTCGCAAACAAATTTCTTGAGCCGTTTTCTGCTGTTAGAATCCAACAACCACACAATTACGATGTCTGAATCCCAAAACTAAAATATGAAAATATCAGAATCAGAAACAAAAGTGATATGGTTCAAAAGACTTGAAAAGATCGACTTTGACAATAGACACATCCCACTGGGAAAACAAACATGGAGGTTTGATGCTCACTTTTTCGGAAAATCCTTCCCAGTATGCATTGCGCGATGACCGGAAGGCCGAGATTCTTGATGGGTTTATTGCTTAAAAATACAATCGTTCCTTCTGTGAATAGGGGCGCCTCTCCACAGAATTATAATGTAACCGAGAGCTGTAATATGCCTGTACTGTGGAACATTCCAGACAAAACAAAAACATTTCCATGGAGACAAGAATGTAGCAATTTTAAAGGTTCACACTATGTCATTTTGTGGAGGTGAGACGTTATATGACTGAATATTATAACCAAAGTTTTGACTAAAAGTTACGGCATGGTGACTGAGTGGACTCATGCCTCACAGCAAGAAGGTTTCCGGGTTCGATCCCCGGGTCGCCCGAGCCTTTCTGTGTGG
Organism: Boleophthalmus pectinirostris; assembly: GCF_026225935.1. NCBI lineage: Eukaryota > Metazoa > Chordata > Actinopteri > Gobiiformes > Gobiidae > Boleophthalmus > Boleophthalmus pectinirostris. The sequence goes on from NW_026571095.1 coordinate 4,238,613, forward strand.
AGTTTGCATGTTTCTCCCCAAGTCTTGATGGCACTCTGGTTTCCCCCATCAACACAAAACATGCTACAGGTCTCCAGGAAGAACAGTTGATAGTCAAGGTCAGTTAAATACAATCAATCAATCAATGATCCTGCCCAGGGACGACAGATGGAAATGAGCACTGATGCTACAACCTGGTACAAACATCTCTCCTGTTAAGGTTCAGGTAAAAATTGTGCTCTGTCTCATTAAATAAACAAACATACTGTGGCTTTAAAACAAACAATTTGCTTCGTAGTTTTTTTTTTAAAGAATGCTAGCAAAACTGATTTGACATTTTTCATTATAGACTGATAGATACTTTATTGACCCCAACAGAAATTCTTTAAAAAACATTTTCAATACTTACATTAACTTCAAATCATACCAGAATTCGCGTTCAGACACTTATTTTTACCTCAAGACAGCTTGTTATGATCCAGCTTGTTGGGATGAGGGAAATAACAAAAACACCTAAAATGGATAATGGAATAAATTAAATAATGTATTTAATATATATTGTAATAGCCTGGTGTCAATCTTAGCGGTTTTAGAGGAACAGAGTCAAGTTGAGCTGATTTATAGTGCAGATCCCAGTGCATTTATTCCAGACAAAAAGATAGAAAACTATTTACAAAAGTCCAAAAAAAAAAAAAAAAAAAAAAAAAAAAAAAAAGGGTTAAAACCAGGCATGGCAGTCACCTGCGCTCACACAGCACCTCTCCCTGAACAAGGTGAGGCTGGCTTCTTTTAAAGGCCCTGTCCTAATTGGGTGAGCCCACTTTAACGACTAGGTACACTCCAATACCTTTTATATTTAATATTTAAAAGTTAACTATCAAAACAGTGCCCAAAAAATATTCAATTACAGTAACTAAAAAAATATATATATCTTTATTTAAATTAGCAGTGTTTAATGATCTAAAATACTAAATAGAAAAAGTTAAAAAATCTGAGCTCCCCTCCTCCAAACATCATGGTTGGCTTGCCCGGAACCTTCTTAAGGTGCTCCGGCTCCCCGGGGACTCTTTTGGCCGGAGCACCTGAGACAGACCACACCAGAGGGTAAGTACAATTCACTTAACACAATTACTTAGATTTAAATGCACTTATTCCTTTTACTTATTTCCTTTTCTTTTTACAGGTAATTTCAATCTGCACTCAATTATTCAATAAACATTTCTAAAACTTTGTTTCCTCACCTGTTAATTAGCCCTAGGCCCATGTAATGGACTGGCTACATTACAATATAATGTATTTTATAAATATAATGTATTTTTAATGTAGGTATAGAAAATTTTTTTTTTAAATAACAAAACAAACTAAAATATATACAGAAAATTACCTAAACTAAGAAACAAAACAACAGAATTACTGTTTTGTGCCACAAAACGGGTCACACAGGCTTAAACAAAAACGAGGTTAAACTAAGGGACGCACAAAACTAAAACACAAGTGCCCCAAAGTAAACCACATAAACCCACAAACACAAAAAAATGATATAAAAAAGGCACAAAACAGAACTTGGCTACAGAACTAGACAAACACAAAAAAACAGCCTGACCACCAAGACCAGCAGCCCTGAACAGCTGCTGCAATCTCCTTAAACAAGGGGAGGAGTCTGCAGGTGAGGCAGGATTGGCCAGGTGTAAAAGTACTCCACCAATCACAGACCAGGGCTCCCACAGCAGGAATCAGGACGGCCACCAAAATAATTTAAAGCACACAAAACTAATTAGAACTGAAGGCCTGGGACTGTTAACACAGCTTCCCAAAGATGTAGGCTACACAGCAAACTGTGTAGGGTTAAAATTTCAATTTGAGTTGTTTTTAACACAAAAAGTGTTATTTTAACTATTTGAAAATTAAATGGGGGTTCGAGTTGGGGTTATTTGCTTAAGTTGATATGGTTGAAGTTAATCCAACTTCCTCTTGTGTTAATTTGCTCCTTCCACCCACTTCAAACTCTCGCGAGAGAAGACCAGTTTGAACCAGTTTTGTACATAATTTAATCTTAAATTAACTAAAAGTATAAAAATAAAACACCTCTGTGTTGTTTAACTAAATCAGGATAACCCTACAAAGTGTTATCCGTTTACTCTTGTTAATCTAACTCTTGATTTTGCTGTTAAATAGGAACTTTGGTCCAGTGTTACTTAATGTTTCCAAAAGTGTTAAATTAACTCTAGTACAGATTGGAGAAAATGTTAAAATTGATTCTGTGAGAGTCAATTTTAACACTCCACTGCTGTGTACTTCTCTAGGCCCACTTCAGTTACTTTATTTTGAAGTAGACTAACAGAAGGCCTATTCTCAAGAACATTTTTTGGCTATCCGATGTTCTGATGTGGTTGACAGCTATACCATGAGCATGAAGTTTATTTTTGAACCTTTAGTCATCAATAATGGGCGTTTTACTCAGAAGTTCACCTCCTTTCACTTCTCTGGCCTCACCGTGAACTTAAACTCTAACCCCGACACTAGGGATTAGTCACTCTGCTGCACTGCCTTTTGTTCACATTCTAACATTTGATTGTGTAAAATTTTGGGGAGAAGCACAAAGGCCAAATTACTCCAATTAAGGATGAATTAGAAACTGATATACAGTACACAATGTTTACAGATATATAATATCAAATGTTCACAGATATATAGTATACAATGTTTACAGTCTGGTCCATCAAATGCTTGTCGCCATGAAGATGTTATTGGTTTCCCTGGAATGTTCCAGGATATGACATTAAACATCTCCATCTAGCATTTATTCATCACGGGTGTTTCTGTTGCTCAAAAATAAAACAATTCCTTCTGTGAATCTGGGCGCCTCTCCACAGATCTGAGCTGTAATGTAGCTTAGTGCTGTAACCTTTTTGCCTCACTCACACTAGGTTTAATCTATACAGTGGGACATTCTAGACAAAGTAATATTTCCATGGAGATGGACTCTCCACTCGAAATATTACACAGTATCTTTAATGAAAAATAAACCTACAGTTGTGTTTTACTCAGGAAGTGCTCCTCTGTGTTTTTAAAGTTCATCTTCACTGGGTTTGTTCAGATGTTTCAGCGCTATACCAAGATGTTACGCTGAAGCTATATTCGTATTTTACAGTGACATCACACTGGAGTGTTCTGCATCCATGTCTATGGCTGAATGTTTAGCAGTTTGTATGGTGGCACAAGCAAACACAGCCAGAGGTTTTAAGATACAAATATGGATTTAAACAGCACATTTTGCAGAGTCTGTGATCAGTCCGAGCGCTCATGGTCCTGTTTAGGAGTTTGATTTTCAACAAAAAGGTGAGACTTGGCAGATGCTCGTTGGCCTGGGACTGTACTGTTATTTCAGAGGGACTTGTTTAACTGAACTAATCAGCTGACCTTCCGTTCTTGCCAAAAAAAGGGCGAGTCCTTTCGGTTTCTCAGAAATGTAAGGGTATAAAAAATACTTAGTGGAATTAAAAAAATTTAAAATAAATAGTGCCTCAAGCTTATGACATTATTTGGAATTAAAGATGACCAATTTTTCCTACTTGTCTCCATGGAGATGTATGTTATTGCTTTATCTGGAATGCTCCACAATATGGCATTAAACATACCAATGCATATCACTGGTATAAAAAAGATTCAGAGATATCATGCAGGCAAACATTTGATACCATTCTGAAGACGATTCCAGGCACAGCTGTAACATCTCCATCGAGACAAACAGGTGGTGTGGCCAGTCCGGTCTGCACAGGCCTAAATCTTCCTAACTCTGCTTCTTTTAAATCTTCTTGCTACTTATTTTCACCATCACACACTCACACACAGCATATTTTGATTTCTTTACCTCTTTTTGCAAGTCAGTGAAGATGTTGACGTTACAGATCTGTGGAGAGGCAAGCCCACTGACAGCAACAATGCATCTTTATTCTATTTCCAATCCGAACACTTGTTATACTTATGCTAATTTGTGTACAGGGCCACAATCGTGTATCAGTGCGACTACATGTGAATATTTGATGAGTTAAAACAGGAACTGCGCCTTCTGCTTTTCACTCGGTTTGTCAGATAAAATCCATCTCAGTCACTCGTGCAGATGTTCAAGGCCCTGATAAGAAAATTTAAAGTCACTGTTTGGTGCACCACTCCTCATCCTCTTCACTGAATTTCTCTAGAACTGATTTCACAACTAGAATACTCACGCCAGGAGTGACTCAGCAGTTTCTCCATTTGAAGAGAGTTTGATTCGGTTTCCTCATTTGAAGAAAGCTTTAGTAAAAAAAAAACAACACACAAACTTGACTCATGTAAGCTTTAAGCCAAGTTAAAGCTGCACTGTGTAACTTTTCTGGTAGGGGGTTTGCCGCCTGCTTGTCTCCATGGCGATATTGATGAGAATTCATGTTTCTTAAGGTATTTTGAAGGTTTTTTAAGGTATCGTTGAGCTATAAAACAGCTGTAACTGGACAAATCCAAGGGAGATGTTTAATGTCATTATGTGGGATGTAAAGAAATAACATCTCCATGGAGACAAGCAAACATCTTAGAAGTTACGCAGAGTAACTTTAAGATGCTGTTACCTTGTGAAAAACAGACCTGGACTTGTGTTTTGTTTCATTCACACAAGTTTGAGTGATCTTGTGTTATTAGTCTGTCTACATCTCCAAAGCTCCAAATGCTCTGTTCCACCCTGTGATGTCATGTAGTGGTAGTTTTCATGTTAAGAGCTACCTTATATTTTTTGTATAGGAAAAAAAGGGAAAAAAATCACAGGGGCTGAAAAACATTGCAGATTTTTTTTTCCTTTAATGAATACAATAATTGACTGTTAGAAAATTGTTCTAAACCCCTCCATCTCTCTCATTCAAAAGGGAAGTTTGCAAGAGGCTTATCACTGAGTTGTGCTCTCAGGAGCTCCTTGAATTCTCCCATTGTTCCAGAGTGTGAAACAGTCAGCAGGATTCAGCTGAGCATCCTAGTGGCCAGAGTGAAACATGACCTGTGCAGGATGGCAACGCTGGAATAGTTAGTCCATTTTTGGATGTTTAAAATGTAAATAATGCTTGTGATTCAGTGCACTGACACAAGGTCCATCTATCCCACTAACTGAAAATATCTGTATCATCTGTTTGTATCATTATTTGACATTTGATAGATTTCCTCATGAGTCAACTCCAGTTTGTCACTATGTAAACATTGTTGATTTAATAATGTAAATCTATTCTGTAGCCTACTCATAATGCAAATGTAAAGCTATGACCTGATATGGGATAAAAATAGAGAACTATATACTGACAGTCAAACAGGTCTACCTCACATCAGAACCATCACACCAGCTTCACAACACTTGATTGCTTTTGAAAATTCAAAATTGTAAGATAGGCGAAACTCTTTTTAAATTTTTTTAAATTATTATTACTATAGACAGATCAGAAACAGCTGATTTAAACTAATTTCACTGTCATTCCATCTTTTTCGAATTCTTCAATTATTATTATTTTTCTCAAAGAGGGGTATGGGGATCCTTGAGAATACACATGCAACTACCTTAAAAGTATTAAAGTACAGTATATTAAAGTTATTAAAAGCATTTAAATAAAGGTAAGTAACACATATTTGTTTAAAGGGTATATAGTTTGCTATAAAAAAAACATACCTGGAAGTTTGTTTTGTTTCATTCACACATTTAATACTCAAACCCTGCATATTTAGACTGAGTTCTTCTCTCAGACTGAAAACACACAGCTCCACCTTGTGATGTCATATGCTAATACAGAAAGTGCTTCACTAGGATTTTAACTCCATACACTTTTATCAGAATCATTGGATGAAATTCAGACCAGTGTCTACTGAACTTCACACTTCATGACATCACAAGGTGGAACAGAACATTTTGAACTTTGAAGATGTAGACAGACTAATAATCCAGGATTACTCAAACAGGTGGGAATGAAACAAAACACAACTATGGGCATGTTTTTGAGAAGGTAACAACATTATAACACTGCTTAAAGCTCACAACAATCCACTTTGTGTAATATATGATCTTTAAATTGACTCAAATCACATAACGTCAGCTACAGAAATGTTTAATATGTCCACAACGCTGCTACAAGCTGTTCTCTCTGTCTTTGAGGTGTTTTTTGATGGCACAAGTCATGCCTATTACAAATTAGTTTACCTGGTGAATGTCGCCCTCTGTTGTCCACGTTGCAGAACTTCAGGCGTGTGTTCTCCGCCTGACCGGGAGAGGGCGCTCCACTGTCACTGATACACTATAACAGCACATCCTCAAGCTTTGTGAACGGAAGCAGCAGAAGCAGGCAGATTCAGCAAGAAAGAGCCCCAAAACTCCCCTAAAATGGTACGTAAAAACATCAATAGAAATGTAATACACGTAGACGATGTGTGTGGATTAGTACTGGACCTTGATAGCTCATTTTGTCCAGTTATAATGACGGATGGACGCGGATAATTCCCGCTCTGTACCGGCGTCTGCTTTGCCTCCAGCGTGGCGCTTCAATGGCTGATGAAACCAACACCAATAAAAGTATAACACGTTTGGAAGTCCTGTTAAAACATGCACAGTGACAAGAATTTATGCATATGAAAGAGCTCGGATAATATTACGTAAATGTGGTTGTGTTATAGTTTTTGCTATTTAAAGCTGACATTGATTGATCACTGCTCTGGGTTTCTTGCAGGGCTTCGTAAAAGTGGTGAAAAACAAGTCGTACTTCAAGAGATATGAGGTGAAATTCAGAAGAAGAAGGGGTGAGATATTTTTACATAAGATCTAATGCAAAATTTACTATTAAACTGACAACTGTCCTGAACAGATGGCTTTCTTGTATATAGTGTTAGTAGGATCTTATTTACTGTGGTTCGCTACTCTATGTTCACAAGTTCTACCAAAGAAAAAATCCAAGTACCACCAGATCTAGACCAAGTCCAAACCAGTTATAGTCCAGGTCAAAACTAGGATTAAGACAAATCTAAAATTGGACTGCACAATTACTCTACCTGTCCTCAGTAAAAAAGGGGGACAAGTGGATTAAACTGACTCTTAAATTAAATAAACATTTGACCTTCAGCAGTGTTTCAGAACTTGGCTGTTTTTTTATTGCTCTGTACAGGGCAGCCTATTTACACTTCTTCTATCTAATCTGCTCCGTTGCCTGGAATTTTGTATCCAAGTTCCAACTGTAGTCAGAATTGGAATTTGAGTTCAAACTGAATGACGTACACTTTCCAGTAACCTAACCTTACCAAATTCGTCTTTAATAAACTTTGTAACTTCTCTTGTGTAGGGTCCACTACCTGCTTATCTGTCATTTCATAGTTGAGAATGTTTTACAGTTAAAACTTAATCAATATACATGGAAAGAAGCAAGTGACGCCACCGGATGAAGTTACAGCTCAGATATACGGAATGCCAACCTTGCATGTTTATCAACGATGTTTGAGCAAATTATTACAGATTACAGGAAAAGGAAGCAAGTGGCTCATTCCTCCAAAAGTTTCATATGGCACCTTTAACCAGGCTGCTTTACACACGAGCGTTCCAGCGCCTATCAGATTCATTTAATGTTATCAGCTGTCTTTAGTATGCTCTCAGTGTAGCAAGAGTATACTAGTCATAGCAAAGTGTTTAGTAGGGGTGGGCATTCGATGAAATTTTCTTAATCAATCATTGGAAGAATTAACGATCGATTATCGATTAATCATTAATGTTTTTAAATTAAAATTATCATCATTATTATTACTATCTGCACTACTAATCTGCATAAATAAATTCAACTTCACGACATATAAACCGTAACCACTCTAGAGCCACATCAGCCCGTTTTAGTTTATGATGTGTTTAATTCAGTTTTGCGCAACTCTCACAGAAACGAAACTTCAAACCGCATCGCTAATTTGCATAAACTAAGCAAAGATTTTAAAAAAAACAGCTCTTGTGCGCTGATGCGGTCAACTTCTGTCAGATTAAAAGATTGATTTGAGACTATTGATGAATACCTCTCATCAGAATTCTAAAACTAATTCTGTTCAAAAACCATATCTCCAATAATAATTTCACAGCCTTGTTTACACATGAGACTATTCTATAACACATGATCTTCTTGCAGAGGGTAAAACCGACTTCTTCGCTCGCAAACGCCTCGTGGTGCAAGACAAGAACAAGTACAACACCCCCAAGTACCGCATGATCGTGAGGTTCTCCAACCGAGACATCTGCTGTCAGGTCAGTGTGCCCCGAGTGGACACTTGTAACATGACCCATTCAACTACTCCCTCTCTTTAAAGTGAGACTAAACAACTTAACTCCTCCCTCAACCACGTTTCAACTAGAACTGCTAAACTGGGCAGTGCCTTCAAGCCTAAAAAGGAGAGTAAGAGAGAGGAGGGGCTGGGTCTGGAAGTATAAGGAGCAGTGCGATTGGTCTAAGAGATAGCCACACTTTAACTCCGCCCCCACAGCCTGGTGTTTGTCATAAAAGCACCCTGGCTGTGATCCAGACAGTCCTGAGTGATGTTGCATAGTACTTGAAATAGCACTGGCCACTTGAGGCAACATGCACTCAGTTTTAAGACTATTTTTTACCAGATTTGACCTACTTTTTGCACCTAAAATTGCCACACAAAAAAAGTCTGAACCACAGAAAACACCATATACAGAGTTCAGTAGCAAAAAAGTTGATTAGGGATTTAGTTATTAGTTTCAATCTAGCCCTCCATTCCCAGTGTAGTCCTGACTTGTCTTTTTTTTTTTTTTACCTGTAGATTGCCTATGCAAAGATTGAAGGAGACCAGATCGTGTGCGCAGCCTACTCCCATGAACTGGCCAAATATGGGATCACAGTGGGACTGACAAACTACGCGGCTGCCTACTGCACAGGGCTGCTGCTGGCCCGGAGGGTGAGTATTCGTAGATGTAGTAAAACGTATATGTGAATGTCATATTTAAACTAGAAGAGGTCTGTGCCTGGTTCCTGCTTTTCAGTGATGATTGAAACACACTGAGCAAAATGGAGTTGGTCCTTCGTTTGCCCTCGCTGATGCTATTTGTGTTTTCAAGACGGGACTGAGAGAAGCAAAAGGAACTGGGGACAGGAAGATGAGCAAGCAAACAAACATGCACTGCGCTTAACTGACTGTCATTACCAAATTAAGTAGCTCCTAGTGAGATGAGAGAGCGTTTATTTTTCCAGTCAAGCAGTCTCTTTGCTTGACGATAGAATGAACCTGCCAACTCCTACATAGTCTTGTCAAATCAAGATACACACTTGTATTTACATTTTTGAATGATTGTCCCAGAAAAAAAAAATCTTTAAGATAATCAACTTATAGCACAAATGCAAAGTAAGTTTCAGGGTATTCAATTTAACGTTGTTAGCAGTGAGGTGACTGCAAAATTCTACTTTTGAACTCATCAGGGTGAATCATTGGAATGAGGAATAACTTTGGACCAAATTGTTTAAAATTAACTAGTTTTGTTTTTCGTATTTAAGATTGCTTAATGCTTATTTAAAGTTCAGCTTTACATATAATGCTGACAATTTTTTCTTCTGCAGACGATCTTTATTTCTTACCACGTTCCCTCTGTCTGTAGCTCCTGCACAAGTTCGGCATGGACCAGGTGTACGAGGGCCAGGTGGAGGTGACGGGAGACGAGTTTAACGTGGAGAGTGTGGATGGGCAGCCTGGAGCCTTCACATGTTACCTGGACGCAGGACTCGCCCGCACCACCACCGGAAACAAGGTGTTTGGAGCCCTGAAGGGGGCAGTCGACGGAGGCCTGGCCATCCCACACAGGTCAGTGCACAGACAGAGGAGCGAGAGAGGGGGCTGGGGCTGGGTCGAGTTCTGCTGGGTCATAACAGAATTTGCAGTAAATATAGACGACATCAATAATGCTGAAACCAAAATGATAAAGCAAATTTATCACCTCAAAAATATTCTTAAGGTACATTGTGCAACTTTTCTATTAGAGGGTTTGTCAAATACTTTTCTTCAATGAGATGTTATTGCTTTGTCTGGAATGTTTCACAGTATGGTATTAAACCTTTCTATCTTCATGGAACCCAAAACCAGACCAAGTTACAGGTCAGATCTGAGGAGAGGCGACCCCACTCAGTTTTTCTAAGTATTGTTGAGCTATAAAACCACCTGTAATTTTAATAAATGTAAGGCAGAGCTCTTTAATATCATATTGTGGAACATTTGAAGTAGAGCAATGACATATCCATAGAAACAAGGTGACAGAGCCCCAACCGAGAAGTTATAGTGCACCTTTTAATTTACAGTATTGTTCACATCGTACTACAGAAAAATAACCAATATTTTTCCACTAGTGCAAGAAAAAAAAGTACCTATGATTAATATCGACCCCGAAAAAGTATTATCCAATCTGTCATGTGTTTAGTGATCTAGTATTTGTTATGACAGGCCTGAAAGTACCATATACAGAAGAAAATAAAGATATATAGATGATAATATTTAATGCCATTATGCCACTAACACTATAACCCTTAAGTAGGATTACCACCAAAAATGTTCTCTATGTACTGTATTGTTAATTTACATGAAACAATGAGACATAAGACAGCAAATCCACTTATTTCTATAATATATTTCATAAACAAAATTTTTCAAAGTGCTGTGAAATACACACAGCATATCCAATAGAAATATAAAATAAGCTCTATTTAACTCCACTAGTCCTCATTGAGAGAATAAAACTAGTCAAATCAAAGAACAATAAATAATAAAAACATAAAAATAAGACACATTAGTTATTAGAACTTATTAGAATCACTAGTAGGAACTTAATTTTTCTGTACTTGTCTACTGGTTTTGGAAAAATTGAGGAATTTTAGAAAGCATTTGGGCTTGGAAAAGTACACAAATGTAACAAAAAATTGATCATTTGCTTAGACAAAGAAAAAGTGTCCATGATAAATCCTGACCCCTTTACACATTTGTTCCATCTGTCGTGTATTAAATAATTCAATGTAGCATTTACGCTGACAGTCCTGGTTCTGCTTCTTGGTGATGATTGAGAACACACTGAACTCTGATGTTATTGTTGTTTTCAAGACGGGACTGAGAGAAGCCAAAAGAAAACCAGGCATGTGCACTAATGAAAGGAGTGGAATTTATTGGACTAGAATGGCTAATTGGCAGCCTAATGGGTTGCAGAGCTATCCATGCATTTCAGAGTGGAAAAAAGTTACCATAGCAATTGACAAATCAAAACAAACTTTTTTTTATGGTCAAATGTCCTCCAAAATATCACCTTTTAAACAGAAAATTGAAACCGCAGATATATCCACTTTATTACAATTGCAAGGTTCATTTAGAAGAAACTATAGTTGATACTTTGGTTCACGTCAGCCTAAAAACACATGGCCCTCCTGACCAACATCATAAAAAACACCGGGGAAATTCCAGAGAGCTGTAGTTGTAATTCTCGTTAGATGGCAAAGGTTTCACATCTGCCATCTACTGGTGAAATAAAAACTTAAGAATTATCCTTATCAACCCCTAACAAACCAGTACTAGCTGGAGTGTAAAAATAAAAACAACAAATTTCTCACTTTTGATGATATTGAGAAACTACCAAATAACCATCTTTGTTATGAATTATAGAAGGCAGATTTAAAATGGAACAGGTCATTAATGGCAAACCTACATTGTGTCTTTCTTGTGTGTTTCAGTATGAAGCGTTTCCCTGGTTACGACACCGAGAGCAAAGAGTTTGACGCCGAGGTTCACAGAAAGCACATCTTGGGCATGAACGTGGCTGACTACATGTCATACCTGATGGAGGAGGACGAGGAGGCCTACAAGAAGCAGTTCTCTCGCTTCATCAAGAACGGAATCACGCCAGACACGGTACGAGTCTGTTGGTAGTTTGGTAGCATTCTATAGGCCAATATTAATCAATACAGATGTGGGCAACTAAAATTTAAAATGGTTAAAATGCAAAATGACGTTGTAGGGATGGGACAAGATCTTGAGAGATAAAATTGCCTCAAGATCATGCACACAAGAAAAAAATGATGCATGATGAAGTGTTTTACATTAGGTTAAGATAAAAAAAGGGTTACGGAATGGTGAGTTACAGCTTTTTGGAACTATAAGATGTACTAGAATGAAAAAATATGAAATCAAATAAATAAAAAATTGTGATACCAAAACAGGAAACTGAATAGCAAATTTAAATTTTATTTATCATATGAAAGTTATATGAAAAATCGTCTGAATTTCCTTTTTGGATATTTCATGACAAAGTATAATGTGATCAATAGGAAAATCTGGCCCTTGCCTCCATCTTGGAATATGACGTCATCCTATTCAAGAATCTGAAATATCAAAAGTAAATTCCCCAAAATGGAACCTGATCATTTCTATTATTGACTAGATCCAAGACAAATCCGCAGATGAACAATACTGATTTTAGCTGCCTGCTCCCATCTGTAAATATTGGCCTATAGAATGCTGTGATGTCATGTGAAACGCAGCGATACACAAGCACTGTAACACAACATTACTTCAAAAGGTGCAGTGGGGACATTTTAGTTGTATTTGCATTTTGCTTGAGGTGTTCGGTTCTTGACAGCCTGTTTAACACGAGTTTGAATAAAGAAACCATGAAAACAGTCTATCCAAACTTTTGACTGTCTGTGCACTATGCTCCTCATTGATGATTTAATTCTAGATTCTCAATGAAAGCATCAAAACTATGATTGGACACGTATGGACTGTAGTAAACAAGAGAAACTCAAAATAAATGCACTTAGATGAACTTTATGGATCCACAAGGGAAATTGTTTAGAGACATAAGCTACTAGCTAATAACAAAGAGAGAAAAAAAAAACACGGTAATAATAATACAACTTTTTTTATATTTTAGGTTTCAGATATTTAAAAATGGCCACCCTTTGCTTTGACCCTTGCTTTTCACAATTGGCTTTTCTTCACCCTGACATTGCCCAGCTGAAGTGAAAACCAGTTTTACTTTGAGGTTTTGAATATAAATTACATATTTAAAAATGTGTTGAGTTATTTCACTTTTTCTTTTCTACATAATTCCATATATCTTGCATGAGTTAAAGGTGCACTATGTAACTTTTTGGTTGGGGGTCTGTCACCTGCTTGTTTCTATGGAGATGTCATTCCTCTGCCTGAAATTTTTCACAGTATGACATTAATCATTTCTACCCTACATTTATTCAATTACAGGTGGTTTTATGTGTCAAAAATACCAAAAATAAACTTGTAACTTGGTCTGGTTTGGTCTCCATGAAGCTAGAAAGGTTTAAATCCTACTGTGAAACATTCCAGACAGAGCAATATCATCTTCATGGAGAAGAGGATTTGACAGACCTTCCACCAAAAAAGTTACACAATGCACCAAAAAGTTGTATAAAGTAGTAAACATAAAGAAATCTGTGTCCAGACTTGACTGTTAGCGTTCATGAGTGTTGTGGTTTTCTTAATCTCCTTAAATATCTGCTTCTTGATGATGACTGAAAGCACGCTGAGCTAAATCTTGGCTGATGCTACTGTTGTTTTCAAGACGGGACTGAGAGAGGCAGCAGTTCTACAAAGTCTCGATTGATTCTATTGATTTCCCATAAAACTCATCAAGTTTTTCTGTTACCAGGTTGAAGAAATGTACAAAAAAGCACACGCCGCCATCAGAGCAAACCCCGCCCACGAAAAGAAACCAAAGAAAGACGTCAAGCCCAAGAGGTGAGTGATAGTCAAGGTAGAAAATACATACAAATAGTAAATGTTATTGAGTAGATAACTTATACTCAATTACAAGTACAATTATCTTATCTCTCTTGTTCTTTTTTTTGTATAGCACAATTCATACACAAAGTAAATGAAAGTGCTTTACAGGATAAGAAAGATATTAAACTCACAATACAATAAAAAAAAAAAAAAAAAATCCAACAGAGCAGAGTAAAAACTTTTAAGCCTCTACTGTGATAGTTTTTAAATCCAGGCTCAAAACGGTTCATTTTAGCTGCATAAAACTGAAACTCTGACTCCCCACGTTTAGACCTGATTCTGGGCAGCAGCAGGAGACTGGGGCTAGACTGGGGCTAGACTGGGGCTAGACTGGGGCTAGACTGGGGCTAGACTGGGGCTAGACTGGGGCTAGACTGGGGCTAGACTGGGGCTAGACTGGGGCTAGACTGGTGTGGTATAGGATTGTGACCCCGAGGTCAGAATCCTGTTATGGTATGTTGACCCCCCTATGAAAATCTATATTTTATTAATTAAAAACTTGAATTCTATAGAAAAGTTTGAATATTAATACTATATCTGCTAATTAAAACATTGACATTTTTAACCCCCCAATATATATATATTATATATTATAGTTATTGTGATGTAAAGTAAAAAAATAATGTTAGTTGAATATTGACAATGATCTATTATATATAAAGGAGGTCAAAATCCTATGACTATAGTAATCTGACCCCCCAATATGTTTATTATAGTGAGATACTTTCAAGTGACTCCATCAAAACATTCCTTAAAATACCTTAAAAGAAAGTGAATATGTAGCAATATATAATAAAAGTCAATGACATGAGAAATAATGATCATATAAGTAACTACTAAAGAAAAAAGTAAGGGGAGTCAAAATCCTACAGGGGGGGTCACTTTACTATAGCGGTATGTTGACCCTGGGGTCAATATACTATGGGGGTCAACATAGTATCTCACACCGGGATTCAGCAGGCCAGTCTTTGAGGTCCTCAGAGTGTGATGGTTCATATGGCGCTAAGAGTTGTAGAGATGTACTTCGGTGCAAGGCCGTGGAGAGACTTGTACACAAACAGTGCTTCTTTAAAGTTTATTCTGAGTCACAGGAACCAGCACAGAGACCTGAGCACAGGACTTGTGCATGTACCTCCTGGATGTACTGCTATTACTGTAATCTTAACTGATTGAAGTTTTGTACAGAAGCTTGATCTGAAAAAAAAAAAAAACTGACAAAAATGTAACTGGATCCTTAATAGTTTTTTCATGTGTACTTTTCACTTTTGAGTAAATGTTTTTTGTGTGCACTCCTTTTTGCCATGTAACTGTACTTCTACTTAAGTACACATTTCGGTGCTCTTTCCACCCCTGGCAATAATGGACCAGATTTGAGTCCACATTTAGGATGCGTGAGAGTGGATGAAGTGGTCTTGAATAGCCTTTCCCATGGTCCGGTTCTCCCTCTCTCTGAGCTGAATGTTAATGGAAGTCTCTTGTGTGTTTCCGCAGGTGGAACAGAGCCAAGCTGTCGCTGGCACAGAGAAAGAACCGCGTGGCACAGAAGAAGGCCAGCTTCTTACGGGCACAAGAGCAGGAGGCAGGGGACGGTTAGGCCCCTGCCCCTGCCTCACAGACACCACACACCACAATAAATCTATTTTTAATGCAGCAACTGTCTCCTGTCTGGTGAATACAGTCATTAAATGCTATGAGCAAAACAGATAAATTAAGTTGGTGAGCTTGACTTGTTGGCCTACCTGTTCTTTTTTACTTGTATGAATAGTGTCATAGGTCACATTGGCAAAAACAGTAGTTGTGTTCATTTGTTGTGTAATTCAGAAGTAAGAATTTAAGAACTAAAGTGCATTAAATGTAATAAATACATTCAGTAATTGCTAACCCGAGTCTATCCAAGAATTTGTGGCATTCAATCATGATGACACCAGAGAATTAATATAAAATGACAAAAATTCCCAGGTTCAAGATTTCTGAATTCATCAATAAATATTCTGGGGGCAAACTTCACACCAAATAATTAGTGCACCTATTTTTCCAATAAATTAGCCCCAGATTTATAATACTTTAGTCTTCTTATAGCGTTTTTCCACATGCTCGAAGTTGCTTTACAATTCTGAGCATCTTTCATTCTCTCCAGACTGGTGGGAAGCTGCTATTGTAGCCACAGTTGCCCTGGGGCAGGCAGACTGAAGCCAGGCTGCCAGTCTGCACCATTGGTCTCTGTGACCAACACTCAAACATGGAGGAAAACCTGAGGACATGTCTTATTACTTGGTCCCCAATGGGTTGACCAGGTTTTGTATTCACTCTTTGTCTGTGTGTCTGTGTTAGGTTAAGTCGCTTTATTCGTACCCGTAGGTAAATTTGCTTTGCAGATGTGAGAGGCAGGTTCCACGTTTCATTCATCCACATGATGTGCAAAAAACACAATTACAAAAGAAAGTGTGACAGTGCTCCAGTGCAGAATGGATTGTTCCATAAACAATTAGTTAAATTCATCCATCACACTTGGCTAAAATCACAATAAATATTAAATATGTTAAAAACACACAATCTTAGATAAATAGATTACAATTTATTCATAAGTACAACAGCAGCCGGAACAAAGCTCCTTTTAAAACGATTCGTTCTAGATCTTGGGACTAAAAGCCTCTGACCAGAAGGAAGCAGTTGAAGCTCTGAATTTAGTGGATGTTGCACATCTCTTAAAATACTCTGGGACATCCTCTGTAAGTGTTTAGAATACAGAGAGTCCAGTGGCTCTGAGGATGGCCAGTCACCTTACTCACCCATTTAACCAACTGATTCAGGGAGTTCTTGTTTCTGTGTGTCTGTTCACCTGTGATAATTCCACCATTTATGGACCGATTGTCACCAAATTTGGTGATTTGGGGTCAAGTCCCATGCCCGATGCCGCAAAAAAAGTTTGGTGACGATACGAGGTCATTTAAGGTCACACAGTTCAATTGAAAGGTCACGCCATTATAAAGGATCTGCAATTTCGGCAATTTCTGAACCATCTGCAGCCTAAAATATTCATCCAATCATCACACAAGTTGGCACACACATAACCGGGGTACACTGGATGTAACGGGTTGAAACCGGTCAAAATTATCTATTTATAATTCTATGCATTTGTAGAGTAAAATATAGTTTTTGAGATAATCACTAATTATAACAGTTCCTTTCTCTTTCAGACACTGATCTACAGTCACACAACTAACATACACACAACTCATGAAAAATGACATTTTGGTTCCACACTAGTAAACACAGACATTCTCATGTGTGACCAACATCACACACATGTTCATGGGCCTGTACACATACACACATTACATTGTGAATATAATGATCATGTAATATGGACTGGACTCCTCATAAACTGCTTCTGTGGTGATTAACTGACCCCAACGATGCCTCATGGGGACCAGGTTTCTATCTCTGATTGCGCTTATTTTGACTTAATTTGGTGGGATAATGCCTGTGGTAAATGTAAATTTTAATTTTAGACTGATTCAGAAACAGTCTGTGAGGAAACATTGAAAAATATGTTGAAAATTATAGGTAGTGGAGAGTTCTATTTTCGAGAGTCACTGATGACATCACAGTAGGAAAAGTTCTATCCAAAAATGTGTTTTAGTAAAATGATTAGTCCAACCTGTCATAGGCACTTTAATCATAACTTAGAGAAACACACCACTGAAGCCAAGTTTTAAGTGATATGAATTTTAATTGTGCAAATTCATGCTGGTCTTCTCCACAAGTAAACTTTTCTCTTCCAAACAGCAGCTCCACCTCCACAAAGAGACACAAAGATCAGATGTACTGTACAGCACTTCATATGAGCAGTGAGACAACAGCATTCAGATATGTACAGATATGTGATAAACATTCAGCACGTTTCTATGGCACTGTGACACAACCTCTGCTAGAGAAAGAGAGTGACAAACGTGACATTCACAAATAAACAAAAAAAATCTGACAGTTTGAAGCAGTTATTTCATCAAGTGTAGGCCTATTAAAGCAGTGATCAAGAAAAGGCTTAAAATAAATAACATTTCATTTGATCAGTGGTGGAAGAAGTACTTCATTGTGTTAATTATGTAAAAGTACCACATGAAAAATCTACTTAAGTAAACCCGTATAAAACCCAAGTAAAAAGTAAAAACTATTTTGGGCAGATTTTGAGATCTAATAAAGCGTGTCTAATAGTGTCTTTGACAAAGATTTGTGCTGAATTTCAATAGAAAGAACTAAATCATTTTTTTCTAGTAGTTTTATTTCTATATTTTTGTGTTGTGTGTTAAAAATGAACTCTCAGCCTTTTCAGCAGGTCTAAAACTACGATAAAATATACTTTTACTTTTCAGTCCTGTTCAAAAATGTAGTGAATTAGAAAGTACTGATACCTGCTCTCAAAAGCGGTCAAGTAAAAGTAAAAATATCCACTGTAAAATGTAGTTAAATGTTAAATGTAGTAAAGTACAGATACCTAAAATATATTCTTCTACTACAGCATTTGATAGAATTCAGAGGTGGAAAGTAACTAACTAATTACAAATCCTTACTGTAATTGAGTAGATTTTTGGGGTAATTGTACTTTATTGAGTAGATTTTTAAACCTGTACCCCTAACTGAGTATAATTCCTGCCATGTAATTGTAATAAGTTACTTTTAAAGTCGTATGAGTGCTGAGATCCATGATATCTGCTCATTTGTAAACGAGGATAGTCACATGACGTTATCGCCCACTCTGATTGGCCAGAAGAGAAAAATGCAGATTGTGTTTTAAAATAATAAAATTCAGCTTCAAAGTGGTTAATTTATGTAAAAATCTGATCAAAAACTGTTAAAAAGTAACCAGTAAGTGTACTCTGAGTAGTACTTTTCATGTGTATTTTTTTTACTTTTACTTAAGTACAATTGAGGAAGCAGTACTAGTATCTGAGTACACTTTTAGCCAAGTAACTGTACTTTTACTTAAGTACAGATTTGCAGTACTCTTTCCACCACTGACAGAATTCAAATTTGAATATGTTTTAATTCATATTTTTTTAACCTCAGAAAGTTGGAAGTTGTGTATTTGAATTGCAACTGCCAACTACACAGAATTTCAGTTTTAATTCAGGTTTTGACGTTATAAAAACAGCTTTAAATACTCTTTTCCAGCTCATTTTTACTCTGAGAACCACAAAAATCACAAAATCAGCAAAACGTGAATGAGTTTGAGGACTATGATTAGAGGTAATGCGTCAATATTTCTCTCAGCATTTGAACATTGTGAGGAATAGTTTAGATTTGTTTTTGAGGTATTTAACAACAAAATGAATTATAATATAAGTCATAGCCTGTTGGTCTGATATAGAGGAGTATTCATTGTGCAATATATACTAGATTAACCCTTCATGACCTGCCGTATGTTGTCATGATATTCAAATTTCAAACTCAATTTCAACACTTGAAAATCTAGTTGATACTCTACAGATTCCGATACCACAATGATAATAAAAACACTATATATAGAATGTGATTTTTAACATTAAATCATAGTACTTTCTTATTCCATAGTGTCCATGGGTGTATACTAGTCTTTGTACTCTTATACTTGTTCTGATACAGCACAAGATCATCTAAAACTATTCAAAAAACATTCATTTCCATCCTGTGAATGTGAATTTTTTAGTATCGATACCTGCTCAAATGAGTACCTGCTTTTTATATTAGTTCTAGTATCGTTTAGTATCTGATTTTTCGATGCTTTTAACTTAAATGCATGCTGTAGTATCACTTTTAGAACATTAAATTAAGTTATACATATATACACTCTACAAATAAGACCATATCTGACATTTTAAATAACTAAAATGCTCAATAA
Source organism: Boleophthalmus pectinirostris (assembly GCF_026225935.1). NCBI lineage: Eukaryota > Metazoa > Chordata > Actinopteri > Gobiiformes > Gobiidae > Boleophthalmus > Boleophthalmus pectinirostris. Next base: position 4,258,303 of record NW_026571095.1, read on the forward strand.
ATCAGGAAAAATAAGCAACAGAAAAAAGAGCAGGAGATGTGTGTGTGTTTTAAGGATAGTTTTGTCTATTTTTATGAGCAAAAATATGAATATTACTCTATTTTTATTGGTCTCTTCTCTGAAAGTTGCTAAAATATATAAGGAAATGGCAGCTCTGGTCATAAAGGGTTAATGTTTCTGATCATCATATAATGCTTTAACAGTAAATCTTTTCACGTTAGCAGGATTTGATAGCAGCGTTTTGCTATATATTTGTTTTAATTTACTCTATATGTAATTACACATTCCATTCATTGGCAAAAATAGAATTACCCCAAACCTGTCTATGTGCACAACAGCGCCCCTGCTGGTTACAGCCACTAACAGCACCACTTCCACCTTCACTATATACTTATGCGTTTTTTGCAGAGTTGTGTGTCTTAGGCTGTGAAAAGTCACATTCTGATTGTAAAAAAGAGGACAAAAAGCTATCGTTTCCTGTTTTCTCTGTGTCGGAACTCACAGATGAGGTCAAATATCTTGGGCATTATGTCACTAACGACCTGTCCAGATGATAGAGACATGTATAGGCAGCAGTGTAAACTTTGTGGTCAGGCCAATATGCTCGTCTGTAAATTCTCCATGTGCTCCAGTCATGTCAGAATTGCACTTTTACTGCACATCTTTGGCGCAACTAAGAAAAAGAGTTTACAGAGTCTGACAGTGGCCTATAACGACTCTTGGAGAATATTACTGAAAGTGCTGAGATTCTGTAGCACCAGTGAAGTGTTTATAACTTGTGGTGTGAGATGCTGTGTCATCACAATCAGATGTTGTATTTACTCATTTATGTGTAGGACCGTGAATCTGAGCAATCAAATTATTCAAGCTCTAGTGCAGGAGTTTCCAATCTTTTTCCTCCCATAAGCTACTTTTTGTAAAATACCAGAGAGCTACTAATTTTAGCCGTCACGGTAAGCTGAAGATGAAGTACATTTAGATGTCTATAAAACATAACCCATTATCCAGTCATCAGTGCCCAAAATTAGGCATCAGAATTATACATTTACAAACGAAATAAGCATTAAATTGATCAAATTTGAGTTATTCAAAGCAATATGTATAATTGAGAAATCCCTTAACGAGCGACTTGGAAGGGGGTGGAGAGCTACTGGTAGCTCCCAAGCTACAGGTTGGAGACCCCTGCACTAGTGTGTCATGTGAGGAGCTCTGTCAGATTCACCTTAAGCTGTGGAGACACTGGCGCTCTTGTCTGTAAACATTATAACATGCACTGTATAATTATATTTTTTATTCTTATAATTTTTTTTCTGTACTATGAACCAGATATTATGTGTTCTTAATAAAAATTTAACTGAACTGAATTAGGTTCTGATCTGAAAATCAAATCAGTGCTTTCCTCTCCTTCACCACCACTTCTGTGTTTCTCTCTCCTGGTAGGCCTTAATTTGTAAGTTGGTCCTTTCATTTTTTGATATAGTTAAAAAGTCAAAAGTCAACAGAAACAGTCATAGTGCAGCCTCTTAGTCAAGGGAATTCTGGAGGTTCTGATCTTTCACATGAGCCATGGCCTGTCAGTATACTGAGTGAGAAAAACTTGTACTGTATGTGTCCTTGTATGTGTCCTCAACCCAAATCCAACCAAACCGACCAACAAGATCATGGAGATGGGTTCCCTGGGACACTGAAGGATGGGTCAAGTCCAAAAGAGTACCTTAACCTTATCTGCAGGTTTAGGAACTGGCATTATAGGACTTTTGGGTCATTCCATGCCAAATCTCCGAATACCCTATCTCATATTTGACTGAAAAAATTGTAGGAGGTTCACACATGTTTCGAGCAAATTCAAGCCACCAGAAATCTATGATAAATCAAAAAGCACATGTGTAAAATCCAGATTCTACAAGTACATTTGCCAAATTGTAACCTTTGAGAATTTGAAGGACCAACCTTAAATCGTTTTTTAGATACAACAATCTGAAAGTGTCTCCATGGAAAACTCTGCTCAAAACAGATCAGGGGAGAGTTGAAAAAATATTTTTTAATGACAAAACCAGAAGGAGTTGGGAGCTAAAAATTGGGACTTTACCTATTGGAAAGTGTGTGAACTTCCTAAAATTTTTTCAGTCAAACCTTAGATAAGGTTGGAGATTTGGCGTGGAGTGACCCTTTTTTTTAAAACAGTACAGGCTAAATACATTTCCTTTAAGGTTATTAGCTTCGAGACACAAATTGCTCCCTTAATCTTCCCGAAATATCTTTTTTGTCATCATTGGTAAACTCCTTAACATTATCAGCGACGCTATCCATAAACTGAAAACCCCATAAGAATATAGTGGGGGTGAAAGTGGTGCTAAGACCTCATGTTTATAGAACATTCAAGCATGTACGTACACAGACTATGAAGGCAATGTGGGTGAAATGACTTGCCCAAGGACACAACGGCAGTATGCACTAGTTGGGGAGGGAATTGAACTGCCAACCTGTTTGCCAGCTTGTTGTTGTTTCATAAATGGTATTAAGACAGCTTCCCCCACTTAAGACTGCAAATGATCTAGATAAGGTAACAATATTATCAAAAACCTAGTATCTATTGTGGGTTGTAGTGATTTAGTTAAACTCAGAGAAGTGGTGTACAGCTAAAAACAAGTGAGTAATGTAAAAATAAGTCTTTTTCATCTATTTATAAATCTTATGTCCAAATTTAAAGCAACCTCAAGTACTAATTGGATACTAAAAAGTAATAATAGTGAATTGTGTAATGCCATTGTAAAGCCAAATTGTTACTTATTATTATGTCTTTTTTCAAATTTTAATGCTTCTCTGTTTGTTCAAAAACAAAACAGAAATTTGATGTAGATTAGACATTTAAAATCTAACTGCAAGTAGAAAACTTCAGAAAATTGGCTATTAAATATACTGTATATATATATTTTTCCAAAATCTGAGACAAATATGGAATGTTTCTTATATACACTACCAGTCAGAAGTTTGGACACACCCAATGTCACATGTATTTTTTTCTTTGTTTTAGATTTTAGATTTAGATTTAGATTTAAACTTAGACTTAGATTTAGATTAGATTTAGATTTAAACTTAGACTTAGACTTAGATTTAGATTTAGATTTAGATTTAGACTTAGATTTTACATATATACAGAAGACACCAAATATACATAGCAAGCTATATGGAATCATGTAGTAAACAAAAAAAGTGAAATAACTTTCTTTTTATTTCTAATTTTTAAAAATTTTATATTCAAATTCTCAAAGTATCCATTTGTTTTGTCGACAGCTCTGCAGACTCCTGCTTTTCTATGAATAAACTTTATGATGAGGTCTCCTGAAATGGTCTTCACTTTACAGCGGTGCCTTGTCAGGGTCAAGAAATACGAAGAGTGCAAAGCCGTGATCAAAGCAAAGGGTGGCTATTTTAGTTTTTAATCTAAAATAAGTTTTGAGTTTATTTTTGTTTACTACATTCCATATTCATTCATAGTTTTGATGCTTTCAGTGAGAATCTACAATGTAAATAATCATGGAAATAAAGAAGATGAATGAATTAAAAAGTGTGTCCAAACTTTTGACTGGTAGAGTACATTTTCAGTTCCTGTTTGACTCACTGTTTGGTTCATGTCTGCTGTACACCACTCCTCTGAGGCTGGTCCCTTGTGTCTGTATCTACACAACACAATGTAAAAACAGTGATGCTCAGACTGTGTGCTCATGAGTCCTTGGTGTGTGAGATCTGCCTCCACAGCAGAGCCTTCAGGTTGTTCAAGGTCAGCGAATGCTCCATGTCCATCTGTGCACTGCCCCTCAGAGCCATGCAGGCGTACAGCTGCCTCTCCAGCTCTTCCCTCAGCACCGACGGCGCCCCCCGCAGGAGGTAGTCTTTCAGCACGCTACACGCTTTGGCCAGATTGGGTTTGTGTGGCTCCTCTTTGCACTTCTTCTCCACCGCATCGCACGAAGAAACGCAATCAGCTCCATAAACGCAATCCAGGTCAGTCTGACATTTCAGCGCTTTCATCTTCTGTCCAAACTGCTCTTCTGAAATGACCACTCTGTTGTCCAGAAGGCGGAGCTCGTAGCGGTCCGTGTAGCCAAAAATCGCGGCGTTCATGTCACAGATGAGGAAGCTGCCGTAGGTACCGTGAAAGATGTCCTCCACGAGCTCCAGAAGACCCATGGAGATCTTGGCTTTGCGTGGCCAGGAGGGGGTGAACCACTGGTCCATGGTGCGCTGGAGGCCAGTGGGCAGCCAGTGGGCGAGGGGCCAGGGCAGAGACAGGCCGTAGAGGGGCCCCGAGTGCACGCGCTCCGTCATGTACAGGTCCCCACAGAAGCCCAGGAGACGAGGGGTGTGGCCACGGTCCTGGAGGAGCAGACCCAGCAGAACCTGAAATGTGTAAGCAAAGATTATAGTACAGGGACGGCAGATGTAGTAGTACAGGGGGGGTAGTTGTAGTAGTAAACGGGGGGTAGTAGTAGTAGTACAGGGGAGGTAGTTGTAGTAGTAAATGGGAGGTAGATGTAGTACAGAAGAGTAGTTCAGGGAAGTAGTTGTACAGGAGGAGTAGATGTAGTAGTACAGGGGAGGTAATTGTAGTAGTACAGGAGGGGTAGCTGTACAGAGGAGGTAGTTGTAGTAGTACAGGAGAGTAGTACTGGGACAGTAGTTGTACAGGAGGGGTAGATGTAGTAGTACAGGGGAGGTAGTTGTAGTAGTACAGGGGAGGTAGTTGTAGTAGTACAGGGGAGGTAGGTGTAGTAGTAAATGGGAGGTAGATGTAGTAGTACAGGAGAGGTAATTGTAGTAGTAAATGGGAGGTAGATGTAGTAGTACAGGGGAGGTAGGTGTAGTAGTACAGGAAAGTAGTTCAGGGGAAGTAGTTGTACTGGGGAGGTAGTTGTAGTAGTAGTGGCTGTAAAAGTAGCAGTAAAGTTTATAAACTAGGGCTGTAGACCTTTAGTCGTTCAGGTGATCAATCAGTTGAGTTTTAAATTAACCAAAATTTGTATTAGTCAACTATTCATTTTATTTAGAGTATAAAGATTTATATGGAACAACAGCAGAAAAGAGAGGTGAGTGAGTTAGCTGAAGTTTTGGTATTTTTTCGTACTTACACGTAAAAAGGCAAACTAAACTCATAATTCACAAGTTTCATCTATTGTATATAAATGCATTGTTTCAAAGTACTTTTTTCTGCATGAATAGTTTTTGCATGAATTCCCTCTGCAGGTGTAGTGTGGGTCAGATACAGACATACAAAAATGTTTTGAAACCTTTTGTCACACTTTAGTCAATGTCTTTAGTCAACTACAGCCCTATTTTATACCAACTGGAATTTAGCAAAAGAGTCACAGTTGTCATATTGAAATGTGAAAATACTCTGTGCTTTTGTCATACACTTAAAACACTTTATACACTTCCCACTTTTGGTTTCTCACTGCCTCTCAAATAATAAAGTCACATTGTTTTCTTAGTCATCATTGTTTATTCATTCCACACTCAGTGATAAGATGCCGAGGGGTAGACTGAAAAAAGTGAGGCTACTAATCTGTGCCATTGGCCCCTCGACCGCACGCACACACACAGACACACACACACACACACACACACACACGCATACCACATACATACCAGGCAAGGTGGATGAAGTGTTTTGTTTAAAGGTGCACTGTGTTTAGTTTTTAGCTGGGGGCCCTTCACCTGCTTGTTTCTATGGATATGTCATTGTTCTGTCTGGAATGTTCCACAGTTTGACATTAAACAGCTTTACCTGCAATTTTGTCTGGTTTGATCTCCATGAAGATAGAAAGGTTTAATGCTATACTTTATACTAGAAAGGTTTAATACTATACATGTAAGCAATAATGTATAAAAACATTTGATGGACCTTCTATTGGAAAATTTACACAATGCGCCTTTAAGGACAGAACAACAGCTCTTGGTCCGAGCAGGAATCAGGAAACCTCTAACTTTCAGGTCCGTTTCTACACTACACTCAATACACTGGTTTCTCACAGCGTGTCTAATAATAACGTAGCGTTCTTAGTTCCAGGTTAGACAGTACCTCATCCATCTGTAGAAGGGCCCACATGGAGCGCGCCTCTGGCAGTGACACGCGCCCGTCTCGGTTGCCGTCGGCGACAGACAGGATGTGGGTGACAAGGCTCGCCAGGTTTCGCCTGCTCTCCCAGTTTAGACTACAAACACACACAGACACAAGGGTCAATATGGTGGAACAGGCACTGATCTAATGACAAACACTAAGAGATCAGGAGAATCTTTTGCATTATTTAAATGTGCACTGTGTAACTTTTCTAGCTGAGCATCTGCTATCTGCTTGCTATTGCTTTGCTCACAGCATTGATTCTTGCATTTAAATAGCAGCTGTTTTTGCTAAATGAAAACAAAGCATGAATAATGTGCATTTATTATGTATAATCAGTAGAGAGGAGCCATTTTAATAAATTGTGGTACTTAAAACTTTATTGAATTAATTAATTATTTAAAAGTAATAAGTTATGTTTTATTAAATGTATAATTTTAATTTTTGTCTCTCAACTTGTCAATGTATTTTCATTTGGCTTACATCTCAAATAATATATAAGTAAACCACAACATTTCACAATAGTACATTTTAATATCCACCTGATGTCTGCTTTCAAAATAATGAAACTGAAAATCTAATTATTGAAATAAACCAACCAATAGTACCATTTCCTGATATACTCCACATGTCTATACTTCATTTTAGTATACACAAACTCAGTGACACAAAAACTGGCCCTTGTGAGTTTCCGTACCTTGAGATGATTGAAGACCATCTCCCTGAACTTCTCCACAGACGTCCCTCTGGTGGGTGTGTCGAAGACAGGCACCTCTTTGCGTGGCTCTGGCTCCTCCCCCAGCTCGTAATGTGCCACCTCCCCCAGTTTACAGTGGATAATGCCATCATGGTCCCCCCAGCTCCCTGTGTACACCTGCCAATCACACACAACCAAAAAACAAGATTATTAAGTTAAATTAATAGATAAGTGCAATTATGTGGGTTATATTTGTAGGTAAAGAATAATAACTGACAATTTAGAAGCAATCTAAATCTAAGTATGTCATCTAAGTAAGATGATATGGGCGTGTGGGCTGAGCATTGGACAGAATCATTCTGTTATCTGTAAGAAGGGTTTGAACAGGGCCCAAGCGATCTCTAACTTCCTCACACATGCATGGATGACACAAAAAATCTCTTCAGGCATGTTTTTGATGGTTCAAAGCTCCAAAATATCAATTTTGCATAACACCCCCTTTTTAAAAATGATATATTGTTTTACTATAGTTATTTATTTATTAGGTGCAAATAATTGCAACAACTACTCATTAATCAGGGGCCTCCAGCTCTGCAGCTACCAGTAGCTCTTCACCTCATTTCAAGTAGCGCCCTTAAGCATTTAAGAATTATGCATATTAAACTGAACTGGCCCATCTTGCGTTTAACATTTTACAATAGAATATCATTAACTTCCCTACCACAGTGCACTGATTAGTTGTGCAACTAATTGTATCAACCTAGAACTCAACAATATAAATGTTGATTATTTGGGACTAGTAAGAACAGAAGACGCTCACAACCATTTTGGTTTTGGAAAAGTAGGTGAGGAGAAAAAAAGCTTCGAGACCCTTCAATCAAATTCAGGCGTTTTTTATTATAATAATAAGATTGATGTGTGACACCCCTTCTACTTACATTTGTTTCTGTTACAGTAGAGAGATTTATGAGATATGATGGTAAATGGAGTCACCTGGTTGTTGGGTGAAGTGGAGAGGCACCTGCCCATGTACAGAGTTTCTTTGTCACACAGACCCACACAGGCCGAGCCGTCGATGATTCCTCTTTTGTATTTATCACACTAAAAACATGACAAAGCAGCAAAATCAGAAATGAGAAGTTTGATGATTCTCACACTTCAGTGTAAAAAAATGCTGATTCTGCTGACTGGGAAATGTTAAAACGGTTGAAATATTTTGACACTTTCCAGTGAAAATTATTCCTAAAGACACTGTACAAAATAGCCACGGCCTTTGTTCTGCTGCTGATTTCATAACCAGTATTTGGAAGAGTGTTGATAGTGATGATGTGGGTTAAGTGTTTGCCTTCTAACAAGAGGGTTTCCAGTTCAAAAATGTGCTTTGTGCACTCTGTAGTGTTCTCCTGGGCAGGACACTTCGTCCAGTGTGTGGATGGCCTGGTTGTTAAAACATCTTTGCCAAGTCACTGACTGCTTCACTGTGGCAACCTACAAGATTAAATGGGAGACAGCCAAAGAGGATAAAGGCATTAACTCTTTAAGTATTATGTCTTAGTTTTAATCTAGCTCAAATTCAGTTCTGGTTAATACTGAAGTTGTCTCCATTTGTGTAAATGCAGATTTTAGTTTAAAGCCAAACTTGTACACAGTATCTATCTACTTCCTAGTCTGAATCGTAGTTGCATTTTGTAATCGTTATCTGGACAGTAAATATTACACAGCGTATACAGAAGTGCCTTTATTTTTAACCTTTTACCATTTGGTTGATAATGCATTTTAATAATCTCAATGTATAATAGTGGTAAGAGTCCACTATTAACATAATATAATAACACTTATTGTATTCTTAATTGTGATTTTGTGTATTTGAAGAATGTCAGATGGACCAAAGGTAACAGCTCCAGTCCTCATCAGGAGAACTTGCTGCTATGTTCTTTCTCTGCCTCAGTGTTATCATGAGTCCTACTGAATGTCTCTTCTGTTTACTGACCTCTCACATAAAACCTACAAGCCACAAAATCAGAAGAGGAATAGAAATAGAATTTGCCCTTTATTTCTACAACCCTACAAGCCATCAGTTTGCACTCAGTTTTGTTTACATTGATCCAGGTCAGCGGTGAGCACAAGGTGAGAAAGCTGTGTGCCGGCTGAATCAATACCAACTGAATTACCAGAAGTGTCTGAAAACAAAGATGCAGCTGTGCGACTCACAATGGCGTTTTTGCACTGGTGCCCCCTGCACAGCTCGGTGTAGCTGGAGTACTGCACGTAGATGACCCAACTGCCCACCAGGACCGTGAGCCAGGTCAGGAACAGGTATTTGACCCGCACACACGAGATCCGAGCCTGTATGGGTGACAAAAAGGACAATTATTGGTTAAATTAATCTATTGAGGGACTGGAGTTAAAGGTTAAAGTTAAAGGTTACCTAAAATTGACTTAAATGTTGACTTAAAATGTTGGTACCTTCTCAAAAACATACCCAGAGTTGTGTTTTATTTCATTCTCACATGTTTGAGTGAACCTTTAATATCAGGCTGTCTACATCTCCAAACCTCAAAATGCTCTTTTCCACTTTGTGATGTCATTAAGAGGTAGTTTTCAATTGACAGCTACCTTTTATCTTTTGTTCTGTAGACTCTGCTCTGTTTTTGACGATGAAACAACATTATAACATTTTTTTTTTTTTTTTTTTAAGTATTTTGGAACAATAAAACCATCAATAAGGGTATATCTACTTAATGTCATACTATGGAACATTCCAGGCAGAGCAATGACATTTCCACAAAAACAAGAAGAGGATGGACCCACTACCAAAAAGTTACACAGTGTGCCTTTAAAGCAAATAGTGACAATTTATTTTTTCACTCACTAAACTAACTATTTATCCAAACACCACAAAGTCAACACATTAACAATGGACATCATGCCTGCTCTCTCCCACAATAAAACACCACGGGACCATAGCACGCTGTGATGTAATCTGAAACCCATAGTAGAGCTTTCTAATCAACCTTGAGTTTGTGTGTCGCCATGGTGACAGCAGCAGGAGGCGCCTATCACGGTGTCTGGCTAAAAAGCTCGTTAAGAACTGAAGATGGCTGATTCTGTCCTCATTTATGTTTTTATTGTCAGTTTCATTACATCAAATTTAATTAAAAAGTGTATAACGATTTGGATTAGATATTAAAGTTTGTATTACCCTTATATTATGACATCAAGGCTCATATGCAGTTGGCAGATTTATTTATACAAGGTAAACATGCACACGTTGAATATATCTTTTACTGATAACAACTGTAATGCTGATTATTGTATGCTGATTAAAGTATTGGATATTTAATTTACGTTTTAGACTTTTGGCTCACACATCACACTATATTACAGTAACAAAGGGTAAAAAAAAAAAAAGGTAATAATACATTCAAAACAAATAGCAAAAATAGCAAGAGACTGGTGTCAAATAATTCATAATTATGTAAATGTATATGTACAAATTAAAATAAAACATACAAATATACATTAGCTCCAGTAGCCCCTGGTGTTTTGGTTCTTGAGAAAATTATCCAATCAGAGAGCAGAATGAGCCTTAGATTTAGACTTAGAATTAGATAAACTTTATTGATCTACAAGGGAACTTATTTGGACACAGAAGCTCACAGATCACAATATAATATAATAATAGAAAGATAAGTAATAAAATATAAAATCACAGCTTTATACAATTGGTAATATATATACTATATAATAATATTGAGTTGTTGTACAGTTGTAGGGAGTATTATCTGTTACATAAAGGTGAGTTGTTGTACAGTTGTAGGGAGTATTATCTGTTACATAAAGGGTGAGTTGTTGTACAGTTGTAGGGAGTATTATCTGTTACATAAGGGTAAGTTGTTGTACAGTTGTAGGGAGTATTATCTGTTACATAAGGGCAAGGCAAGGCAAGGCAAGTTTATTTGTATAGCACAATTCGTACACAAAGTAATTCAAAGTGCTTTACAGAATAAGAAATACATTAAAATCATAATAAAAACAAATCAAAACATAAATAATCATGAAGATTAAAATTAAAAAAGAGAGACATAAATTGGAGAGAAGAGTGCGGAATGAAAACCTTTCAGTTATTTGCACAGTGAAACAGAAATGTTTTGAGTCTGGATTTAAACAGCGTCACAGAAGAGGCCTGTCTCACATGTTCAGGAAGACTGTTCCAGGTTTTAGCTGCATAAACCTGAAACGCTGACTCCCCTTGTTTAGTTCTGACTCTGGGCACCAGAGGGGGCCGGTCCCTGAGCTCCTCAGAGTGCGAGATGGGGTGAGTTGTTGTACAGTTGTAGGGAGTATTATCTGTTACATAAAGGTGAGTTGTTGTACAGTTGTAGGGTATATTATCTGTTAGATAAGGGTGAGTTGATGTACAGTTGTAGGGAGTATTATAGTATGAATGTAGGCCTGTATCTCTCACTGTTTGAGTGGAGTTGTAGGAGGCTGTTGGAGAGTGAGCTCCTCTGTTTCTTTATATTCTGGTGGAGCCTTACATGAGTCTGTTGTTTGGTTGAAGTTTCAGTGCTGTTCAAACCCAAAATGTCTCTCTCTGATCTGAATGGTCACTCCCTAAATCTCAGCACCTGCAGCCAGTCATGAGTCAGTGCTAGTGCAGCTTCTGCAGCTCAGTGAGGCACTTTAGGAGGTTCTGAGCTTCACATGAGACATGACCTGTCCATATATTGAGAATGTGACAAACTATATGTCCTCTTTCTGCAGGTTAAGGCACCAACCCAGGTTCAGTTGTGATTATCTTTTTTAAGACTGTAAGATCACAACCAGCTCCTTTAATATCACAATTGTAGGTTGAACTGTGGACCACTGTTGGTAAATGGCACGGACAATTTTTAAAGTTCCTATATCATGCAAAACTGACTCTTAAAACATAAATAAAATATGCAGAGTTTATGTGTTAAAGGTGCATTGAGTAACTTTTCTGGTGGAGCGTCTGTCAAATGCTTTTCTCCGTGGAAATGTTATTGCTTTGTCTGGAATGTTTCACAGTATGGCATTAAACCATTCTATCATCATGGACACCAAACCAGACCAAGCTGTAGGTCAGATCTGTGGAGAAGCAACCCTGCTCACAGTCAGAATGCTGAATGTTTTTTTGAGCTGTAATTGAATAAATGTAAGGTAGAGCTGTTTAATGTCACACTGTGGAATGACATAGCCATAGAAACAAGCAGGTGACAGACCCCCAAACAAAAAGTGACATAGTGCAACTTTAAACATGTGTGAATGAAATAAAAGACAACTCCTGGAAAATAGCGTAATATGGGCCCTTTAAGTGACTCCAACACCAACTTAAGTAGCTACACAATCCTAAAATCTTAACTACTTCACAATTTGGTCGGCTCACATTAGTTCCCACCCTCTACACTTCACCATCTTCTTGAAATCCACTTGGAATCTGTTTGTGATTGTTGTGGTCATGTGACAGGAAGTTCTGGTATGTTTTGGCAGGGCTGGGAGACATAATGTGGCCCCTGTGTGTTTGGGGCCCCAGTCTTTGAAGTTCATTGCTGTGTGGAATCTGCTCTACACCACGTGCACGTACAGGGCTTTGTCATGGGCCTGTAGATCATCACAGCCCCATCACATGTACGAGGGTGATGGAGGAGCTCAGCCAGTTTAAACAGGGAGAATGGTATGAGAAAAATGTGCAAATAGTAAAAAAAAAAAATTGAAATTGAAATATGTGAATATACAACGTGACAGTGCAAGTTAAGGATATGCTGCTGAATTTGTATGGAATTGGGAAAATTCTACAGGAAGTTATACTATTGAAGTAACTTTTTAAATTTTTTTTTTTTTAAAACAAAAACGATGCAATGATATGATGATTGACAGGACATAGGGTTATCTGCTACATAAGGGTGAGTTGTTGTACAGTTGTAGGGAGTATTATTTGTTACATAAGGGTGAGTTGTACAGTTGTAGGGAGTATTATCTGTTACATAAGGATGAGTGGTTGTATAGTTGTAGGGACTATTATCTGTTACATAAGGGTGAGTTGTTGTACAGTTGTAGGGAGTATTATCTGTTACATAAGGGTGAGTTGTTGTACAGTTGTAGGGAGTATTATCTGTTACATAAGGGTGAGTTGTTGTACAGTTGTAGGGAGTATTACCTGTAACATAAGGGCGAGTTGTTGTACAGTTGTAGGGAGTATTATCTGTTACATAAGGGTGAGTTGATGTACAGTTGTAGGGAGCATTATCTGTTACATGAGGATAAAATAGACAAAAATAAAAGCACATTTCATAATGGCTTTGCTTATAGCACTGAAAAAAAAAAAAAAAAAGTCTTTTCTCAGAGCAGGCTTGCACAAACTTAACTCTTCTCTGGCCTAGATCAGAGCCTCGTCCTCCTCCTTGTTTCCATGGAAATGTAGATTGTAATATTCCACAGACTGGCCTAAAACATTTAAATCCGCAGAGAATGTTCCAGTATAGTTAGTAACTTTCTGTTTCCATGTAATCACGCAGCTGACTTTCCAACCCCAGAAAGCAACATACTATCACTTTAAGAAATCAGGAATAAATCCCTTTATTTACAAATTTAATGAAGTCAAACCAGGACCAAGTATCAGATGTCTTCCTCCTGACATCTCCAAGCTCAACTGTCATCATAGTCTGCTTCAGTTAAATGCACCATTTCTTATTTACATCAAACATGTTCCAGTGTTATGGGGGTCTTAAAGGTGCACTGTGTACATTTTCTCATGGACGGTATGCCACCTGCTTGTCTCCATGGAGAGTTTATTGCTTAGTTTGGAATGATCCTTACATTAGTGTTGTCACAATACTAAAGTTTCAAACTAAATTTCAATATTAATACTACATTTGATATTCTACTATTCTATTCTATTGATACCCAAAACCCAAATGATAATGTTAAAAGTGTAAAATGTTTGAGATAATATTGTAATTTTCAACACAAAATAATAGTATTTGTTTATTATTCCATGTGGTCTATCACTAGTTCTGATAAAAAAACAAAAACAAAAAAACAGTATCAAATGTTGTCCAAAATTTGACCCAGTTAAGTGATTTTTTTTTTTAGTATTGATACCTGCTTAAATAAGTATCTAGTTTCAATAGTTATTTTAGCATCATGTAGTATCTGATTTTCAATACTTTTGACACCCTTACTTTACATCATCATGCATGAGACGCCACTCCACCAGGCCAAGTTACACCAGCTGTCTTTAACTGAAACTTTGTCACTTTCTCATTCATCTTTTATATACATTGCACAACTAAACAGCAGCTTTCCAGGCTAAGCACTCAACAAGATCATATCCTTCTATGGGGAATTATAAGCGATCCAAAGCCCTTTATCAGATCTGACCCTATGCCCTCTTTAGTACAGCATGTCATTGGAGAGATACATGCAGTGAAAGTGGAACAGAAACACTCTCCCCAGAGGCCCTTCAGTCCTGCAACTACCTAGAAATGTTGTCAACAGTACTTAAAATAAGATACTAATTTATATTACAACTGGTAATGAAACTAGATACTCATTTGAACTAGTATCTATACTAAAAAGTCACATTCACAGGACAAAAATGAACCTTTCCTGAATAGCTTTAGAATGACCTTAGCTCTAGAATGACCTTGAGCTGTATCAAAAGTGTAAGACCAAATAAACTAGTACACGTTCAAGGCATGGACAACTATGGAACCAAACAGAATGACTGAAGGACTGCACAGATATAAAGCCACATGGTAATATAAAAGAAAGTACTGTGATTTAATGTTGAAAATCACATTCTATTGTCTAAATAAGGAGTTTAAAAAAAATTATCATTGTGGTATCAGAATATGTACAGAGTATCGAGTCTATGCCTTAGTATCAAAATAGAGTTTGACATTTTTTGAACAAACATCATACATACAATATACTCAAATGGACAAATTAACCGATGCAAAATTGTGTTAATGTGCAAATGTTTTTGACAGGCTGTGTTCAGTTCTTGTCATAGTTTGACTACCAATCACATTACCACAGTTACCCAGAAGTCATTTTGCCACTGGATGATTTTCATAACTTTACATATAGTAAAATACACTTCTAGTATATTCCTAGACAGTCATTAGGATAACCTCAAAGCAACAGCCTCTCCATGTAGAAACACATTTCACAGTTCCTCCACCAGAAAAGTTACACAATGCCCCTTTAAAATAATTATAATAAGCAAAATGGTTACAGTGTTTGGTCAAGCGAGAGTAAAAGCTGTGGTGTGAGCGGCTGTCGGCAGTTCCCTTGTGCTACCTTGTGTTAGCTTCATGGGTAAATTCAACTGTGTTCCTTCACATTCCTGCGAGACTGTGCGAGTTGGTAATTGTTGGGAGGCTCGGCGACAGAAATTTGGGCGAGGAGCCTCACATGGGCCCCCCTCTAATATAAATAAATAGAAAGAGGGTTCAATTCTGTGCCTCTTCTGTACCCCTTTGTCCCCCACGTCAACTCTCCACATTGTTAGTAATGTCATAACCTAATGAATACAATATAACAGAGACGATATGAACAATACAAACTCCATACCATTTTCAATACCAGAATGATTATTAAAGTCATTTTCAACATGACATAATCCTTATCTATTCAGGAAAGGTCCAGTGATTTCATCAGTCCTGTTCAAATATGTATTTAGTTTAGTTAGTATATAGGTAACCCTTTAACAGAACAGATATGTACTTACCCATTTCAGCAATGATCCTCTACAGTTCAAATGTTAAAATATTACAAAAAGTACTTTATGATCCCCTATTATGCAAAGTTAACTCTTGTGAGCCTTAAGCCATGTTATAATCTTGTTACCTCATCATAAACATACTTGGAGTTGTGTTTTGTTTCATTCACACATGTTTGAGTAATCCGTTTTATTAGTATGTCTACATCTCTAAAGCTCAAAATGCTCTGCTTCACCTTGTGATGTCATGTTGTGGTAGTTTTCAAGTTAACATCAACATTTGAGCAGCTTTAGTTCAGTAGAGATTGGCATTTCCAGTACTGAAATTATTCAAATGATTCTACTGAAGGTGTATGAAGTTTAAAACACAGTGGAGCACTTCATGTATTACCACATGACATCACAAGGTGGAACAGTGCGTTTTCTGTTTGAGAAAAGAACTAACCTAGCCTAAATACACAGGATTTGTGTGTTGAACATGTGTGAATGAAAAAAAAACACAACTCCAGGTCTGTTTTTGATGAGGAAACAACATTATAACAGATTAAAAAAGCAAACTGCATAATATTGGCTCTTAAAAAAGGTTTTAGACAAATATTAAGCCTCCAAAACTGTTTAATGGCCATATTTTATGCATCAGTTTAGTAAGTAGACCATTATTTTGAAAAACCTAACAGCAGCAAAACAATACAATATAGTCTATATTAAAAAGTGGTTGAAAAAAGCCTTCTGCTCTGGTATGATTTATTCAGTAAGTCCTGTGCTGGCATGCCATAAATAATACATTATTTTTTATGGGTTGAATACAATCTGACCCTGCGCTGTGATTGGTCAGCACAACAGTCTTTCAGGAGAGGAAGTGAGAGGACACAATAAGAATGCAGATAAGAAAGCAATACAAAAAAAAACAAAAAACAAACAAACTTAAAATTGCCCTTAAATTAAACTTCATCTAGCATTTAATCATCTGTTGTGTTTCTATTGTTCAAAAATACAATCATTCCTTCTGTGAATAGGGGTGACTCTCCACAGATCTGAACTGTAATGTAGTGCAGTGCTTTAACCTGCTTATCTTAGGTTTAATCTATACTGTGGAACATTCCAGACAAAGCAATAGCACTTTCATGAAAACAAGCAGGTGGCGGGCCTGAGCGGAACTTAAGAATGCAGATAAGAATGCAATAATTTATTTTAAAATAAAACAACCCTTAAATCAAGCTTAAAGCAGGCCTAGTATACAAAAAAATACTTGTTATAGCTGTTTCCCTTCTTATTTACCCTCTCAAAGTTGTATTTAGTGTGATTTATGCACGTTTGACTTATTTTATTCATTACTTATTTTCAAGATGCCAATATAATCAACTCCTGTTTTTACCGCCACCAGCCTACACCCACTGCTCTTTTACCTCGTACTCCAATTACATTTTCTTAATCGTGATACATGTACAATTTGGCAGTATCGTGTAATCATTTTGGTACAAATGAAAAAAAAAATAAAAATCCACTAGCTAGCATGATCTGCGACTATCCATCGGAGGGGCCAACAACTTCACAGCTCTTTGTTGTGATGACATTCATGGCAACATCCGTGGACTTGTTTATTTATCAGTCATTTTAGATTAATTTTGTGATTTAAAGCGTGCAAATTATAACACAAGGATCCATGGGTGTCTTAGATTCTATAGAACAAATATCAAAAATAAAAATAAAAGCTTCAATGAGTCTTTACACTGACAAAACACCAACCGATTCTTTTTGTTATTGTCTAAACTCTCCCTGACATACGGGCTGAAGAACAGTAAACAAAATGTAATCAAAACTGCTACATAAAAATAGAAAATTCCACAGTTAGCTATTAGGAGCTTGAGAAGAGCATATCCTGTCACTGCTCGGGTCGCTCTGACACCTGCTAGCCTAGCACATGAGTTTAGCTAGCTACCTCTGCAGGGATTTCCTGTGATTCATTCAGTTAGATTCAGTCAGTAGCAAAAGCATC
>NW_026571095.1:4276362-4378362 GCF_026225935.1 Boleophthalmus pectinirostris
CCAACAGAGCCAGAGGGAGGCGCTGCAGAGCAGAGCAGAGCTGAACAGTCTGGAGGCTGTGCTAAGGCTGCTACACCTGCAGGAGGTGAGTCCAAACACACACTTCACAATGGAGACCCATTTGTGAAATGAGATGCTTTTTAGGTTTGATAAAAATGATATATGTTGTTTGTATTTGGTTCATAGTCATTAAAACATATATAAAACAAATGATTAGACTAGTCTTGACATGATATTTAAAGGTGCACTCTTTGTTTTATGGTGTAGGGTCCACCATTTCTTTGTCTCCATGGTGATGTTATTGCTTTGCTCAGGATGTTCCACAGTATAGCATTAAACAAATATATCTTGTATTTATTCACACACAGATGTTTATATTTCACAAAACTCTTGCAAAAACCTGCATTATTACTGTGAGCAAGTCCAAGAGCTGACATGTAACTTAGCCTGGTGATGTGAGCATCTTGTCACCATGGAGACAGTTAAATTAAATGCCGTACTGTAGTGCTTTTCAGGAAAAAAGAAAGTGGTGGACCCTCTACCAGAAAAGTTATGCCGTGCACCTTTAAAGAAAGGCAGCGTAATGAATGAATGGATATAAACAACTGGCCTTGGCTCCTTTTCTCTTTGTTATTTGGAGTGGTATATATTCTATATTAATATGCTGCTCAAAAACATGTATGTATTTTTTCACAGAGATAAAACAATATATTTTTAACAATAATCTGGAAAATGCATTTCAACATAGCATTAGTTATTTATGCTTTATTGAGGTTCCCAACAAAATAAAAGTTAATATTGGATCTTTAAGTTATAAGGGTTTTGTTTATTGTAGTATTATGAAGTTGTTTGTTTTTTTTTTTCTTTTCAGGGAGGTTCAGGGCCTCTATGTGCACGGCCTTGTATGCTGCCCCCATTGGACTATTCAGGAACTGCACAAATGATGCAGCTGCAGCCAGGTATTTGTTTCATTATAGAGTGTTATAGACATAGACTGAATATATCCTGGTGTTTTTATTTAGGTATTTTGTCTGTTAAAAAATATCCTATTCCTAATCTGGAATCTGGCTCCAACTTTGCTCCTATAACTGCTAGCCTCATGAGCTTCATTTGACTGGAGCCAACGTCACATTCACTTAGTCCACTTCTTTATACACTTTGTTATACACTCAGTTACATCATACTGTAGAATAAAAATAAAACAAAACTCTGTCCCAGGTGAGGGGTACCAGCAGCTGCTGAAGACCCTGCAGGCTGTAGAGTCAGACCGGAGCAAACAGCAGAGGGCAGTAGAGAGGCTGCAGGAGCGTCTGAAACGAACCCAGGAGGAGGTCTCTTCTCTGCAGAGCTCCATGGCTCAGAGGGCCTCCCACTACCAGAACCTCCACTCTGAGCTCATGGACAAAGTCAGCCAGGCCACAGACACTGAGAAAGAGGTACAGGGTTTGGGAAGTACACAGAGGTGGGTAGAGTAGCCAAACCTGCAATAGTACTTGAGAAATATTAATTTAATGTAATGTGACAAGGACAAAGAAGTGGTCCAAAAATTACTTGAGTAAGATTTTAAAAAGTATTTGGGAAAGGTACTACTTAATAGTAACTTGACCTAAGACCTACTCTTACTAAGAGTAATTTGACCACACATTAAATAATGCACAAAATCTGGTGTTTTCTAAGGATAGACACAAAATTGAAAGAAACTAAATCTGATCTGTGCAATAATGGTAAATGGTAAAATGGTCACATTTTTCTATAGTGCTTTTCCACCTTCAAGGCACTCAAAGCGCTTTACAACAAGGAACCACTCACCCATTCACACACACATTCACACACCAGTGTACGCAGACACTATAAATGCATTTCATATTGTCAAAAATAAAGCTTTTGTCACTCATAGACTCACAGTGGGAAGTATAACCAAAATTTATACTAAGAGTACTGTTACTTCAATAAAATTATGTAGGAGTAAAAGTATGCTGCTAGAAAAGTAGTCTGAAAAGTACAATCTATCAAAAAAGGTTACCCAAATGCAGTTCTTTTGTGACATCCGTGGTAGGTTTTAAAGGTGCACTAAGTCACTTTCTGATGGAGGGTCCGTCACCTGCTTGTTTCCATGGACAGTATGACATGAAACAACTTTACCTTACATTTATTGAATTACAGATGGTTTTATAGCTCAAAAATATATAGAAAAACAGGTATTCTGTCTGTGAGCCGGGTTGCCTCTCCACAGATCTGACCTGTAACTTGGTCTGGTTTGGTCTCCATGAAGATAGAAAGGTTAATGCATACTGTGAAACATTCCAGCCAAAACAATAACATTTCCATGGAGAAAAGCTTTTGATGGACCCTCCACCAGAAAAGGTACACAGTGCATCGTTAAAGAACACAAATAATGCAGTGTTTCTTCTTCTCTGTCTGCAAAGCTGAAGAGGAAGAGTGCTCGAGCATCTGCTTTGGAGAAACAGCTGCAGGAGAAGATTTCTGCATACAGCCAGGCCGCTCTGAGGAACACTGAGCTCGAGAAGCACCTACAGGTCACACACATTACACACCATATGATTATTTTAATGCATATTTCAATACTGTCTCCATTTTCTGGAGACATCTCCTTACTGTGTCTTTGGAAATTTTATTGCTTTGCCTTGCTTTTTCACAAGCAGCTAAGCCACTTTAAATTAACCTTTACATTTATGCGGGTTTGTTTAAGGGACCATACTACACTATTTTCTGATCTATATTATAATGCTGTTTCTTCATCCAAAACATACCTGAAGTTGTGTTTTGTTTCATGCATAACACATGTTTAACACACAAACCCTGCATATTTAGGCTATGTTCAGTTTTCAAACAGAAAACACTGTTCCACCTTGTGATGTCATGTGGTAATACAGTGTGCTCCACTGTGTTTTTACTCCACACCTTCACTAGAATCATTTGGATAATTTCAGCCCTGGAATTGCCCATCTCTTCTGAACTAAAGGTAGACGGTAGCTGTTACCTTGAAAGCTACCACTAGGTGTGACAGAGCGTTTTGAGTTTTGGAGATGTAGGCAGACTTAATAATAGAGACTTACTCAAACATGTGTGAATGAATCAAAACACAACTCTGAGTATCTTTGTGTTTTTAATGAGGTGACATTATACATTACATATACATAACATTATAAAATGGCTTAAAGCTCACAACAATCAATTTTCTGTAATCTACGAACTTTTAAGAATGCATATTTTTCAGCGTACTTCTTAGCAATATAGAACCCTGTCATTGCAAAAGTGGACGATGGATAAGTTCAATGCCCTACCCTCACCAGAAAAGTTACACAGTGCGTCTTTAAACTTGCATTTCACTTACAGGAGAAGACCATTACAGTGGAGCACTACCAGACCCTGATGAGCAAAAAGCAGAGAGAATATCAACAGTCGCTTGATAAATATAAGAAGACACAAGTCCAACTCTCAACAGAGCAGCAGCACAAGATGGAGATGGTGAGTGTAGCTATAATGAGATTTGAAATTATGCCTAGAATAATTTAAAGGAGACATGTAAAATTAACCCACTCAAAGTTGTATTTAGCGTGATTCATGCATGTTTTAGTAATCTTTATTCTCAAACTGTATTCAAAGTGTCATTTCACTGCCACCAGTACGCCCACTGCTCTGTGCTTACTAGGGATGTAACAGTAACCAAAATATCATGATATTGTATCGTCAAAGTTCTCACAATAATATCATGGACCATCACAATATATCGAATCACAAGTCTCTTTGCTTAAATTAAGAGTTATGGTGCAGCAATAGCTAAAAAAAGAGAGAGAACTACATTGACCATAATCCTTTGCTCCATTTCAGTGTAGACTACAAGAAGAAATAACAATTTTAACACTTTTAAGTCTTAGTTCTTTGGATTAAGTCTTGTCAAGGCATTTTAAGAGGAAAATGTGGCATATTAACTCAAAAAACTTACAAAATATTGCAATAAATATCGTACCATGAGATGTATATCGTGAAAATATCGTACCAAGAGATTTGGATATTGTTACATCCTTAATCGTGAGCCTCCCCAACATATCATATGTTGCAATAAATATTCTACCATGAGGTTCATACTGTGACGATATCGTATTGTGACACTTGGATATTGTTACAACCCTAGTGCTTCCTTTGTTCTCCAATTTTATTTCCTGAATTTGTGATACGTGTAGGATTCAGCAGCGTTGCTTGTACATTTTGATACAAATGGGGAAAAAAATCAGCTTCTCGCTAGTGTGATGTGTGGCTATCCATCGGAGGGGCCGACAGCTACACATCTCTTTGTTGTGATGATGTGTACCGCAACGTCAGCTCCCACTGGTCACCACAGTTTTCTAAAGCAGAAGTCAACAGCCTTGTTTCCTTTATGAAGTCATTTTGGAAGAATATTGTGTTTTTAAAATGTCCAGATTATAACTACTAATTATCCACTGGTGTTGTGTTATATCTATATAGCAGACACAAACGTAATGTTTTCCTGTCCTTGCTGTTCAGCTGGAGGCGTCAGTGAAAGATGCCCAGCTGCGTCTGCTGGAGATGGAGGAGCTGTTTGGTTCTGTTCAGATGGAGCGAGATGAGGCTCAGAACATGGCCCTGCTTCTACAGAGCACCGTGGACAAACTCACACAGGTGAAATTGTGACCCCTCAGTGAAATGTCAAGAGCAAAGCTTTTTAATCTTATATATTTATCACGTTTTAGTCATTTAATAATTTTTCTTTCATAATTTTTGCCTTCAGTGAGAATCTACAAATGTAAATAGACCATTAAATGAAATAAAGTGTGTCCAAAACTTTGATTAGTGTAGTACATGTTTGATTAATTAGCTTTTTCTACAGGAGAAGGAGCTAGAAGAAAAGCACCATGAGGAAATGGAACAGAGATTAAAGGAGGAATCTACTCAGTCCAACTCAAAGGTCTGCACATACAGTAGTCAGTACATGTTTATTCTGTCCCTGTTAACACAAGGATGGTCTTATATGATGTGTGTCTGTGTCGGCAGATGTTGGCACTCCAGTCGTCTCTGTCCAGCTGTGAACATCAGCTCCAAGTGTATGTGCAGCAAATGGAGGAGACTCAGAAGAGATACGAGGCTGAACTGAGCAGGAGCAATGATAAGGTACTCACCCATGACCTTACCTGCTAAACTCTGTGCTTATGTGAGGATGTCAAGATCTTTTTAGTAATTAAAGGGGCCGTATTAGGTAAAATCGACTTTTAGCCATGTAATAACCCATGATGTGGGAACGCAGTTTTCTCAGTTATATTTCATTTAATTGATCCATGTTTGAGTAATCCTGTCTTATACTACTGTATTTTGTGCAGCATTTTAGGTTTGAGTTCTCAAAATTCATGTTTTCACTTACTTCCTAACCCTGCTCACATTTCAGTACTTACTCCTGATCCTAAAAATACTGACTCTGGGTCAAACATACATACATGTGGGCTTCTTTTGCCTGGGATCCAGAAAACATACATTTCTATTCAAATATTATTCAGTTAATTTTTTCTTTAAAATCTAATTCCTGCTGCTGAACATTGTGTTAAAGAGTGATGCGAAAGAACCTCATACTACCATAAATAATTTTACGTGCTGTATTTAATGTATATAACGCCCATTACAGCATCAGTCACAGAGGCCAGTCTCTATGCTGTATTCTCACATGGATCATATGAGGATCATTAAATACATAACAAACATTACATCAGAGAGCATTGAATCAACCCTAAAAGAGCTATTGAATTAGCTAAAAATGATATCACTGATACACACACATTATATCGATGCAAAACATTAATTTCAAGGCTTCTCTTATGGTTTGCTTTATACACAATTGTCTTAAAGGTCTTAAAATACACAAAATTGACTCTTGTCAGTTTTAAACCATCTTATGATGTTGTTACCTCCTCAAAAACAGACCTGGAGCTATGTTTTGTTTCATTGACATGTTTGAGTAGTCCTTTATTACTAGCATGTCATAATGAAATAATTTATGCACATTTCCCTAAGCAGTTTGACTTCATAATAACATGTGGAACTTGACTGTTTTACAACCACAGCCATTTTCAGAATCTGCTCTGATGTCAGATCTTTATGTGATCGTTAATATATTTCATGATGGTTTAGTGGTTTGGACAGCGAGCCCTTAGGTGTTATTGTATTATGTGTTGGTGTAAGACTGACGACAAAGCCAATGGAGAGAATAAAGTAACACCAAACGTATGGTATATAGTCGTAAACACTAGTAACATTGAACAATATAAACCTACAATCTAATCCAGGCCACAGCCCACCTTCCAAATGTTAAAATGTATTAATAATTAAAATTTAGTCCTTAAAAAAATCCTATATAGAGCCTGGCTCCAAATTCGCCTCTGTAACCGTTCACATTGCAAGCTTCATTTGAATGGAGATGGATGCTATGGGTCAAGTCTGTGGTCTATGGTCTGTGGTTAATACTTGTTTGCTCCTGGTTTAATTCTGTTTTAGACATGGTTTAGTCCTAGTTAGTCCTAATTCTTAAAAGAAAAATTCTAGTAAATACTTATTTTCACAAAATTACACTATTCAGGTATAGCAGTTGTTGTTCATTATATTGAAACATTGAAGCATTGGCCCTCATCTTGTCTCTGTCCAGGTGTACTCTCTGCAGGAAAAGCTCCACAGTACAATGCTAGTTTATCAGACGACCAGTGAACACAACACACAACTGCAGCAGTCTCTGGAACAAACCCAGGCCATGCTCAGTGAAGGCACCACCAGGATCTCTGAGCTGGAGGACTGCCAGAGCCAACTGCAGAAACAGGTAAAGCCTCTGTTAGAAGTTGGGTCGTCAAAAGTATAAAAAATTAGACACGAATTGATACTAAAACTAGTATCGAACCTAGTCGTTTATACTCGTTTGAACAGGTATCGATACTAAAAAGCCACATTCACATTCAGGAATGAACCTCCTGAATAGCTTTAGAATGATCTTGAGCTGTATCAGAGCAATTATAAGAGCACATAGACAAGTATACACCCATACAACACTATGGAACCTGCCTAGACAACTGGGGGATTACAAATATAAGACCACATGATAATATAAAAGAACATCCTACAATTTAATGTTGAAAATCACATTCTGTTGTCTAAAGAAAGTGTGTTTTTATCAATGTGATATCGGAATCAATATTGAGGATTGAGTCTATTCTTTGAAATCAGGTTTCAAATTTTAGAATCATGACAACACTAGTATGGGCAGTACTGCTGTGGAGGAGAGTCATTCAATCAGACTAAAATACAACTTGCTATATGTCTTTTATTCAAATAATAATGTCTCAGTTTGTACTAGAGATACAGATGTTGAACAGGTATAGAACCATATCATCTTAAGTTTTTTCAAACTATATTTTAAACCAGTATTGTGAAAATACATGGATGAACTGTGTAATATCTGTGTAGGTGTGTTGACTGTAGTGTTGTTTTTTTCCAAACTTTCCATTTTGGACCATGTGAGATACTCCCAGGCAATGTCTTTGAACTACAAAAGTTTCCACAAACAGTTTATAAAGCCTCTTGTTTAGTCAGAATTAACTTTTCTAGGAGGGAATTCCTGGAGACAACACTTTAACTCTTAAATAACCCTTCACCTTTGATATTATGGACACCTAAATGCCTTTAACTATGCGCAGTTCTTTTTTTTATTTGGTTCCTGTCATTTTTCTGTGTACTGTCCCTGTATTCACTAACCGTACACATGACCCTAAGATCTTCAAACGCATAGTTCTGTATTGTAGATAATATAAATGTTACATCTGTGGATTTGCTTTGTAGATGGCTGTTACATAAGATTTGAACTTTCTGTTTTGGAGTGGTGTGTGGTTAAAATGTGTTTCATAATGGAAAGTAGCCTGTGTCTGTAGTAAGGTCTCCAGGGTTGCTTTTTCATTTTTAACTCTACTATTTAACGGTGCACTATGTAGCTTTTCTGGAAGCCTACTTGTTTCCATGGAGATGTTATGACTTTGCCTAGAGTGTTACAAAGGAAACTTATCTTAACTTAACTCATCACCCTGTTAATCGACTAAACACTAATTCATATAACAAACTTATAATGCAGTCTTTCAGATCTGAGGTTCAGCATTTTATCGTTCACAGTCAGAGATTGTAGATGTTCACGTCACATGTAGTTGGGTTCTGAGGAGCTGGAGGACTTGTTGGAATGACTTTGTGATTTAAAGTGACACAGCAGATACTCATCCACAATGTTCCTCTTTGATACAGAAGGACATGTCACCACATCAGGCCAGAGCAGCAGGAGATATGAGCTCGAGGAGTTGTAGGTCAAACTTTATCAAGATTGTTGCTTATTTTACTGTGGATACTGGACAGTTCAATTGACTTGAATTTACTATTGCTGTGAAGCATGAAAAACTCTTATCTTTGTGTGTTTTAATTGCCTAGCCAATCCAGAATGAGATCTCTGTATTTCTTATACAGATGGAGATCAGGCTCACCCTCCATTATGCCTCGAGTCCCACCAATCAGATCCATTTGTCCAGTGATGCTTGTGAAACGAAGCAGCTCATTGGTCACCTATCATTTACACACAAAATGAATGTGACACATGTCAGATTAACAGAGTTTAGTGCTTTGCTTATTGATTCTGCATAAATGAAAAAATGTTTTTCAACCCCCTGTGACAATTTCCACAGTATGGCATTAAATGTCTCAGGCATTTTTAATAAATGCAAGGTGGGTTTAATGCCATACTGGGTAATATTCCAGGCACAGCGATGACATCTCCATGGAAACAAGCAAGTGGCAGACCAAGAATGTTACATAGTTTGCCTTTAAGGATGCGTTCACACTTGTTCAAGTTTGTTTCCAGTAAAATCCAAATGCTGGTGTAGACTTGGTTTAGTCCCTGTTCAGTTTAAGTTACTCATGAAATGTCCCCTGTTGTGTAGTTGTCAGATCTGGAGCAACAGTTGGAGCGGACCCGGGCTTCTCTTCAGGAGACAGCTCTGAGTCGAGAGAGGGAGGTTCTGCAGAGAGACAAGAGCCTGGAGGATCTACAGCAGGAGAACACACAGCTCACCGGCTCTCTCAGGTCAGACCATTCACCTATGACCCTATGTAACGTCGTCTCAATATCCAGCAACAAGCAATATGACGGAACCAAGGCTACCAACCTCTGGGTGAAGTGTCCTGCCTAAGGACACAATGACAGTATGCACTGTAGCCCACTGTGGCACCTGGTATGATGAGATGACTGATTCTTGTGTTGGTTACATCCTTTATTGTAAAAAATCATTAATCACACTTATCTTATGCACACATTTCTGTAATTCTTTCAATAGACAGTAGTATATACTTCATATTTACTTCACTAAGGTAATTAGTGCACATCGCATAAAGTTTGTGAAGTTCTAGTGTATTTTTTTGTATAACTGAAAAATGTAGGGAAAATTGCTGCGCAGGATGTAGGCTTGTGGGCTGTGCTTTTGACGGGATCATACAGTTAGTGTGGGAGGGTTGGAATAGAGCCTGGAAGAGATCGCTGGATTACCCAAACATGCATGACTGACATGAAAACACACGTTTTTATATGACAAAGACATGTTTTTGATGAGGAAACATAACATGGTACAAAGCTCTAAAAAGTTTACTCGGCATCATATCCCCTCTTTTAAATTGATACAAGATGTTTCTGCAGTCTCTTAATTGTTTAAGCCACTGTTTTATATTGACAAAGATCAATGAGAAGCTCTATCCTGACCCTGCTCATGTCAGTGCCGTTATCTGTGGATTCTATTCTTAGCAACTGTGTGTTTGGCCCTCTTCTGATATAACACTTCAGTGTTATATCAGTCAGTCTTGTGATTACAGCATCCCAGTTTTTCCTCAGAGCACAGATCAGGAGCCCTCCCCCTTTCCCAATCCTAACCACATCCCCTTTAGAGATACAAATATAAGTTGTAATATCAGGAGCTTGTCTTAGTTTGTGCAACCAGTCCTAACTTCACTAGTTCAACATGTAGGTTTGTTATTTTTGTTTTTGTTTAGTTTTTTTGGTATGTTTGCTGAATTTATTGAAGCCATTTCCTCAGTTTGTTGTAATCTAGCCTTTACAATGGGGGCTACACTTACTCTAAGGTAATTTTATGTGATGGTATTTTAATTTAGAAGTATGATAATTTGACATTGGTAAATTGTTTGATTGTTTGATTTGCTTGTTCTGTTTTAGCCATCTGTCGACGGAGATGACCAAGTACAAAGTGGAGCTGGTGTCGAAGGAGTCTGAGCTGAAGCATCTGAAGAAGGACGTGGCTCTGAAGGCGTCTCAGATCAGTCACCTGGAGGAGAGTTTGCAAAGGACCAAGGCTCTGCTGGACACCAAGACTGACATGGGTAAAGAATGGGATTTTAACTATTTGCTAAATACTGGAAGCTATAGTCTGCAAAATAATAGCAAACACATTAACTTGGTGCTCTTTTTAATCCTGTTTTTCTAAAATGTGATTTTACTACCGGTACTTTTAAAACTCTAAGACAATCGTTGGACTAGCAGAAATAGGTTCTTAAGGTCTGCTGATTTTCCAAGACTGTGACACTTTTATGTTTGTACGTTTTGTACATTTTCTCAACTTACTCATTACTGTTCGCATTTTTTCATAATACAAATTTCCTTAATAGTACTATTATTGTATTTCCTACAAAATGTTAGATAAAAGTGAACTAACTAAAGTAATCTCCCTCTCCCTCTAGTGGCAGACTTGGAAGAGACTCTGCACCGCTGTGAGGCTGACCAGCTGCTGTGCAGACAGAGGGCCCATGCTCTGGAGCAGCAGCTGGAGGTGGTGAGAGCAGAGCTGAAGGACACAGTGGAAAAGCTCCAGCAGCTCAGAGACCTGCTCCAGAAGACTCAGGGCATCGCAGACGAGAGGCAGGCCTCTGTGGACAGACTGAGCCTGGAGCTGAGGTGAGGAGCCCCCTACAGGACAGAGGCTCACACTGCATCGGACTGGAGCTGCTCTGTTACATAAACGTGTGGAAAATAGGATTTCCTCATGGAGGTCCAGGAACTGTATGTGACTATGTCACGTTTTAAAGTATCTGTTGTAACAGAAAGATTTTTCTAATGTTGCCTTTTTTCAAATTGTTTTATTTCACACACTAAAGCTTCTACTCAGAATATTCCTGTTTCATTGTGCAAATAGCATTGCATTCCATGATCAAAACACATTGCAGAGTCCTTTGCTGGCATTAACCTCTTTAACCACCTCTGTAACCTGTGTGACCTGCTCCCCCAAAGCAACCCTATTTAAAGTGTTTACTCAAATATTTGGTCCATTTTATTTTCAGTGTAATGTTGTTATAATTTTACACTGTACATACACAGCCCCTAAACAAGTCCAATATATCATGTATCAAATCAGACTAATTCACCAGAACAAATGATTGCATTTTATTTATTACATTACACATATTGCCTGGAGCAGACCCAGTGATAATACTCTTTGCTAATGCCAGTGTACATGAAGCACCAGGTCACCGCTGCCTACATGAGCCTTTTGGAGTAAACACATGTATTCTCACTGGAGTTTACTATTCACAGTCAAACCACAGTGCACACACCCACAGCCCTCAGCCCTCTGGTGGAACCACTAATGAAATACAACAAGACTTCACTTGTTTTTCCTCTGAGATCAAAGTTGTACCACTCACATTTCTAAAGTGCTGAATAAAACTTAAGACATTATTATGCTAATATAATGTTACATCTTGACATCTCACTCATTCAAACTAATACATTGATTTAGATAGTGAAACAAAACTAATTTAAAGATAGAGGCACACAGACTAACCCTGTGTGTGTGTGTTTGTATGTCTGTGTGTGTGTGTGTGTGTTACAGTGAGTGCCGGAGGGAGCTGGAGGATAGAACACATGAGGTTCTGGACATGGACAATGCTTTGAAGGAAAGACAGGGGGAACTGCAGCAAAGAGCCCAGCTGGTATAGTACAAAAACCTATTTTAACTTAGAACTTATCTTTGACATGATGATTCATGTGATTTTTCTGTATTTTGGATAAAGAAACTAAGACAAGATATAAAAGGTAGAAGTTGAAAGATGGAACACTGAAGCGTTCATGTTGCCCTGTACCAGGATAAACCTGAGACCTGGGACCCAGGACCTGCTTCATTAAAATAACCTAGTTTGTAAAATAGGCTCAAATGGACAAGTCTGACTCATTTTGTTCATTTTTTGATTATTTGGGTTTAATAAACCAGGCTTACTGAATCTGACTCACTGTGGAAATATAGATCAGCGTAGTCCGCAGCAGTTTAACCAGGCTAGTCTGAACGCTGTATAAACATGTACTTTTATCACACTTTTCAGGAGGAAAATGTACTCTATGAATTACCTGGATATTTTATTATTCAATTAACTTAACTTCATTTTTGAAAACAATATATTTACTAAAAATAACAAGTTAGAATTATGATTTATAAGTCTGTGAATATAATAATCTTATATGGTGGCTTATTTATTATTTTATTTTATATTGTCAGAATATTTTTACAAATTCCATAACATTTGCACCTGAACTGACTTGGTGGTGACCTGGTTTTAAATTTTGTTGTGTTTTGTCGTGTTGTAACAGTTGGGGCAGTTGGACGTGGCGATCCGTGAGCACAAACTGGAGATGCAGAGGAAGGTGGAGTCTCTACAGCAGAGTCTGGAGACCTCAGAGCAGCAGCTTAAAGAGGCTCAGAGACAACTGGCTGACAGGGACAAACAGGTCAGGAATCAACACCAGTCTTTAGCATCTTAAAAGTATATAAGTTGGAGATCTTGTTGATTTTAAAATTTGTGTTGTAAAAAAGAAATTTAATTGTGAAAGCTGCATCACTGCTATTGACCTCTACAAATGTCCTTAAGAAAAATCAAACAAAATATCCTAAAACAAAATATCCGATTACATGTGTGTTAGGAGAGTGGAGAGCTGAGGGTCTGTCAGCACAAACTGGAGGCTGCTCTTGTTGAATCTAAAGAGACTCTGCAGCGCTGTGAAACTCTGAGCTCAGAACTGGAGACCAGCAGACAACACAACAAGGAGAAGGTCTCACACACACAAGTTTCTTCATTTTACATGGTCTTCTCTATCACTGCTCACATGACTGTTGTGTTGAGAGGAGGAGGAGCTGTCTCGTGTAGAGGAGGAGTTTGCCCTGAAGGAGGCGCTGTGGCTGCACACTGAGGCCAGGCTCCAGGACACTGTGGCCTGTCTGGAGCAAGAGCTGGAGCTGGAGAGGGAACAGCACAGCAAAGAGGTACCAAGACCAGATCATCTGTGTTTAAGATCCTTATACTCACATAGCTACTGCCATTTGAGCGAGATCATCTGCAGCTTTATCTAAATGTTCATGGATTCTCTTCAGGAAAAGCCATGATTTGTATCGTGTATGTCATGTATTTGCATCCTAAAACATACACAGGAGGTAAAATCCTCCAGATAAGATAGTCCTGTCTCTCAAAAGACTGAGGTGGGTCCCTGATCCTGACAGGTTGCTTTAGCAGCAGTGAAGGACAGGTCAAATGTAGAAGACAAATTTAAGTAAATTAAAGCACATTTTCTGCACAATATGCAGTGTTGGGAAGGTTACATTTACAATGTATTCCCTTACAGATTACATACCCCAAAATGTAATCCATTAAATTACTTAAAGTGAGTAACGTAATCTGAATACTTTGGATTATTTGATTTGCTGTAGAGAAGCAAAGATGAGGAAATCTTCACATAAGATGTTTTGTCTGATTAAAAGAAAATAAAAAGCCCAAACTTTACTGAACCAAATTAAAAATATTATTGATAGAAGACGAGGAGACACGGTCCACACAGCATGATTTAGTCCTGTAAAATCCTGTTTTAGACCTGTTTTAGTCCTGGTTTAGACCTGGTTTAGTCTCAGTTTGGACCTGGTTTAAGTCCTGGTTTAGTCCTGGTTTAGTGTCCGGCAATGAGTGGAATTACAAAAAAAAAAAAGGGATATAGCCCAAAATGTGAAAACAGGAAAATACCACCGTGTAATCCATTTATTTCAACAAAGTAACTGTAATCCAATTACCACTCACTGAAACAGTAACTGTAACTGAATACAGTTACTCATAATTTGTACTCTGATTACATAACTCCAGTACATGTAATCTGTTACTCCCCAACACTGACAATATGTAACATAAAGTACTTTACATGGACTATTAAAAGTCACAACCACCAGAGCCCCAACCAGCCCACAGACATACACCCTCCCACCCACATACACGTTCACACACACTAAAATTATGAACTAATTTGCGTTGTTTATAGTTTTTCTGTTTGTAAAACCCCAATAAACATAGAGTAAAGTCCATGCTGTTTGTCCTCAGCTGGAGTCCTTGCAGCAGACCAGAGGCCAGCTCCTCAAAGTGTCCGAGCAGATGTCCTCCACAATGAAGTCCTCTCACGAGCAGCTCAACTCCAAGCTCCAGCTGTGTCAGGACCAACTGAACCAGGCCAGGACAGAACTGGACCAAACCAGGGCTCAGCTAAACCAGAGCCGTGCAGAGGTGGACCAGACCAAGGCGGAGCTGGAGCAGGCCCGTAGTCTGTCCGTGTGTCTGCAGTCTCAGCTGGAGCAGAGTCAGTCCCAGCTGCTTCAGAGTCGAGTGGAGCTCCAGGAGGTCCGAGGGCTGTACGACCAAACCAGGGCCCAGAGCGCTCAGCTGCAGAGTCAGGTACAGCAGCTCTCAGCACGGGCGGAGCTGAGCAGAGTCCAGGCTGAAGAGCTCCAGCAGCAGCTCCAGCAGCAGCTCCAGGCCTCGCACGCGTCTGTGGAATCCTCCCAGGAATCTCTGCTGATTAAGGTACAACAACAAAAGACAACTAATCTATTCTAAAACTAGTATCGAAATTATGTTGGGTTTTTTTTCAAATTTTTAGATCCACCAAAAATATTTCCTTCACACTTGTCATGATAGTACTAATATCACTCTTTAAAATGTTACTTTCTTTTATATTTCCATGTGGTCTTATATGTATGTAATCCCTCAGTGGTCCAGGTATGTTCCATAGTGCTCCATGTGCTCTTCTACTTGTTCTGATACAGCTCAGGATCATTCTAAAACTATTCAGGAGAGGTTCATTTCTGTCCTGTGAATCTGACTTTTTTTAATATTGATACCTGTGCAAATGAGTATTTCATTTTTTACAAGTTTTTGTATAGAAAATCTGATACTAACCAATACTTTTGACCACCCCATTTACTAATTTGCAATTTAGATTCCACTGCAGATGAACTGTAACCTCTCTTATGTCTAGTCCTAACTTCAACTTGTCTCTTCTCTCTGCAGGAGTCTGAAATGACCCGTCTCTTGGGTAAAATCTCGAGTCTGGAAAGAGCTGCTGATCGCCATCACCTCCCTCTCCCCTTGGCCCCGCCCTCTCTCCCCCTGTCCCCTCATACTTCACCTTCACTCCCTCTTCAGCCTCCACCCGCTGACCTCTCCACCTCCAGTAAACACCAAAAGGTCTCCGACTGGTTACAAAGCAGCACCACCAGCTCCTCCTTAGATCTTCCCCCGAACGTGAAAACCGCACTGAAGGAAGCTTTGAAGGACCATTCGTGGGCTTCGCGTTCCTCCGTCTTGCCATTTCCGGAGAACACGGTGGACCAGAGCTGGCAGGGTTTGACTGGTGCGGACATCACGGCTACCTCAGACCAATCCTTCAATCCACTGACATACATGGTGGATAAGCAGGAGGATGAGAAGCAAGGGAGAGAGGAAAGAGAGGAGGAGGAGGAGGAGGAGGAGAAGGAGAGAGAGGGGAGGAGGGAGTCCAGTGGAACCCTAGTGCCTCAAGACGAAGACGAAGAGGACAATTTGAGCACACTAACTGGAATGTTAAGATTTGTGAACCAGACTTTGGCCATGCAGGAGGACCAGTCTCTGTGGGGTACCAAAACGTGATATTAACAGCAGTTATAGTTATAGAAATTCTATCTTTGGAAAATACAGAGTAACTGAAGACAAATATCCACATTTTAGATCTGGTTTACTTATATGTGGAAGTTGCAGTTGCTTAAAGGGATAGTTCAGTTTTTTTGACATCAATCTGTATGGCCTCCCCGTCAGCAGTGCGGTGCATCTATAGCGATTTGTGACCAAACTGGAGTGATGGTTTCTTGGTGACTCAGTGTTTTTGTGTTTAATGCAGCTTAAACACAGACTCATCCACTCCCTCTTCTTATATAATGTGAGTGACAGGTGGATTTTTTTGGATCTCTTTGCTTTAGCACACAGCTCTACCTCTGAATTGTAAATGAAGCGACTAAAACTGTGATAAACCTCAAAACCGTGACATGGGGCTGTATCATTTTGCTCATATGAAATTTGGAATAGTGCGATATAATTTCAGGAAAATTATCAAATTTCTTTTTGACATTGTTGTGAGTAATCAGACGGACAGATTTTACAGTTTGCACGTCATTTAAATGTTAAAGGTGCATTGTGTAACTTTTCTGGTGGAGCGTCCGTCAAACACTTTTCTTCATGGAGATGTTATTGATTTGTCAGGAATGTTTCACAGTATGGTATTAAGCCTTTCTATCTTCACGGAGACCAAACCAGACCAAGTTACAGGTCACATTTGTGGAGAGGCGACCCCGCTCACAGTCAGAATGTTTGTTTGTTTGTTTTTTTTAGCTATAAAACCACCTATGACTGAATACATATAAGGTAGAGCTGTTTAATGTCATACCCCAACCAAAAAGTTACACAGTGCACCTTTAAAAATCCAGAAATCCTATAGTACTCAGATTTTTGTTTGACATGAACCACACACTGAACAGTCATGGAGTCGTGGATTCTCTGTTGATTCTAAAACACAGAAATGACAAAGTATTTGGGCAGTGAAAGCAGAATTTACAACTTTTATAGCTTGAAACACGTAAATACAATTATAAAAGGCACCGATCCGTATCTTGGGTAACCTCCTTTATATTCTGAAATCATATAGTGGATTTTAGTTCTTTCTAGAAACTAAACAGGAGCATCGCAAAGATAGAATCGATTGCATTGTGTTGTTCTCGAGCTCTGATTCCACTGGCCAAACTTCAGCGCACCGACCTGCTCCCACCACAAGAGGGAGACAAACCCAAAACAACATGACTTTAAACTACTGTCTTGCGATCCAGCTTTTTCAGTTTCGATGCCGATTTCAATATTACAGTTTTAACCATCTGCCGATATCGATACCAGTGTGGAGACTGAAAACAGCATTTATTATTTAATTAAAGGTGCATTGTGTAGCTTTTCTGGAGGAGGAGTGTTTCACAGTATGGCATTACACTTATTTATCTAAACTAAGCAAACAAGCAAATGACACCGCAGGACCAAGTTACAGGGTCAGATCTGTGGAGAGGCAAGCCCATTCCCACTAAGAATGTATGTTTTTAAGTCAGTAAAAGCAAAATGGATAGTTTAATGCCCTACTGTGGAAAATTCCAGACAAAAACAAGCGAGTGATGGCAAGTGACTTACACAGTGCACCTTTGAAAAAACTAAAATAAGACAAAACGGATCCAGAATTTGTTATGTAGCTGTTATTTATTCTGAAATAAATACAGAGAAGCTTTGTACAAATAAAAGTTCAAACATTGAGACTTCCTGGGGCAACTACAGCAAGTAAAAGATGTTATTCTATCAATTTAGATCATATGTCCAACCAGAATATCGACTGAACCAATCCAGTAAGTTTTCCAAGGTCTGCTCCATTATCCAATATCAGATTGGTATGTTCCTATTCAGTTTAACATGCATTGCGTAACTTTTCTGGCAGAGGGTCCTCTACCTGCTTGTCTCCATGGAGATGTTATTGCTTTGTCTGGAATGTTCCATGGCATGACTTTAAACATTTCCATCTAGCATTTATTCATTACAAGTGTTTATATTGCTCATAAATACAATCATTCTTTCTGTGAATAGGTTCGCCTCTCCACAGATCTGAACTGTAACCTGCTTATCTCCATCGTGACAGACAGGTTTAATCTATAGGCGAGTTTCATTGTTGACAAAAGCGCACGTTGCATGCTGGGAATTATTTTGGTCGGCGGCAAGAAACACTAATTCAACATGACGGACGGAGCGAGAAAGCACGTAAAGGGTATTGATCCCGGTTATTTCTCCACTCTAACGGCAGAGGACCCAAGACCATTTGACCAGAAATTGGTCATAAGCATCGATGGACGACAAATCACCCTTTTCAACCCCGACAAAAGGTGGACCAAACCACATTTCTGGTCAGAATCACCAACTACCTGGACAAATATTCACTTTGGTGATATCCACAATGACTTGGTGGAAACTCCTGGGCCATTCACAGCAGAAAAGATGAAAACCTCCAAGAGTCTCGATGTGTTGTTGAACTTGTTGGAGTCCACGGTTTGTTAGGATCTTCTACGTTTGCTCTGTGAATGTTTGAAAGCCGTTTAATTCACTGTTAGCGGTTCTTTTCACTCAGAATACGAAAAAAAGAAATTTTCCTTCTTCCGTGCTTCTATTTGTGCATCTGATAATGCAGCAGGAATTTACCATTATCGGGGAGAAATACGCGAGGTTACGCACTGTGTTTGACCACTACCGTGTTTCTTGCCTCTGACCAAAATATTTCCCAGCATGCAACGCGGGCTTTTAATAATGACGTCATCTGAAACTCGCCTATACTGTGGAACATTCTAGACAAAGCAATAACATCTCCATGGAGTCGAGCAGGTAGGTGGCAGACCCTCCACCAGAAAAGTTGCGCAGTGCAGCTTTTAAAGTGTGTTTAAGCTGTTTTTATTTATTTGGATGTCGCTTAAATAAAGGTTTTATATGTAGTTTTATGGATGAGAATGTTCCAGTGTGGTTTGTGAGTTCCCATGTTTTACCCGGCTCATGTTTCAGGGACGTGTGTGTCTCCAGATGAGTCGAGTCTGTGGAGGAAAAAGTTGTTCACTCAAATGTAAACAAACTCAAACTGTTTTAAACCCCAAAATAGTCCAGGTCAAATTCTGTATTCTTCTCACATTAGTCTTATGTAAGTTGACTAACTCTGCCAAAAGTATCGAAAGTCACATACTAAATGATACGATTCTACTGAACTATGGTAGTATAGACATTTAGATACTCATTTGAGGAAATATCAGTACTAAAGAAGTTACTTTCGAAGGATAGAAATGAAGCTTTCCTGAATAGCTTTAGGGTTCCCACGATCATGGAAAACCTAGAAAAGTCATGAAAATAGAAAATGTCATTTGCAAGGCCTGGAAAAGTCATGGAATTTTAGTATGTCTTTCATGCAACTCCAGTGTTCTGTTAAGTTCTCATGAGTCTTATTTCTGAACGTCTGCGCCTTTTGTTGAAAAGAGACGACAATAAATGCACTGACAGGATTTTGAATGTTAAACTATAATCCCAAACCATAAGATGAGTGAAAACATTAACATTTCATATTTAGCCCTACAATTCTGACCAATTCTACACATGAAGGTGCTGTAAAGTCATGGAAAATTCATCTTTAAATGTGTAAAACTAATTTTGCAGAAGGAGATATAAGGGCTTTAGAAACACAAATGGAAGAGGAGGTAACAGTTTTGATAATACTCGCACAGGAAGAAGTAAAGTTGTAGGCCATGTTCTATTTAAAACGGATACATAAGTGATAAATGTAGATTACGTATTGTGAAACTAACACACTATTGTTCACTTGACTTTTTCTCATACATAGAGAACAAAAATAACAACCTCTGACCACCCCCACCGCGCATTCATACAGAGAAGTGTCTTGCTTAAGGGCAGGAAGTGGAATTGAAACCAACGTCAGTCTTGTTATCCATGGGCACAGAGAGACAAAGATAAGGAACTGTTGTCAAGTCAAAACTAAATGTTCTATCTGTTTTAAATGGTAAAAATGTCTTTAAAAAAAAAGGAATCTGATGGAGGAAAGTGTCATGTGACTGAAACTGACAGCTCTGGACATTCCCTTTAATTTCACTGCTCTTTGAAAAGATCATCTGCCAACAATAATATGAACATTTCTGCCACCATCTCGACTCCACTGAGATGTTGTTTTGTCTGGAATGTTCCACAGCATGGCATTAAACCTGTCTAGTTTCTATTGATTCAATCATAGGTGTTTTGAAGGCTAAAAAGTAAACATGCTTTCTGGCTGTGAGTGAAGTCACCTCTCCACAGATCTGACCTGTAACTTGGCCTGGTGCTGCTGCCTGCTGGTCTCCATGGAGATAGTCAGATGCCATATTGTGCAACATTCCAGCATCTTGGAGACAGTAAAGTTGCATAGTGCATCTTAAAGTGCTTACAAGTGGCTAAAACACAAATAAAATCTTAAATATTGTGATCTTAAAATTTAAAAAAGTTATTTTTTTCCTCAGTTTGGCCATTTTTTAGGTTTTATATTTTACTTTTTGGTTGGAAATCAGTAGCCTGATTCATCAGCCGGTTTCACTTCATAGAAACCGTCTGACCTTGCAGTGTTAGGATTCGTTCGTTCAACAGGAGGCAGGTACTTTTTCAAATTTAACCAGTCGTTGCTATTTGGTTGTGATGTATGTAATGCCCCACTAACAGGGCTAACTGGTATATTAAGATTTTCCCAAATCCCGTAGGAAGAAGGACAATAATGTCTTTCCCCTTGATAAAATTCACCAAACATTCTCTTTATTCCAGCTTCAAATCCTCGATCTCGGGAATCTTGCCAACACTGAATGTAAGTAAGTAAGTCTTTATTTATATAGCACTTTTCACAGACATTTTCTGTCCCCAAAGACGCTTTACAGAGCATATTTATTCACTCTAGACCTGGTGATGGTAAACTACTATTGTAGCCACAGCTGCCCTGGGGCACACTGACAGAAGTGCGGCTGCCATGCCAATCGGTGCCATCGGTCCCTCTGACCACCACCATCACTCACGCACACACCACTTTCATACTAGACAATGTGGGTGAAGTGTCTTGCCTAAGGACACAATGATTGAATTGACTGTATTTAACTGACCTTGACTATCAACTGTTCTGGAGACCTGGAGCATGTTTTGGGTTGATGGGGGAAACTGGAGCGCCTGGAGGAAACCATCCAGACACTGGGAGAAACATGCAAACTCCACACAGAAAGGCCCAGGTGACCCGGGGATCGAACCCAGAACCTGCTAGCCACTCAGTCACTGTGCCGAATGTCTGTCTCTTCGCTGATTGGCTGGAGCCTGAACCCGCACTTCCGGGGTTTTTGTGAACCGTCTATTGTATTCTGATTCCTGATCTAGTCGCTGGAGAGAAATGACATTCAGCCTGGCTAGGAAATCATGACATCGCACGAGGAAATTCCATAACTTATCTTGAAACCATGTTGCAAGTGAACCAAACCTCCTCTAATTTACATAGAAATTAATGTTTCACAAATAAAAAGTATAAGAAAATGCCTTTATTTTGTAGAAATAATATTGAAAGTATCAAAAAACTGTGTTTTTTATGTAATTGTGCTGAACTTTTGAATAGCATTCAGAATCCTCTAAAATAGAACCATCCACGTCCTGCAATTTTCAACATATTTCTCAACTTTTCTTTGGAATTTTTTTGCTTTTATGATGTAAAACTATAATTTATATTTACAACAGGTTTATTCCAACGAAAGTCAAAATTGGAGAACTACTACTAAACTGCGGTGAATTCAACATATTGTATATAGCTGTGTTTTATTGTGTCCCTGAATAACTCGTGTGTGTGTGAAGCCTGTGTGTATGATAACTAATAGTTTTCTGTTCCTGTTGTGTGCAGGATGTGGGTTAGTGCAGTGAGACTTTGAATCATATCCTCTTTTATTATTATAAAGTTCTCAGACTCAGCACAGACACTGAACTTAACTGGATTATATGCAGTTTTACATTAACACTTTACACATATTTGACATATTTTGAAACTCATGATAAATATTATATGAATTATTTTTCACTCTTAAATATTTTCTGATCTATGTTAGAATGTTGTTTCCTCATCACACACAGACCTGGAGTTGTGTTTTGTCTCATTCACACATGTTTACCACACACATCCTGCACATTTAGGCTGAGTTTTTCTCTCAAACTGAAAACACTCTGTTCTACTTTGTGATGTCATGTCATTACAGGAAGTGCTCCACTGCGTTTTCAAACTCCAAACACCTTCACTAGAGTCATTTGGACAATTTCAGCTCTGGAATTGCCGATCGCTACTGAATTAAAAGTCAAATGTAGCTGTTAAAATGACAACTACCACTACATGATGTCACAAGGTGGAACAGAGCATTTTGAGATTTGGAGATGTAGACAGAAAAAACACAACTCCGGGTTTGTTTTTGAGGAGGTAACAACATTCTAACATGGATAAAAGCTCACAAATCAGTTTCTTGTTTTCTAGATCTTCTAAAGAGTCATGCAAGAATTTCATTAAGACTCAACTTTAAATGTATCTTTTGTATAATACAGTAAAACCTGTACTTGTGCTGTATGTTGCCACGGTTACCTGACGATAACTTCGCCCTCTTGTACGAGAAGGTTATCTGGGGTCCTGTCTCAGCCTTTTCCACTGACTGTGACAAATGCTTTCTTTATCAGACGCCCACACACTAAATGACCGCACATGCCTTTAACCCGT
This sequence comes from Boleophthalmus pectinirostris, assembly GCF_026225935.1. Classification (NCBI taxonomy): domain Eukaryota; kingdom Metazoa; phylum Chordata; class Actinopteri; order Gobiiformes; family Gobiidae; genus Boleophthalmus; species Boleophthalmus pectinirostris. The sequence goes on from NW_026571095.1 coordinate 4,299,119, forward strand.
TTATCAGAACACTTACGCTGAATTATTGTCAAAAGTATCGGAAATAAAATACTCATCGATAAGAGTTTTTTATTATTATCAGAATCGGGCATCGAGTCTTTTCCTTAGTATTAAACAGAGGTGGGACCAAGTCATCGTTTTGCAAATCTCAAGTCTTTGACCTCAAGTCCGAGTCAAGTCTCAAGTCAAATACAGACAAGTCCAAGTCCAGTCTCAAGTCACTGGCCCATAAGTCCAAGTCAAATCCAAGTCTTTGAGTTTCAAGTCATTTCAAATCTTTAAACCAAAAAAGTACCAAATATAGCTCAGATTTTTGCAATTTATTTGAATGTTAAACTAAATTGTACTTACATAAATATATACGATGACTGTATATGAGTATTTATAAAGTTTGTAACTGTTGACTTGTAGAAACACATTTTTTTCTCTTTTTAAATGTCTTGACAAGATCTTAGAGTCTTAGATTCCAGTCAAAATATAAAGAATTCTGATTTAAAAGTGCTTCTCAAGTCTTCTCAAGTCACTGACCTCAAGTCCGAGTCAAGTCCCAAGTCAAATACAGACAAGTCCAAGTGGAGTCTCGAGTCACTGGCCCATAAGTCCAAGTCAAGTCCAAGTCGTCTGCTTTGAGCTTCAAGTCATTTCAAGTCTAAATATAGTACCAAATATACCTTAGATTTTCTCAATTTCTATGAATTTTTAAATAATCTGTACTTATATAAATATACTTTGACTTTATATGAGTATTTAGAGAGTTTACATTTTTAAATGTTTTGACAAGAACTTAGAGCGAATTATTACAGCCAAAATAGAAAGAATTCACATTTAAAGGTGCTTCTCAAATCACTGACCTCAAGTCCAAGTCAAGTCCCAAGTCAATGGACTTTTGGGCCAGTGACTTGAGACTTGACTTGGACTTGAAGGTCAAGTCGAGTCCAAGTCGTCTGCTTTGAGCTTCAAGTCATTTCAAACCTTTAAACCAAAGTATAACCTAAGTAAAATATAGCTTAGATTTTTACAATTTATATTCATTTTAAACTAAATTGTACTTATATAAATATACTTTGACTTTATATGAGTATTTATAAAGTTTATAAAAGTTGTAGAAACGCAATTTTTTCCTTTTTTAATGTCTTGACAAGATCTTAGTGTGAATCATTATGCTCAGAATAGAAAGAATTCAGATTTAAAAGTTCTTCAAGTCACAGGCCTCAAGTCCTAGTCAAATCCCAAGTTACTGAAGTCCGAGTCAAGTCCCAAGTCAAATACAGACAAATCCAAGTCGAGTCTTGAGTCACTGGCTCATGAGTTCAAGTCAAGTCCAAGTCGTCTGCTTTGAGCTTCAAGTCATTTCAAATCCTTAAACCAAAGTACCAAATATAGTTTAGATTTTGGCAATTTATATGACTTTTTAAATAAATTGTGCTTACATAAATATACTTTGACTTTATATGAGTATTTATAAAGTTTATAAGAGTTGTAGGAACACTTTTTTTTTTTATGTCTTGACAAGATCTTAGAGTGAATTATTACAGTCAAAATCGAAAGAATTCTGATTTAAAAGTGCTTCTCAAGTCTTTGACCTCGAGTCCGAGTCAAGTCCCAAGTCAAATACAGACAAGTCCAAGCGAGTCTCAAGTCACTGACCCATAAGTTCAAGTCGAGTCCAAGTCGTCTGCTTTGAGCTTCAAGTCATTTCAAAATCTAATTACCAAATATGCTTCCAAGTCCTCTCAAATCACTCACCTTCAAGTTCGAGTCAAGTCCCAAGTCACTGACCTTCAAGTCCCCATTGAGTCCCAAGTCTTAGTCCATTTTATCAAGTCTCAAGTCCTAAAAATAGTGACTCAAGTCTGACTCGAGTCCAAATCAGGACTTGCAAGTCCCACTTCTGCTATTGAAATCGAGTTCTCAATATTAGTCTTGTCACGATACTAAAATGTCGAAGTAACTTGTTTTGACCCAAAGAACCACCTTATTTCTCCAGCGGTGATTCATTGAGTTTTTTGGAACCAAACTTGCTAAAAGAATTCTTCAAATACAGGAGCCGATCCCCATTCCAGGTTGAGTCATCAGGCCATGCCCAGTTTTCCTCAAATCATGGTGATGTGTTCCAGGGATTTGGAAAGTCTTAGCTGGAATATTTTTATGTTCTTTGATGCAGAAAACAGAAAACTTTGAAATATATTTGACTTATTTTCCGTGCAAACTGAAGGATGCCAGTGTTTGTAAATGTAATTTTTGTGAAAGTGCACGATGTAGTTTTTCTACAGGGTTTGATCTCCATGAAGATATTTTTGCTGTGTGATGTGGCATTAAACTTATCTATCTGGGGAAAAAAATCCAAAATTATAATTATAATCCAGATCTGCCTTGTAATTAGCCTTGTTAGAATCCACTGAGATTAGAGTGCACATGAGAGTTTCCATTGCAGCTGCACTTTGAAAGATCTTTTCAGAGTTGATATCACAGAGGTGTTACATTTGAAAACCCACGCTACTTCCTGTATTTTTGTACTTTCTTCAACTTTTTTGCAACTTAACTGATCTAAAACGATAATAAATATTCACCACAGGTACTTTAATGTTTTAAATTGAATGCCATACGGTGGAAAATTTGAAGAAAAGTGACATCCCCACAGAGACTTTTATACTGTAGAGGTGAACTGGACTCTCCACCAGTAAAGTTACACAGTGCATCTTTAATATTTTGAACAAAAGGCCAAATACTAACTAAACACTGGCTATTCTTTTTAATGTACTTGCTTTTTATGTGTCAAGGTTCAAATAATGATTTTTATATAAAATTAGACAAAGAAAACATACATAAGATAAATGTGTTGCTCATCTGCTGTTCAGTCTCTTGAGATCAGTTTGAGCTTTTCATATTCGTTTCATTCTGTGATCATTTGTTTGTGTGTTACTTCTCCTAGGGTCTCTCAGGAGCAAGAGATAAACTCAAAAAGAGACAAGATATCACTAAGACAAAGGAGGTGGAGTTGAGATCATCTTACACTTGAACAGAGGAGATCTCATAATTATATCTGATCTCAGTTATGTCTTGGTTATTTTGAAGGAGAATTAAAGAGAATCACATGAGATGAATCTGAGACTTTTATTATTCTATGTTTATTTATTTAATGAGACGAGGACAGTGCACAATCTAAATGAACCTTAACAGGAGACATGTTTGTACGAGGTTGTAGCATCAGTGCTCATTTCCACCTGTCGTCTCTGGACAAGTTCATTGATTGATTGTATTTAACTGAGCTGGGGGGAAAACGGAGCGCCCGGAAGAAACCTATCCACACATGAGGAAAAACATGCAAAATCCACACAGAAAAGCATGGGTGACCAAACACAGACCCTTCTTGCTGTGAGGCATTGAGCCACTCAGACACTCATTTGAGCCACTCAGCCAAGAGTGCTGTTATGAGACAGGGCTGAGAAGTCAAACAGTGAGCTGTGAGAGACATACCTGAGACAGTCCTTCCAAGTACGGATATCAAATTGAGACATATTTAAAAGCAGCACAATACATCTAATTTTTGTCTTAGCTGAGATCAAGAACAGAGATGCTGTGAGAAATTTAGAGAATTCAATGCTCTCTGAGAGATTTATTTCTCAGGAGACACATTTGAAAAGAATGAGAAAACCACTTATTTACTGTATTTTCCGGGCTATTAGTCGCTCTGGATTATAAGGCGTCATTGAATCGTCTATTTTCAAACTTCTTTCACAAGTAAACTGCACTGGACTTTAAAGGAAACACAACAGTGTGATGGGTGAGTGGTTTTGTTTGTTTGTGGGGTTCACGGTGACTCTGGGCTTTGTTCAGTTGTGGCGTGTAGGGAGGGTGCTGTCTGGGACAACGGATTGTCGGCGTGTTCACAGTGACTCAGTTGTTCAGTCGTGTCTAGAAGTGGCACATTGCTCTCGCTTTTTCGGTTCGTTCCTCCGTTCCGTTCCTCGTCGGCGTGGAGTGATGAGTGTGTCTGTGGGTGTGTGTCGCTGTGTGGTCGCTGTCTGCTCCGTGTGTGTTTGTGTGTTCTGCGGGTGGTGCGGCTTTGTAGTTTACTGAAGTCGTGCTGGGACACCTGAGTGGATTCGTGTATAGGGCGCTCTGGATTGTGGGGCGCGCGGTCGTTTTTTGATAGGGTTGGAGGTTTAAGAGCGCGTCTAATAGCCCAGAAAATACGGTATATCTAGGAGATGTAAATGTGACATAAATGGGTCTCGTCAGTTTTGCTTTGTTATGGGTATTGGCAAATGATTTAAAAGTTTATGATCCGAGATTAGGGCAGATGTCGCCATAAAACAATCTATAGTCCAGATGACGTCGTGGTAGCTCTGGTTTGACTGACCCTGGTGCAGTTAAGGTCAGGGGAGGGCATCCTGGTTAATGGGTGACTCTATTTAAAGCTATTGTTATCTCAGCGCACAGGGGCCCTTGAACAATGACGGCAGCTTGTATCTGCGTTACACACGCGTGGAAAATGATCATGTTTTTCTTTCTTTTACAGCTTTCAAATGATTCATGTAAAGAGAGAGACGGTGAAGGAGCCACGGTGTCTGATGTGTTACTGCTGTGGTGATGTTTGCTGCTCAGTTTAGAAATACACAATCCAGCGCTGCAGTAGAACCATCAACCTCCTCAGCCTCTCCATGTCCTACTCTTCACCGTCACACTCTACTGCACCAGCACGACCAGACTTTAAGATTGTACAAATAATAATATCCTGATTTGAACTGAAACTATATCAACTCCCAGACTTCCCTCACCCCAGACACTTCCCTCAGCTCCTCCGGTTGGACTCCAAGGCGTTCCCAGGCCAGCCCAGATACATTTCTCTATCCTCATTTCCTTCTCCCTATTCCTCTGCTCGATTCTCAGTGTTGTGGAGTAACAGATTACATGTACCAGAGTTACATAATCAGAGTACAAATTATGAGTAACTGTATACAGTTACAGTTACTGTTTCAGTGAGTGGGAATTGGATTACAGTTACTTTGTTGAAATAAATGGATTACACAGAGGTATTTTCCTGTTTTCACATTTTGGGCTATATCCTTTTTTTTTTTTTTTCGGTAATTCATTCATTGCTGGACAATAAACCAGGTCTAAACCCAGGTCCAAACCAGGTCTAAACAAGGTCTAAACTAGGACTAAACCAGGACTAAACCAGGACTAAAACCAGGTATAAACCAGGTCCAAACCATGTCTAAAACCAGGTCTAAAACCAGGTCTAAAACCAGGTCTAAAACCAGGACTAAACCAGGACTAAACTATGTCTCAAACAGGATTTAACAGGACTAAATCGTGCTGCGCAGACGTGTCTCCTCGTCTTCTATCAATACTATTTTTAATTTGGTTCTGTAAAGTCTGGCCTTTTTTATTGTCTTTAAGCAGACAAAACATCTTATGTGAAGATTTCCTCGTCTTTGCTTCTTTACAGCAAATCCAAAGTAATCCAAAGTATTCAGATTACGTTACTCACTTTAAGTAATTTAATGGATTCCGTTACAAACTACATTTTGAGGTATGTAATCTGTCATCTGTAGGGGATTACATTTTAAAAGTAACCATCCCAACACTGTCAATTCTGTCCCAGGAAGTCCCACCCAAAGAGGAGACACGGCGAGGAGAGAGGATATAAGGACACTCTGTTGTCTGCTCCTGACGCCTCTCTCAGGTTTACTCCTTCACTCTGTGGTTTTCTTTGGAACGCCGCGTAATATGACATTTGATTGACAGCTGAAAAATGGAGGATCGAGGAGAGGAATCAAGGAGAAGGAAGCGAGGAAAGAGAGTTGAGAAACAGCCATAGTCCCTCCAGCGTTTCATTTTCGACCACTTGTGTCCTTGATCTTGTTCTTTTGGTCATTACCCAACGCTCATGATCATAGGTGGAGTAGGAATGTAGACTGAGCGGTAAACGGAGAACTTCGCCTTTCGACTCAGCTCCTTCTTCACCATGACAGTCCAGTACAGCGACAGCATCACTGCAGACTCTGGGAGGGCATCTGACACACACACACAGCATCACTACAGACGCTGCATGGATCCGCTTGTCAATCTCACGCTCCATCCACTCATCACTGTGAACAACTACAACTCCATCCAAAATGACTTTTAAGTACAATTATGTTTGTTGACAATGATTGATTTGAATTTTATTTCTAACACTTTGAAACACCATGAACATTTATTGTGCATACACATTTAAAGATGCATTATGTAACTTTTCAGGTGGAGGGTCTGTTAAAAGCTTCGCTCTATGGAGATGTGCGGGGAAGCAGGAGGCACACTCAAAAATGTCCATTTCACCAAAATACTTATTCTCACTTTCACTATGGATTTGTGGCAAAAAAATTAAAGAATCACAAGATGTTATTGTTTTGTCTGGAATGTTTCGCATGTATAGCATTAAACCTTTCTATCTTCATGAGGACAAAATCAGACAGTTACAGGTTACAGTTGTGTCCGGTCAAGTGGTAACGGAGGGAAACAGGGGCAGATTTTTGACATTCAAATGTCTCTTATTCAGAAACTAGAGGGACTATTGAAATAAGTAAAGTATCAGAATGTAGGAAAGAGTTACACTCCAACAGGGTCAAGTTAAACCTGTGATATTCTTTCAAGTTGTTGACAAAAAATTTAAAAACTCATGTCGGTAACGGAGGGAATGAAATATGCAGCACTTTTTGGGCAATAAATCCAAACAGTGATAACTCTTGGTTCTCACTTCCATATCCTTAACAAACTGGTTTGAATATTTGCTTCATATAGTTTTCTACCATATGGTACAAGATTAGGTTGAAAAACCTCTTACTTTTTGACTCATGAGATTTTTTATTAAGAAAGGTCATGGTAACGGAGGGAAAATTGTGCAAACAAGTAGAAGGTGCATGATTTTACATCATGTGTCGCTTTTTTCTTCTGAATACTTTAATATTACTTCAAAATGAAAGGAAACTATTTCTATAAAATATGTCAGTCCTTCCAAGCAAATTTTTATCATTTTTAAATACATTTTTTTGAAAAATCATGTACCTTCATCAAAACAGTTCAAAGATGGAATGACACAAGATATGATGAAATACATCCATTTATTGATATGATTTGCAGGTCTTTGAAATTTGGGAAATAATTTTTGTTCCATGTTTCATACATGGTCTGTTTAAAACATATGGAACTTTAGAACCAAAAATGGTACAGAAAAAAGGTCAACAGTTTCATAAACTAGAGTACATATGTATCTGTTCAATACATTTTTATGTCAGATGCATTAACTTGAATTTTTGGCCTTGCTGTTTACTTCTGCTTGACCAGGCCCAGGTACAAGTTACAGGTCAGATCTGTGGAGAGGCAGCCCTGCTCACAGTCAGAATGTTTGTTTTTCTAGGTATTTTTGAGCTATAAAACCACCTGTAATTGAATAAATGTAACGTAGATCTCCATAAAAACAACAGGTGACTGACCCCCAAACATAAAGTTACACAGTGCACAGTTCCAATCATTGTGCATGTTCTTGCTTGTGTGAATTTATACAGTGTAAAGGCAGGAGCGTGCACAGTTTGGTGTTGTCTGGCAGCTCGTGTGTTGTTGTAGAGGATGTATGTGTGGTCCAGACTGGCTCTGTGTGGCACAATGTGGATTTATGTCACTTCCTGTTTGCCTCGTGTTTGAGCTGAGTGAGGAGGGGTGCGGTTCCACTGATAAAAATACTTTTTATACTTCATAGTTGAATTGAAAAGTCCATACTAGGGCTGGGTATCAGTCACAAGTCGCAGAAACGATACATACATACATACAGTGAGCTTATGATTTGATACAAACAAATACGATATATTTCAAATTATTACGTTTGAATAAAAAAATAATAAGTCTTTGTTAAACCACTTCTGATGTAAAGTTCATATAAAACACGCCTGTTTTAATCATCAAAACCAGTGAAAAAGTCAAATGTGGTGCATAAATGAGTTTCCTTCCTCTAAACCACAGGTGTCAAACATACGGCCCGGGGGCCAGATCCGGCCCTCCAAGACCTTTAATCTGGCCCTCGGCTGATTTTCTACTAAAATATTAGAATTATATTTTCTATTAAAATCTTGTTAATTTTCTGTGGTGTTTATCACAGCAGTGTCTCTAGTGTCTCTGTACGTGGCCCCTCCCACCAGAGCAGCACAAATGAAGACTTGTCTCTTTCCAAACGCTCTTAAAGGACGATCGTTTTGACTGTTGACCGTGACACCCTCATCAGAAAAATGTCCAACATAAGAAAAGTGGAGCTGAGTGCAGGATTTTACAACAAAAATTGACTTATTCCTACTTACATACAAGTCAATGTTAAAACATTGTGTTGAAATTAAATTTTTCTTAAAGTTTCAGGTTGTTCATAATATTATAATATTTTGTAAAAGAAAGAGTTCATCAATTAAAAAAAAAGATTTCTGTAATAGATTTGTGTTTCTCTGCACAAATATTTGAACTTATTGTTATTTTTGGGGGTTTATGAGTTTTCTGATCCGGCCCCTTTGGGATCAAAGTAGGTTGGATACGGCCCCCGGACCAAAATGAGTTTGACACCCCTGCTCTAAACAAACAACAAAACTGTAGCTCTGGAACAAAATCATTTAGTAAAATACATTTAAAAAAATTCTCTTGGTGATATATTGCTACAGCTGCCATGATATCGATACTGTATCATCACATTAAATGATACGATATATACCAATGAGGTTCATTCAATCTTTCGATAATCTATGTTATTAGGTTCTTTTTTCAGACCAAGAGTTTGTTTTCATACTGACAGTTTGGGCTGCACACTATTGGTCTGAATCTTGGAGGACAGCGCCAAAACCTCAAAACCTGTAAAAATCAGTCAGTTGTCACGGCAACATCACGACTCTGAGGAAGAGCACTATGAGCACTCGAAACTGTCAGGTCTGAAAACAAACTCTTGGTCTGAAAAAAGATCCTAATAACATAAGATACAATATATCGATATTTGAATATTTTTGCACCCCACTAGTCCACACATTTGTCACTGGTCCAGTTATTTACATTAAAGCTCCAATTTGACACAAAAGTGACTCTTGTGAACTTTTAGTCATGTTAGAATGTTTTTATTCCTCAAAAACAGAGCTGGAGTTGTGTTTTATTTATTATTAGTTTGTTTATTTCCAAAGCTCAAAACACGCTTTTCCACCTTGTGATGTCATGTAGTGAGTCAACAGTTAACAGCGTTTTTTTACCTTTAGTTCAGTAGAGCTCGGCACTTCCTCATTTGAAATAATCCAAATGATTTTACTGAAGGTGTGTGAAGTTTAAAAACATGGGATTTTCCATTCAAGAGAAGAACTTGGCCTTAACATACTTCTGGGTTTGTGTTTTAAATGTGTGAATGAAACAAAATGAGGAAAAACATTATAATATAGATAAAAAAAATAGTGCACTAAGTTTACTTAAGGTGCAGTGTCCAACCTTTCGTGGGGGATGGATTTTGTTTGTTGTCATGGAGATGTTATTGCTTTGCCAGGAATGTTCCACAGTACAAATCTAGTATTTATTCATTACCAGTATTTCTGTTGCTCAAATACAAACACACATTCTTTACAAGCACTTCTAACTCTCTCATGAGGAAGTTTTCCGACACTGTGAAGGAGATCGCCTCTCCACAGATCTGGTGCAATCTGCTCAACATTGTGAAGATAGGTTTGTTTAATGCCATATTGTGGAACATTCCAGGCAACGCCATAACATCTCCATGGAGACGAGTAGATGGCGTGACCGGAAAAGTTGTGCAGTGCACCTCTAAACACAATCTCCCACAGCAGCAGAACCACCAACCCCCTCAGTCCCTCCTCCTCTTCTTCTAAGCTGGAGGACCCGTGACTTGCTTGTCTCCATGGAGATGTGATTTCTTTGCCTGGAATGTTCCACAGTAGGGTGTTACCTACAGTATACATCCCTTGCTTTTGTTCAATTTCAGGTGTTCATCTCAAAAATACCTTAAGAAAACAGGAACTCTTACCATGCGCAGGCTCGCTTCTCCACAGATCTGACCTCTAACTTGGGCATCCCTTGCATTTGTTCAGTTTCAGGTGTTTTAAAGCTCAAAAACCTGAACTCTTACAATGCGTAGGCTCGCTTCTCCACAGATCTGACCATTAACCTGTCTCCATTATGAAGTTTATTTTCATACTGTGGAATAATCAAGGCAAAATGGTAATATCGCCATGGAGATGATCACAAAAATGCGTCCAGTGTTTGCGACTCGAGCTGGTGGACAGTCGTGAGGTGGACACAGGAGCAGGGATGTGGATAAAGCCGGTGGTATTACGCTCCAGGAAGTAGACGGAGGCACTTTCTCTGTTTTGGCTGGTCACGTGACTGCAGTAAAGCCTGAAACACACTTTATGTTGGTTTAACTAAGGCGGCCGGTCATTACAAGTGCAGACCTTTGTCCTGTAGACCTGCGTGTTATCTGCACACATCAGACCGGGCTCGATAAGACCACAGCTCTGCTCTCGCTCGAATGCTTTTGTTAGAAAATATGGAGAGGTTAAGCCTTCTGAAATGAACTGTATGAGATTTCTGAGTCAGTTGTAACTTATTGAAAGTGTTTTCAGCTTCATAGTTGGCCATTTTTTCTATATAGAAGCAAATAATGTTGTAACCATGGCAACCCTAATCAAACAATGTTCCTTTATTACTCCGAAAAAAACAAAAAAACACACACATGCAAGATTCAAAGCATTTAAAGGTGCACTATGTAACTTTTTGGTTGGTTGCCCATCAAATACTTGTTTCTACGGAGATGTCATTGCTCTGCCTGGAATGTTCCACAGTGTGACATTAAACAGCTCTACTTTACATTTATTCAATTACATGTGGTTTTACAGCTCAAAAATCCTTAGAAAAACAGACGTTCTGACTGTGAGAGTGGTCGCCTCTCCACAGATCTGACCGGTAACTTGGTCTGGTTTGGTCTCCATGAAGATAGAAAGGTTTAATGCCATACTGTGAAACATTCAAAACAAAGCAACATCTCCATGGAGAAAAGTGTTTGACGGATCCACCACCAGAAAAATTACACAATGCAGCTTTAAAAGAAGTGCATGTAGCCCGGGCTCTGACAGTCTGACAAAATATACACAACACATACTATGAATAAATAATGAATTACTGCTATAGTTTTATTAGTAGAATTAGTAGTATAAGTATAAGTAGTAGTAGTAGTAGTAGTAGTAGTAGTAGTAGTAGTAGTAGTAGTAACAGTAGTTGTAGTGGTAGTAGTGGTAGTAGTAGTAGTAGTAGTAGTAGTAGTAGTAGTTGTAGTAGTAGTAGTAGTAGTAGTAGTAGTAGTAGTAGTGTAGTAGTAGTAGTGGTGTAGTAGTAGTTGTAGTGGTAGTAGTAGTAGTGGTAGTAGTAGTAGTAGTAGTGTAGTAGTAGTAGTGGTAGGTAGTAGTAGTAGTTGTAGTAGTAGTGTAGTAGTAGTAGTAGTAGTAGTAGTGTGGTAGTAGTAGTAGTAGTAGTAGTAGTAGTAGTAGTAGTTAGTAGTAGTAGTAGTAGTAGTAGTTGTAGTAGTAGTAGTAGTGGTGTAGTAGTAGTAGTGGTAGTGTAGTAGTAGTGGTAGTAGTAGTAGTTGTAGTAGTAGTGTAGTAGTGGTAGTAGTAGTAGTAGTAGTAGTAGTAGGTAGTAGTAGTGTAGTAGTAGTAGTAGTAGTAGTAGTGGTAGTAGTGGTGGTAGTAGTAGTAGTTGTAGTAGTGGTGGTAGTAGTTGTAGTTAGTAGTAGTAGTAGTGGTAGTAGTAGTAGTAGTGGTAGTAGTAGTAGTAGTAGTAGTGGTGGTAGTAGTAGTAGTAGTAGTAGTAGTAGTGGTAGTAGTAGTAGTAGTAGTAGTTGTAGTAGTGGTGGTAGTAGTAGGTAGTAGTAGTAGTAGTAGTAGTAGTAGTAGTTGTAGTAGTGGTGGTAGTAGTAGTAGTAGTAGTAGTAGTAGTAGTAGTAGTAGTAGTAGTAGTGTAGTGGTAGTAGTGGTAGTAGTAGTAGTAGTAGTAGTAGTAGTAGTAGTAGTTGTAGTAGTGGAGGTAGTAGTAGTAGTAGTAGTAGTAGTAGTGGTAGGTAGTAGTAGTAGTAGTAGTAGTAGTTGTAGTAGTGGAGGTAGTAGTAGTAGTAGTTGTAGTAGTGGTGGTAGTAGTAGTAGTAGTGGCTTTCTTTTCCTTTCCTTTGGGATCAGTAGTGTCTCTGTCTGGGTACAAGAATTAAACAAGTGAAACAATTTAAGTATGACTCATAGTCACAGCTGCCCTGGGACAGATTCACTGAAGAGAGGCTGCCGATCTGCACCATCACCCCTCTGTCCACCACCAACACACCTCACATTCATATTAATCAATGTGGGTGAAGTGTCTTGCCCAAGGACACAGTCTCAGTGTGTCTCGTGTCCATCACAGTGAGGACAATCTTCTGAATAAACATGACGTGTGTAAAGTTTCACTGAGGTGAACATTTACTGCAGCTACAAGTCAATAAATTTTATATAAATGGATTTTATGTCTGTTTATAAAACCTGATAAGAAGAAAGGCTCATTTGTTATCTAATATTAATATGATTTTTTATTTTGTGTTTTTTATCTTCACCATATGTCGGTTCAAAAATGACATCATTAAAAATAAGTAAATAAGAGAATAAATATTGAAAATGTTTAAGTTAAATGGTGAAAAATATAAACGTGTAAATAAATACAGGCTTTTACACATGAATGCATACATTTTGGGGATAAACTGCTAAAATATGCTTATTTGTAATTTTTATATTAATTTATAGATTTTTACTTTTATTTATGTGTGCATATTTATTTTGTATTATTATTATTATTATTATTATTATTATTATTATTATATGATCATGAGCTCTGTCTCATGACCAAAAGGACAAGATCGTGGATACAAGCGGTCGAAATGAGTTTCCTCTGCAGGGTGGCTGGGTGCTCTCTTAGAGACAGGGTGAGGAGCTCAGTCACACAGGAGGAGCTCGGAGTAGAGCCGCTGCTCCTCCACATCAAGAGGAGCCAGTTGAGGTGGCTCGGGCATCTGTTCCTGATGCCTCCAGGGCGCCTCCCTTGAAAGGTGTTCTGAGCATGTCCCACTGGGAGGAGGCCCCGGGGAAGTCCCAGGACACGCTGGAGGGATTATGTCTCTGGGCTGGACTGGGAACGCCTCAGGGGTCCACCCTGGAGGAGCTGGAGGAAGTGTCTGGGGTGAGGGAAGTCTGGGAGTCCCTGCTTAGACTGGTGCCCCCACGACCCAGCCCCAGATAAGAAGAAAATGGACGGATGGATTATTATTATATTATTTATTTACACATTTTATATTTTTTTTGCATTTATTTTTTCTAATTTATTCATTACCCCCGCCAAGGAGGTTATGTTTTTGCCGGCGTTTGTCTGTTTGTTTGTCTGTTAGCAACATAACTCAAAAAGTTATGGACCGATTTTGTTTGTACATATTTTTTTTTCTATATTTTAATTTTTATTTATTTAGATTAAAAAATGATTTATGTCCACTTAAAAAAAAAATAAAAAATGTGTAAATGTCCTTAATAGTAATGATCTGGTTTTAGACCTGGTTTAGTCCTAGTGTAAACCTGTAATAATCCGGCTCTAAAATGGTTTTGTCCTAGTGTAAACCTGTAATAATCCGGCTTTAAAATGGTTTAGTCCTAGTGTAAACCTGTAATAGTCCAGTTTTAAAATGGTTTAGTCCTAGTCTAAACCTGTAATAATCCGGTTTTAAAATAATTTAGTCCTAGTGTAAACCTGTAATAATATGGTTTTAAAATGGTTTAGTCCTAGTCTAAACCTGTAATAGTCTGGTTTAGACCTGGTTTACTTGATGTTACATCTGGAGACTCACTGGTCGACATAATTTTTTTTAAAGTCAGGTATTTTCAAAAGTCAGACACAAAAATGAGAAAAAGTAAATCATATCTGACATAATTTTATATTATCGACGTAAAGTTTTTGCCACTTGTAGACTTACTCACAGTGGGAAGAGCATCCGAAACTTTTACATTTAGTATTGAGTTATTAAAAAATATGACTAAAATAGGGGAAAGTGCATGATAGTTACTCAAGTAAATGTAACAGAGTAAATGTAACTGAGCAGACCTCCCCCCACGTTCCTCTTCCATCTTTTTCCTCGTTAAAACCTTTTATTTACGTCTGGACCGAGCATCTTTCCTTCGTTTGGATCTCTCAACCAATCAGAATCCAGTTCCCCCACGGCGCAGCAGCCCGGACACACCCACCTCTCTCTCTCTCGTGGATAAAACTCTTCACTGCGGAGTCGTCTGCCGCACTCATCCTTCTATTCTCTCCATTCACGACTACCTTCTCCGTTATTTCTTCCACAAACCGTAAGTACAACGTTATAATCTCATTTTACGCACGACTTTTACGCATTTGGCACGTCTAAACCGCGCGCTCCTGCTTGTGTCTTTTAAAAACATTGCATGCATATTCATCTTAAATGTGTTTAACAGGACTTGCAGGTTTGTTTGCAAGCTGTAGCGCTGTGTTTGTGGAAATTATAACGCTCTCTCGTGAAGTGAAGTTTGCTTTTCTGACGCCCGGTTGCTGAGATTTTCCGCAATGGACAGCGGGTCATAAAAAAAGGTCCATAGTCCCACGGAGCAGTGAAGCGGTGGAAAAAGTCTGTGTTTTGTCGCGATGTTATGAAAGTTTGCACGAGAGTTTTGGGTCTAGGAAGTAGAGCGTGCGATTATGTAATAGTTGGCACGGATCGGTGAACGGGAAAGCCCAGTTAGTGTAGAATAGGTTGGCACGATGATTTACGGTGTACAAAAGTGAAGTAACTCTATGGAAGATAATTTATTTTATCAGATTTTACGACTGAATTTCTCACTTTGAATTTTTAATCCGTAAAAAGATGTTTGAATTATTTTTATTTTGAATTTTAGTTGCTGAAATTTGAAGTATATTTTTTCAATGTTTCAAAAAAAAAAAAAAAAAAAAAAAAATCACCTTTTAAATATTCAGCACAGATATTTCCACGCCCTCAAATTCAAAAGTCAAAATTCAGATTGTAAAATTGTAAATTGTAAAAAATCTCCAGAAAAGTTACGCAATGCATCTTTAAATTACAAGCAGTTATGTGCAAACCTTCATTACATTTCATTACGCTTTTCTATGTAATTCTGCACTACGTAACTTTTCTAGTGGAGGGTTGTGGTGCTGTAGGGTATTAAACATGGCAACAAGACATCAGACCAAGTTGCAGGTCAGATCTGTGGCGATGCAATCCTGCTTATTGTAATAATGTGTGATGTTCTGGGTATTTTTGAGCAATAAAAACAACTGCGATGGAATTAAAGGTTGTATGGAGGATTTGTTTTTAGTTTCAAATTGTCAGTGAAAGTTTAAAATACCATTACAGAGACGCAGCAGCCTTGTAATTATGATGACAAAAAAAAAAAAGAATGAAAATCCATCAACTGTGGACGTAGTGAGGCCAGATAAACATCAGCCAATAGACAATGAGGCTCCCTCTTTATCTATTGGCTGTTAGGTTGTCAATCAAATTCCTTACATTTCTAGTGTAACTGACTCGCGGCGCGCGGGGATTACGTGGAGGAGGAAGGTGGTGTCACGCATGTACAACATTTGAAAAAGGACTGTGGCTGTATTTCTTTTCCCTTAAAAAATCCTCTATACAACCTTTAATGCAAGATCGATATGTTTTAAAGCCACACTATGGAACATTCCAGCCAAAGCAATGACTTCTACTGGATTAGATTAAATATACAACATTTTAGGATCATTATATGTGTAACAATCTTGCAGACATGCGCAGAAAAATGTATTTGTGTTAAGCCAGACAAATCTCAACTCAATGATGACTTTAATCTAAGCGTCTTTTTGTCTCCATGTGTTATATTATTATTAAGTCTCTTGCTTCTGGTGGGCTGTACATGGGCTAGATTTTAAGATCCATTATGTATATACAGATGTGAATATGGCACAACAGCATTATTTCATAGTTGGGTGAATATATACTATGCCTATATGCATCCAGATTAGGGATGGGCATGATTGGTCGATTAATCGATAATTGATCATTAAGAATTGTATCGATTACATTCATTTTAATCGACAAACTGAATGTAGGTTGCTGTATGTAGTGTGACCAAACAGGGTCTGTACATGTTTCTCTGCACTCAGAAGGAGCGAGACACAAACAGTGGGTCAGTCTGCAACGTACCGAAGCACAAATGTGTGTTTAACGATGACTTGTACAAGAAATTCCACGCTTTCCGTTGCGTTCGGAACAAGTGGGAGGAAATGTGCACAGTGTACAAAGCAGCACATATGTGTCTTTGTCCAGTGGGAAAAAACTTTGCCAGATGAGAGTCGCGCAATGTCGATGACGAGTCCCCACCTCCCTCCCCCCGTACGGTGTCCTGGTTTTGACAAACACAAATATGGTCACACTAACCTGTATTCCACTGAGTCATGTCTTTTAATCCAACAGAAATTGACCGCATCAGTGGACAAGAGCTGTAGTTTTATTTTAACTTAGTTTATGCAAATTAGTGATGCGGTTTTAAGTTTTGTTTCTGTGAGAGTTGCGCAAAACTGAATTAAACACATTATAATGTCAAACAGATTGCTGTGGCTCTAGAGTGGTTACGGCTTATACGTCATAAAGTTGAATTTATTTATGTAGATTAGTGCAGATAGTAATAATAATGATGATCATTTTAATGTGATTTCCTCATCACAAACAGACCTGAAGTTGTGTTTTGTTTCATTCATACATGTTTAACCTTACAAACACAAACCCTGCAGATTCAAGATGAGCTCTTCTCTACAGCAAAACACAAAACAGTCCAGTTCCACCTTGTGATTTCATGTGGTAATACAGGAAGTACTCCACTGTGTTTTAGATTCCATACACCTTCACTAAAATCATCTTGATAATTTCAACCTTGGAACTGCTGATCTTTACTAAACCAAAGGTAAAATTACATGACATAAGGTGGAAAAGAGCATTTTGAGATTTGGAGATGCAAACAGACCAATAATCAGTGTTGGGAAGGTGACTTTTAAAATGTATTCCCCTACAGATTACAGATTACACACCCCAAAATGTAGTTTGTAACGGAATCCATTAAATTACTTAAAGTGAGTAATGTAATCTGAATACTTTGGATTATTTGATTTGCTGTAGAGAAGCAAAGAAGAGGAAATCGTAACATAAGATGATTTGTTTGCTAAAAGAAAATAAAAAGCCCAGACTTTACTTAACTAAATAAAAAATATTATTGATAGTTTAGTCCTGTTTAGTCCTGGTTTAGTCCTGGTTTAATTCTGGTTTAATTCTGGTTTAGTTCTGGTTTAGTTCTGGTTTAGATCTGGTTTTAGTCCTGGTTTAGACCTGGTTTAGACCTGGTTTAGACCTGGTTTTAGACCTGGTTTTAGACCTGGTTTTAGACCTGGTTTAGATCTGGTTTAGATCTAGTTTAGCTCTAGTTTAGTCCGGGCTTAGTCTGGGCTTAGTTCTGGTTTAGTCCTGGTTTAGACCTGGTTTAGACCTGGTTTAGACCTAGTTTAGATCTAGTTTAGTCCGGGCTTAGTCCGGGCTTAGGCCTGGTTTAGGCCTGGTTTAGGCCTGGTTTAGGCCTGGTTTTAGACCTGGTTTTAGACCTAGTTTAGATCTAGTTTAGACCTAGTTTAGTCCGGGCTTAGTCCGGGCTTAGTCCGGGCTTAGTCCTGGTTTAGACCTGGTTTAGACCTGGTTTAGACCTGGTTTAGACCTGGTTTAGTTTCCAGCAATAAGTGGAATTACGGAGAAAAAGAAAAAAAAAGGGATATAGCCCAAAATGTGAAAACAGTAAAATACCGCCATGGAATCCATTTATTTCAACAAAGTAACTGTAATCCAATTACCACTCACTGAAACAGTAACTGTAACTGAATACAGTTACTCATAATTTGTACTCTGATTACGTAACTCCGGTACATGTAATCTATTACTCCAACACCGCCAATAATACAGGATTACTCAAACGTTTGAATGAAACAAAACACAACTCTGCTTATATTTTTGAGGAGGTAACAACATTATAACACGACTAAAGCTCACAAGAGTCAATGTTTGCGTAATACAGGATCCGTCAGTGGTAATGACAGAGGTAGGACACTGACACATGCACACACCCATTGCTCTCTCCACATGCTGTTTACTGAGCCATAAATGTAATAGTCCCACCATTATTCTTTATGACACTTATAGAAACGTCTCCATAAGAATAGTAGAAGTAAAAAGAAAAGCATTGCCGTGTTTATAATTTATTACGTTTGCGTTTTGATTCAGTGATATTGTTTGTGATTGTTCAAACCCCAGTTCTCCATTTGGAACTTCTTGTGGTTAAAACTAACATGTGGGTTTCTTAATGATTTACAACTTGAACCATGAAGTACAATGTTATAATTATGGCTATAAATGCGTTCTTGGTGACTTAATAATATATACCCTGCTGATTAGACAACTACAAAGGGGATGATACGTAAACGATTATGTATCTCTGTGTATCTGACCCAAACAGCACTCACGAGACTCCACCTACAGGGGAAGCTCATGCAAAAAAACAACTATTTATACAGAAAATTGTACTAAGAAACCGTGTATTTATAAAACGACAGATGACTCACTCATGCACTAACTTCTTGCCCACGTCAATCCTTATAATCCTAATAAAATGACTGCAGGCCTGTTATGAAAGATCATTTGTTTCATCACGTTTTGAGTTTTAAATATTGCAGAATTTGAATTACTTTTATTCTGAATGTCAGTTGGTGAAATTTTAAGTGTACAATTTCAAAGTGTTTAAAATTCAATATAAAAAACAACTTTTAACTATTCAGCACAAATATTTTCAAGTCCTCAAAGTCAGCAGTCAAAATTCAGAGTGGAAAAAATGTGCAGGAAAGAGCCAAGATGCCAAGGCCGAAGCAATCGAATCAATCTAAAGTGATCCGATCTAACTTAGTAACGAGCAGGAAATGGTGCAGTGAAGCGATCTGATTGGTCAGAATCAGCCTCATCAAAACCTCATCTCTTTGATTTGTTAAGTGTAAGCCCTGTCCACAGATGAGAACGGCCAATAGGAAACAGTGTCTGTCCTCATCACACACACAGGATCGATTGCTTCTGCCTTGGCGTCTTGGATCTTTGTTGTGAATTCTATGCTCTGAATTTTGATTGTTGAATTTGAGAGTTTGAAAATATATTTGCTGAATATTTTAAAAGGTGAAATTTTTATTCTGAATTTGAAACCTATTGAAAAGTATACTTGTGTTGAGTTAAAAAGTCTAAAGTGAGAAATTCAACAGCATTTAAAATTCAAAATGTGATGAAACAAATGATCTTCAATAACTACAGCCCTATAATACTACCTCACATATTTAGCTCACAGTAGTTTGTGTATCACTTCTGGTTTTGTTTTGATGCAGATAGATGTTAATTTTTTGCCTCGAATGTTCCACTTTATGGCGTTTTCCATAAGGTTATGTAACAGTTGTTTTTATTGCTAAAAATACACCTTGAAAAACATGTTCTTACTGTGAGCAAGCGTCATCTACTTGTCTCTGTTGAGGTGGAATATTCTGGCCTAAGCACTAACATCTCCATGAAGACAAGCAGATGGAAAAGTTACATAGTGTACTTTTAAATGCATTAGCTATAACATGCTAACTGCACACTTCCTGATTCTCATGCAAGAAAAAGCTTTATAATTAGATACAGACAGTACACAGCAGACTTAGGCCCCGTCCACACTAGTACGTATTGGAGTCGTTTTCGTTGTGGCTGCAGTGTTTGTCCACAATGATCTGATGGAAAACAGCTCCAGAGACGGAACGATGCCTCCAACTCCCACAAATTCATCTGAGTACAGATCTGATCCAGCACTGTGTGGACGCCTGAAAACACTGATACTCTGATGTAGATCTGTGCACCGTGAAGTAATTCACCTCCAAAACACTAAGAGGTGAGAATATATATTACACCACCTCCTCGTGTAGTCAATAAAGAGTTCTTTTTACTGATGGCTTGATTAATCTTTATTGTGGCTTGTACAATCTTGATACTTACAGGATGCCTTTGATGCCACCAACATCACCAACGCCACCGTCGAACTAAAATAATTAACATAAACAGTGTTGGGAAGGTTACTTTTAAAATGTATTCCCTTACAGATTACAGATTACATACACCAAAATGTAGTTTGTAACGTAATCCATTAAATTACTTAAAGTGAGTAATGTAATCTGAATACTTTGGATTACTTGATTTACTGTAGAGAAGCAAAGACGAGGAAATCTTCACATAAAATGTTTTGTCTGATAAAAGAAAATAAAAAGCCCAGACTTTACTAAACCAAATTAAAAATATTATTGATAGAAGACGAGGAGACACGGTCCACACGGCATGGTTTAGTCCGGTTAAATCCTGTTTTAGACCTGTTTTAGACTCGGTTTAGTCCTGGTTTAGACCTGGTTTTAGTCCTGGTTTGGACCTGGTTTTAGACCTGGTTTAGATTTGGTTTAGACCTGGTTTAGTCCTGGTTTAGTCCTGGTTTAGTCCTGGTTTAGTCCTGGTTTAGTCCTGGTTTAGTGTCCGGCAATGAGGGGAATTACGGAAAAAAAAAAAGAAAAAAAAAAGGATATAGCCCATACTATGAAAACAGGAAAATACCGCCGTGTAATCCATTTATTTCAACAAAGTAACTGTAATCCAATTACCACTCATTGAAACAGTAACTGTAACTGAATACAGTTACTCATAATTTGTACTCTGATTACGTAACACCGGTACATGTAATCTGTTACTCCCCAACACTGAACATAAATGACAATTACAAAAATATAATATAAAAGACACAAAATAAAGACATGAACAATTACGAAAAACATACCTCACTGGCTGACCCATATTTTGGATGTAGAATGACCTTTAACATAAGGTTATTCACTTTATTTGAACTTTAATTGACTTTTAGTTTGCAGACACGCCACATTACTGCTTTTCAACCAGGCGTGCGTCTCTATCAAGGGGTCCAGCGAAACTGAACAAAACAACTAGAGCCCGACCGATATGGATTTTGTTGTGGCCGATATGAAACCGATATAATGGGAGTTGGGGCTGCCGATAGCCGATATAATCGCCGATATATTTAGTGATGTAAAAATTCACTGTAAATCTTGAATTGATTAAAAAACTTAGGTTTGGCTCTAGTGAATTCTAAATTGGGTTTATTTAGGCAACATTTATTGTTATTTTGACTCTTTACATCATATTTACATACAGTAGATTGGCCTAATGGCATTTTTGCATCACATTCTAGCTACTGTTACTGTCACTGCTAGTGATGGGTATTCCAGTTTTTTTTTTTTTTTTTTTTTTTTGGAGAACCGGCTCGGCTCACTAAAGCAGCTGGCTCTTTCGGCTCCCAAGCGACTCTTGACATTGTTTTGTTGCAAGCAGGACTAAACCAGAACCGAACCAGGACTGAGTGTCGGGACTCGGTTTCTATCTTTCTTCTTCACTCGAGCCCAAGATTAGTCCTGGTTTATTCATTTTATGCTGAACAAATATGCACTTTTTTTTTATCCTATGCACACGCAGATTTCTGAAAGTTTCGTTTTCAGCCGCTGCTGCTGTCAAACTACAGGTCTACATGCGGCTTGAAGAGAAAAAGTGAGAAAAAGAGAAAACACGGCTCCCAATAAGAAACATGCTCCGGTTGTTCACTTCAAAGAGCCGGCTCTAAGAGCCGCTTCGATCGCGACCGACCCATAACTCCTAGCTAGTAAACTATCGCTATTAGCCTTTAACCGTAAAAACGTGCGCACCGCGGTAATTAAATATATGCATAAATGTGAATCATTCACACGTCTATTCACAGCTCATTTACATATCAATGCTGGTCCAGTAGTAAATATACGGCCAATATAATCACTTTACAATAGACCAATAGAAAACAGCCTGTTTATGTGCGGGAGCTACAGCAGCTAATCGCTAACAAAACCTAAACTAGCTTCAAAGTCGATGTATTTCCAACACTCACCGCTCACACAGGCTCCTCCTCACATCACAACCCTGCACTAATAAATGTCCTTTTAATCCAGACTCAAACCGATTGTCCGAAAAAGAATATAATCTCAGTGTTGCGCACCGCTGCGGGTGTAAACAAACACACGCGAGTGAAGTGACGTCACTCTGGTGGTGTGTTCAGGGACAGTACGGACACAGACACAGACAAATGACACCGCAGATAAATACTGATGCGGAGCCACATATTAGGACATTTATCTGTCTGTAAATTGGATTAAATGAACATAATGTAGAGAGTCTAAACTTTATAAAGAGGTATAACATGCCCACGTGAAATATCGGCCCATATCAGCAAGCATATCGGCCGATAGCCGATATGTCTCCAGGTGCCCATATTGGCCGATAATATCGGCCAGCTGATATATCGGTCGGGCTCTAAAAACAACAACAGTTCCTACCTGCTGACTACCAAAATAAAAGCCCAAATCTTCTCTTATATGCATATTACATATTATTCAAGAATTAAATAAAAAGTAAATCAAAATTATGGCAGTAAAAATATATGTCCTTTCATAAAACGTTTATATGTGTGTACGACCTGCAGACGTATAATCTCTGAAAAGTTTCACATGACAGAAACACAGAACAGACTCACCATCAGCAGAACACCCCTCTGTCACAGAAAGAACACTCAGATTCCACTTAGTCCGACAGAAACTGAACCACATCAGCGCACAATAGTGAACTGTCTTTTTGAGCTCAGTTTATGGAAATGATTCATGCGGTTTTAAATTTCACTTTTGTAAAATGTAAAAAAATATGCTCAAAGCTGTGTGGATAGGGAAGACCTGCGGACACAGAAACGACAAGTCTGGATACATATCACCAATACAGTGATACTGTGTTACACAGATTCATTTCAGTGTAAACAGTGTCTTATTTTGACCTCATGATTTTTCTTACAAAGTATATTGAAAATGTGTTGTTTAAATGCATTTTGTATTTTTTTTCCTGTGACTTTTCAGACCATGTTAAAACTTTGGTTGGTAGTTATCGTTGTGCAGTTGCGTCACCGTGGTACTGCTGAACATTCCAAAAGAAACAGAAAACGCACACCAAAATTCTTGTAGAGGTGTAAATGCAAGGAGCAGCCAGACACGTTACTTTGAAAATAAAAATAAAAAACTTTTGGACATCGGCCATCTGAGTGTGCTATGCATTTTTTCACTGCTGAACATTCCACCATAGAGATCCCTGTAGAACACCCCCAGATCCCTGTAGAACACCCCCAGATCACTGCAGAGTATGAGTTGATAATGGGCACACAAGTTTGCTGAAATACACAGACATAAGTGGGCACAGGCCTTTTAAATACGTGATGCTGACAGTGTTCCTCATATCAGATGCTTCAACTGCATTAAACCCTGCAGTCCGTCTCCGCTCTCTTTATCGATCGAGTTTTGCTGAGAGCCTGTGCTGTAACCTGATCTCCCTTTTGCCCGCTCAGCCGCTCTTGAGGCCCAGCTGAGTAAACCCGGGCCCGTGTCTGAGTGGCAGTAATAATAGAGCGTGAGCACGGTGACTTGACTGTGCGCCGCGTGGTTAGAGGGAGGCGGCGAATGACACACTGCGCTTCACAATAGGCAGGTGTGTGATAAACGATGAGACTAGTTATTAAAAATAGTTTGATTTATGTTGTGAGATAAACAGAGATGAAGGGAGCATTTAATTAGTGTAAGAGTGAAAGTATTCAAATAATTACTCAAGTAGAACGTGATTTATGATGGAGAGAGCCAACTCAAGTGTTTGTTTGTTTTGAACTTTTACAACTCAAGTTTCTGGATGTGATGTTTTTTTTGTAAAGTTATAATCAAATTAAATAAAAATAAGTAAGTATTTGAGAGATTTCAGCCATGTTATAATGTAGTTTCCTCTTTAAAAATAGACCTGGAGTTGTGTTTTGTTTCATTCACACGTTTACACCCTGCAGTTCTTCTCTTAAACAGAAAACACTCTGTTCCACCTTGTGATGTCATGAGGTAATACAAGAAGTGCTCCACTGTGTTTTTAAACTCCATACTCCTTGGCTAAGATCATTTGGATTATTTAAGGCCCGTCCACACTAGTGCTTATTCGAGTGGTTTTTGTTGTGGGTGCAGTGTTCGTCCACATTAATCCGACTGAAAACTGCTCCAGAGACGGAACGATCTGATTTCACCATCTCCCACGAATTGATCCGAGTTCATCTGAGATCTGATCCGGCATTGTGTGGATGCCTGAAACACTGATACTCTGATGTAGTTCTGCGCACAGCGAAGTAATTCACCGCCAAAACACTAAGAGACTAGAATATCTGTCCATTCATATAAACGTGTGTCTGTGTGTACGACCTGCAGACGTATAATCTCTGAAAAGTTTCACATGAACCATCTCCAACATGACAGAAACACAGAACAGACTCACCATCAGCAGAACACCCCTCTGTCACAGAAAGAACACTCAGATTCCACAGAGTCGTGTCCTTTAGTCTGACAGAAACTGAATCTCATCAGCGCACAATAGTGAACTGTTTTTTTTTTTTAGCTCAGTTTATGCAATTTAACCATGTGGTTTTAAGTTTAATTTCTGTAAAACGTAAACAAATATGCTCAAAGCTATGTGGACAGGGAAGACTTGTGGACACAGAAATGACTTGTCTGGACGCAAATCATTTCCGATACGGTGATTCGTTTCAGTGTAAACGTAGCCGAAGTCCTGGAATTTCCAGTCTCTACTGAACAAAAAGTAAAATGTAGCTGTTCACTTGAAAACTACCACTTCATGACATCACAAGTTGGAACAGAGCATTTTGACCTTTGGAGATGTAGACAGACTAATAATAAAGGATTATTCAAACATGCATGAATGAAACAAAACACAACTCCAGGTCTGTTTTTGATGAGGTGATAGAATTATAACATGTCTGAAAGTTCACAAGAGTCGATTTTGCTGAATTTTGGAGCTTTAAATTCTGGTGCAATCAGATAGAAAAATATCATGTAATACAAATACATAAATATGAATATACGATAATTATAGTTTCATTGTATAACTGTTTGATTGTTGATGTCATTGCTCTGCCTGGAATGTTCCACAGTGTGACATTAAACAGCTCTATTTTACATTTAATTTTAACTGCTCAAAAATACCTAGAAAAACAGACATTCTGACTGTGAGCATTCTGACTGTTGTCTCTCCACAGATCTGACCTGTAACTTGCTCTGGTTTGCTCTCCATGTACATAGAAAGGTTTAATGCCATACTGTGAAACATTCCAGACAAAGCAATAACATCTCAAGCATTTGACAGATCTTCCACCAGAAAAGTTCCACAATGCACTTTAAGTTTCATCTATTGGAGCCGATTCACCACACAAGGCTGGATATATTAATACCATAGTGCAATAAAACTTCACTCTTAAAAATACATTTGATTCAAAACTGAGTGATGTAAAAGTTATATGATTCAGATGATTAGATACAGGTCATGTCATCTCATCCTGCGTCAGATCTGATGTAATCCTGTGCCACTTGTAATCTTGTAATCTTCTATAAATCTGATCTACTCTAATCTTTTACTCTATCTTCTTACAGTTATAAAGTCCATATTATTTCACAGAATAACGTCATCGCTCTCAGATACAGTACAAGTTTAGAAACAAGAATTCTAACCAGTGTTGTCACGATACTTAGCCTGATTCATCAGCTGGTTTCACTTCGTGGAAACCTGACCTCTGACCTTGCAGTGTTAGAATTTGTTTGCTTGATGGTAGGTGGGTACTTTTTTCATTTAACCATTCACTGCTGTTATATTAAGCTTTTCCCAAATCCTGTAGGAAGAACAATAACGTCTTTCCCCTTGATAAAATTCACCAAACATTCTCTTTGTTCCGGCTTTAAATCCTCGATCTCGGGAATCGTTGCCAACACAGAATATATCTTCGCTCTTCGTTGATTGGCTGGTGCCTGAACTCGCACTTCTGGGGTTTTTGCAAACCGTCTAGTGTATTCTGATTCCTGATTTAGTCACTGGAGAGAAATAAAACTGAGCGGAGGCACTAGGCTACACCATACTAACATTTCAACTCAATTTCAGTATTAAGGAATAGAATGCTTTTTTTTCTCCATGAAGATGTTATTGCTTTGTCTGGAATGTTTCACAGTATGCCATTAAACCTTGCTATCTGCATGGAAACCAAACCAGACCAAGTTACAGGTCAGATCTGTATTTTTGAGCTATAAAACCACCTGCATTCTAATAAATATAAGGTAGAGGTGTTTAATGTCATACTGTGGAACATTCCAGACAGAGCAATGATGTATCCATAGAAATAGGTGACGGACAAACAACCAAAAAGTTACATAGTGCACCTTTGATGGTCATAGTTAGGTCAAACGTAATGTAAAATGGAGAAAGTACTTTTATAATAAGACTATTTCATGGCTATAAAAGTAAAAGTAGAAATAGGGCATATATGGGACAAACCTGATTGCTAAAAAATACAATCTCTTCTCCTAAATTGTAAAAAAAAGGAACTGGACATATTGTTCACAGTGTGATATTAAAGCTTTTTATGGCCATGGAGGCCAAACCAGACCAAGTTACAGATCACATCTGTGGAGAGGCAACAGTCAGAACGCTCACAGTCAGAATGTTTTTGTTTTTCTAAGTATTTTTGAGTTATAAAACCACCGGTAATTGAATAAATGTAAAGTAGAGCTGTTAAAAATCATACTGTGGAACATCTAGGCAGAGCAATGACATCTCCAAAGAAAGAAGCAAGTGATGGACCCTACACAATGCACCTTTAAGTTTAAAATGTTAGTATCATGACAGCGGGGGACTGCTTCATTCATAATATGTACTTGTATGATATAGGGATGTAACGATATCCAGCCCTCTCCATACGGTATGATATCATGATATCATGATATACATCTCAGGGATCAATATTTATTGCGATATTTTGTGGAGGCAAAAAAAAAAAAAATTGAGTATGCTACTTTTCTCTCATCACAATCCAAATAAATAAGATTTAAAAGTGCTTCAAAACAACTATTTCAGCATGTGGTTTGGCCTGAAACAGAACAAAGGATCATGGTCTATGTAGTTTTTGAGCTATTGCTGCACCATAACAATGAATTTAAGCAAAGAGACTTGAGATTCGATACGTTGTAACGGCCCACGATATTACTGTGAGACTTTTGACGATACGATTTTACGATATTTCAGTTACTGTTACATCCCTGGTATGAGATCATCTTTGTATTACAGTTCAAAGTTCCTCATGGCAGTGTCTGTACAAAGGTACGTCCAGATCACTAGACATGCTCCGACTAATATCACACTTCACTGTAGCTGCTCCAATACGGGTTTGTTTTTGTTCAGTTCTAACTTGTATTGTGTGACTTTGTTGTAATAATGTTTTCTTGTTTTTAACCAATTATTTATTTGTTATTTGTTTTCTTTGCATATTTTAAAAAATTAACATAATTGGTCATGTGCAGTTACAGTGGTCATTCATAAACTGTACATTATGTCTAAAAAATTTTAAAAAAGTGCTGTAACTGAAGAAACCATGAAAAACAGAACTAGTTTGCAGTGGTCCAGTTATTCCTCACTTAACTTATAGATTCAGAGCATCCTAATTCTTCACCGTGATGAGATTTTAGTGCCTTTAACAACTTTCAGAGGCTGAGTTTTGTCATGTCAGAAACAACGGAGTCAACCGCGCACTTCTTGATTTTCAGACAGTGAAAAGTTTTAGAATTAGATCTGGTTTTCCAATATATCTATACAGACCTGGGGCTAGGGCTGGGTATCATTCAGAAGTTGCCGATACGATACATACCTCGATACACAGGCCACGATACGATCTCAATACAGTGCACTTTCGATTCAATACAATATATTTCATGTCAATTTGATGCAGTTCAGTAAAAAATCTAAACTAAATCATGTCTGTGATACTAAAAGTCAAACATTTTAATCCTCAAAACAGTGAAAAAGGCATAAACGAGTTTCCTTCCTCTAAACAAACAATAAAACTGTAGCTGTAACAAAATAATTTTGTAAAATATACCAAAAAATACTCTTTGTGATATTGATACAGCAGCCCATGATATTGATACTGTATAATAATCACATTAAACAATACGATATATCGATATGTCACTATTTTTGCACACCCCTACCTGAGGCAAGACATATGTTACTCAAATACATGAAAAATAACTGGATACAAAGCTTTAAAGGTCCTATATTGACAAAAATTACTGTATTTTGCGGGATGTTAGACGTGCTCTTAAGCCTCCAACTCCATCAAAAAATGACTGTGCGCCCCACAATCCAGAGCGCCCTATACACGAATCCACTCGGGTGTCCCAGCACGACTTCAGTAAACTACAAAGCCGCAAACACACAGAACACACAAACACACACGGAGCAGACAGTGACCACACAGTGAAAAACACCCACAGACACACTCATCACTCCACGCCGACAAGGAACAGAACGGAGGAACGAACCGAAAAAGCGAGTGCAATGTGCCACTTCTACACACAACTGAACAACTGAGTCACTGTGAACACGCCGACAATCCGTTGGTCCCAGACAGCACCCTCCCTACACGCCACCACAACTGAACAAAGCCCAGAGTCACTGTGAACGCCACAAACAAACAAAACCACTCACCCATCACACTGTTGGGTTTCCTTTAAAGTCCGGTGCGGTTTATTTGTGAAAAAAGTTTGAAAATAGAGCATTTAATGACAGTGCGCCTTATAATCCAGAGCACCTAATAGTATGAGCTTCAAGTCATGTTAGAATGTTGTTTCCTCCTCAAAAACAAACCTGGAGTTGTGTTTTGTTTCATTCAAACGTTTAAGTAATTCTTTATTATTAGTCTGTTTACGTCTCCAAAGCTCAAAATGCTCCTTTCCACCTTGTGATGTCATGAAGAGGTAGTTTTCTAGTTAACAGATGTCTTTTACCTTTTGTTTAGTAGAAATGGAAAATTCCAAGGCTGAAATTAAACACAATGGAGCACAAGATGGAACAATGTGCTTAAAGTGTTTTCAGTTTGAGAGAAGAACTCAGCCTAAATGTGCAGGGTTTGTGTGTTAAACATGTGAAAGAAACAAAACACAACTACAACATTCAAACACGACATTCTAACATGTGTAAAACGGGCTCTTTAATCCCTGATGTATACTGAGAAATGGATTCAAATCAGAGTGTGCGTCAGAGCACATCTACTGGAGGGGCGTGGGTCACCAGCAGGGGGGCAGTGCCATTTGAGCCATTTTAACGTGGTGGAGTCATACACAGCAGAAATGCTTCAAACACGTTGTTCTTAAACAGTATTAGGCTAATTATGTGTTGTTATTATTATCATTATTATTAATATTATTATTATTAGCTGCAATAGTTGTTGAGGTTGTGTGGTAGACAATACGCACACAAGACAATAATAAAAGGCTGAGGTTTATTAAAAAAACAATAAGGCCTGCCCCTGGTTGTAAACATTAAACAACAGCCTCTCCTCAAAAACACCTCTGAACAACATCACTGAAAGAAGAAATCGGGGAGCACCAGGTCTGTAGTGAGCGTGGTACGCGAGGGCACGCCGTCCACACACTTCTCCTGATGTGAGATATTTAAAAAAAATAAAATAAAATTTAAATGGTGGTATAATTTTTGGGAGGGGTACCAAGACCAAAATTATAAATATATATTATGAATATTTTGGTTACTAGTGGCTGAACTATATGAGAGCACAATGAACAGCCACGCGAAAACTTTACGCAACAACACAACACAACGTAACACGCCGCTCACACCCAGACCAACAACGTCAACAAAACTACAATAAGAGGCTACGATCACAACATGAACACAGATGTCGCTCCTACAGCACACGACAGAACAACCAGAGCAGCTCCATCACACCCACCAGCTCATTTACCCACTATTTAACTAGAACACTATTTAACTATGACACTATTTACCTGTGACGCTCCATGTTCAGGTTTACCGCAAACTAAAGAAAACCAGCCTCTTACCTTCTCCAGAGACTGAAGCAGAGTGTTTCCTCTGTCCACTGGTTCTGTCTCTGGTTCTGAAATCAAATTGGTCCAAATCCTGGTCCAGTCAGGTCCCTGACGCGAGGTCCGGGAGTCGAGTGCACGAGCTGATTGTAAAATTAGTCTTAATCCCACTTGCTCCTTAAATGTGAAAGTTCCACCAGTCCATATCAGCACCAGGACACCAGGTGGACTTCTGCCTCTGCGCTACGCCCAGGACAAACTTTTACACCCAGAAACGAGCGGGCAAAGGCGGATAGACTTTATCCTCTGCCTGGCCCCGGCGGCGGCAGCGAGAGCTCCGGCCCGGTGGCAACTGACCCAGTCCCGGCGGCGACAGTCCCGGGTCCCGGCGGCGAATGTCCCAGCAGCGGTAGCGACAGCCCCGGGTCCCGGCGGCGGGTCTGTCAGGTCGGGTCTTTGGTTCTGTTCTCATCATTTCCTGTGTGGAGCTTTAAGCTAAAGTAGCAGCTGCCGCTAATCGTGAAACTGCTACGAGTTGACGCAGCAGTTTGACGTGACGTGAGTGACAGAACAGCTGTCCAATCAGACGACACTAAATACACAGAGACTGTGATGTCATTGGTCTGGGCGCTAAAGTTTGTGCCTTCAGCCCAAAGTAAAATGCGCGGCCCTCAAATGCCCCCCCCTTGCCGCCGACACCGTAAACATGTGAATGAAACAAAACACAACTCCAACATTCAAACATGGCATTCTAACATGTGTAAAACAGGCTCTTTAATCCCTGATGTATACTGAGAAATGGATTCAAATTCTTAGATTAATCATTAAAATTCATAGAAAGTGTCTCAGGCTTGACTCAGGTTAGAGCAAAGGTTTAAGAGCAAAAGTGTAGCTGCACCTTGGAGCTCGTCAGACTGGTTCAGCCCAGAGACCAACTCCTGTACTTAGAAGAGCTCAGGACTTCTCTGAATGAATGGAATGGGAGGTGTTGGATTCCATCAACTCCAATAAAAACAAATACCTGTTAACAGTCTGTACATACTTATAATGTACTTCTTCAGTATATTTTTGTACACTTTAAAAGCTGACAGTGAGCAGGAGCAGGACTAAATCAGCTGTAGTTTCTTTTATTAGGTCGTTTTAGATCAATATTGTGATTTAAAAGGTCCAAGTTATAACATAATGATCCAAGGGTGTCACAAATACATATTACATACAATTACTTCGAACTATTATTGCTTTATTGTATTTATAATGTACTTTCTGTTTGATTGCAGGAGTGTCCTGAACCACACCATAAGTGTGTCAAACAGCCGCCCAGTTTTGGAGCAGTTCAGTCACTGCTGTTCATTTGTGTCTCTTAAATTTGAAAGACATCTCCTCTTGAATATTCACAAATTCAGAACAAAATATGTCTGAAAAATGTCTGAAAAACACAAAAGACGCTCATTGTGTTAGATTATGAAGAGTAGGGGTGAGATTAAATAAGTTTTCTTCTTCCCACTCCTTTTTGGGCAAAAAATAAATAAATACGTAACTACTACTACTACTACTACTACTACTACTACTACTACTACTACTACTACTAACTAATAATAATAATATATATATATATATATATATATATATATATATATATATATATATATATATATATATATTTATTTTTTTTTTTGTGTTTATTTTCATTTCTATTATGATTTCACTTATGTTATATGTTCCATTGTATATGAATGTAAATCTTTACTTGCCCAAAATAAATGCATTAAAAAAAAAAAACTTAAATGGTATATTAATCTTTTACCAAATCCCGTAGGAAGAAGGACAATAACGTCTTTCCCCTTGATCAAATTCACCAAACATTCTCTTTGTTCCGGCTTTAAATCCTCGATCTCGGGAATTGTTGCCAACACAGAATGTCTGACTCATTGCTGATTGGCTGGTGCCCAAACTTTGCAAACCGTCTAGTGTATTTTGATTCCTCACCTAGTCGCTGGAGAGAAATGAAATTAAGTAGAGACACTAGGTAGCACCAGCCTGACTAAAGATTTATATGTGACAACAGCAGAAAGGAGATGGTAGAATGAGTTAGCTGAAGATTTGAGAGAGAAAAAATTGTATTTGCCTTTCAGTTCTGCTTTCTGCATAATCCTTGGTTTTGCATAAACTCACCACAGTTGTGCAATTCTCTGTTTCTCTGTCTTCCTTCTTTTTTCTCATAAATGTTGTTCTGACACAAATGGACTATGCATTTCTCTGATTGGTTAATCTGCTTGTCAATCATAAATTCAGAGCCCAAATTTGACATGTTTGAATGTTCTGCTTGTGTCTGTTTAGGTTTCTGGTACTAATTTATTCACTTAAAAATTGTACATTTGAGTAAATGTGAGGAACACCTGTCTAGTTCTGTCTTTGACGCTGACTCCCTGTGGCAAGAAGAATTGACGCATACAAGTATTTGGATTCCAGCTCTTGTAGAGATAAAAAAAAAATAGGAAAAATAAATAATAAATAGGAAAAAGGTGCATTGAAAACTGGCATGTAAAAGAACCAGAAATTAAACTGGCCTCATAGTGTGTGTAAAATTTTAAACCCAATTTGAATATAGAATAGACTCAATAATTAATACCAAATCCGATACCACAATGATTAAAAAAAGAAAGAAAAAAACTCTTTATTTAAACACTTTTATTAAAATATTTTCTTTATTTTCAGCATTAAATCATAAATCATCTTTCTTTTATAGTACCATGTGACCCTGCAATAACAATTTCTATGTGCAATAACACCTTCTATGTGCAATAACACCTTCTATGTGCAATAACACCTTCTATGTGCAATAACAACTTCTGATACAACTCAAGATCATTCTAAAGCTATTCAGGAAAGGTTCACTTCTGTCCTGTGAATGTGACTTTTTTTAGTATTAATACCTGTTCAAATGTGTATCTAGTTTCAGTATTAGTTTTATTATTGTTTAGTACCTGATTTTTGATACTTTTGACAACCCTATTACCTGGTCTTGACTCTAATGCGTTGTTTTGATGGTGTCTGTGTGTCCTTGCAGATCCAGGATGGTGTCTCATAAGGAGTTCACGAACGCGGGGAAGCAGGCCGGGCTGCAGATCTGGAGGATTGAGAACTTGGACCTGAAGCCCGTGCCCAAAGCCCTCCACGGGAGCTTCTACACCGGAGACGCCTACCTGCTTCTCCACACCACCTCGCTCCCCTCCTACAGCATTCACATGTGGATCGGTAATGAACAAAACCATAGCACTGGTTTCACTTAGACTTAGACAAACTTTATTGATGCAAAAGGAAAATGACGTGAACACAGTAGCTCACACATCACAATAGAATATAATAACAAAGAGTAAAACAGATAAAAATAATAAATAAGTAGCAATAAAATCAACAAGAGACTGGTTATATAATTACCGTATTTTTCGGAGTATAAGTCACGCTTTTTTTCACGGTTTGGGTGTTTCCTTTCCTTCCTGTGAATCGGTTATCGGTTCCATGATATCAGTTCAGTCCATATCCTGTTTGGGCCTTTAATTGGATATAATAAGACTCTTTACAGGCAGATTTTGGCCTAAAACGTCTCATAATGTTTGAACTTTTATTCACACAAACCTGTTCAGTGGGATTAATAACAGTTACAGAACACAATTTGATCTCACGTGTAATAATTTCACTGTTTTAAGGAAATAAGTGACATTTTTCATTCCTACACTGGTATCGGTTAATATCAGTATTGATATAAGATAAGTATTGATATCTGGATAGCTGGGGCGGTGCTCTCCTATTAAAAATGGCTGTGGATGACTTTGTAATAAATTGAATTGACATCATTTGAGGAAAATAATAAAAATTGTCTCTATATATTATTATTATTATTATTATTATTTATTTATTTATTCATTTCATAAAGCATAAAAAGACGTCGACAGTGTCACAACATCAAACACACAAGAAATGAATGAAAAGGAGCAGAAAGAAGAAAAAATCTTATGTTATCTGCCCCCCTTTCCTTTTTCTTTTTTTCTATATATCAACCCAAACATATCATCAGAAATAATTATCTGCTGTAGATTCTGCAGTCGGTAACTCCATCTTACATTAAAAACTCATATCAAGCAATCTCAATTCAAGAATATATTTAAAGTCGCAATGTGTAACTTTTCTGGTGGTTACCTGCTTGTTACATTGTTACGTTATTGTTTTATTGTGTTATTGTTTTCCCTAGAATGTAAAACTCCTGTAACTGAATAATAGCAGGATCAATATTTTCAAGCCATACTGTGGAATATTCAAGGTTAAGTAATAAAATCTACATGTATAAAATAAGCTGATTAAACCTCCATCAAGTTGCAAAGTGCATCTTTACTTTTGGGTATTCTAAATCTTAAAAGTAAGTTTTGATCATGCTTTTTTGTCCTGAAGTTGCATGCATTGATCAGAAGTCAAGTTTTAAGCCACTGTGACTACACTTCTGTGCACTTCTATGGGCAAACCTCAACCACATTTTTGTGGTCTCCATGGACACCTGCACAGACACAGGAAGAACATGCAATTTACACAAAGAAGCACCCTGTAAATTGCGTAAAGTGAACCTAGGACCTCATTTATTTAATTTCTGTTATTTATAGTCTGGGATGGGACAAAATCTCGTGCAACAAGAACTCATGAGACAAAACTCCACAAGCTTGTGCACACATGAAAAAAATTAACTTGTGAGATTGTTTCCCCCTGAATTTACATTTGGTTTGGACAGAAAACAGAGTTAAGAGCTGGTGAGTTACACAATTTGAGAAGCTGTAGTTCCACAAAGCAGTACTACAAAGACTGCTAAAGTATTACATAAAATAAATAAAGCCAACATTGTGTAATGGATTGCACTACTTAATTTTTACAAATTAGTCAAAATCTTTGTCAAATCTTGTGGTGTGTCTCGTGAAAATTGTGTCTTGTCTCCCCCTACTAATAGTACTTCTTACTAATAGTAGTTCTTCCACTACTGCAT
The DNA here is from genome assembly GCF_026225935.1 of Boleophthalmus pectinirostris. Classification (NCBI taxonomy): domain Eukaryota; kingdom Metazoa; phylum Chordata; class Actinopteri; order Gobiiformes; family Gobiidae; genus Boleophthalmus; species Boleophthalmus pectinirostris. The sequence continues at coordinate 4,334,373 of NW_026571095.1, forward strand.
TTTTTGTATATATAAACCAGTTTTACATTTTATATCCTGCTTGCAGTATTTGTATCATGCTTGCAGCTTAACTATTAAAAAGCACAAAAAGCACAAATTCAAACATACCCAAACATTGTCCTGACATGAGTCACTGGCCATACTGTGATAAAGTGTGTGTGTGTTGAGACATATCTGAGAGATGCGTGCAATCTCCGTGGCGACATGTTCCTTCCTGTTTCTTCGTCTGTTGTGGGTTTTCAGTGACGTTTGAAAACCCTAAGCTCGTGTCAAAATAACATGTAGAAATGCATTTATACTGCAGGTGTTTATAATATTTAAAGACATGCTATAAACAGTAGTAAAAAAAAGTTATTACAAATTCAACAAAAGTGAATGACTAGTCCCTGCCAAAGGCCCATAGTTGCTGGTAAGACTTGAATGCTCTTACCCTAATAACAATATGACAAAATGATGTTTATGATAACAAAACACATTCTCTCAAATGTGTGTTATTCCTAATGTTGCACAGCGAAATGGATTCTCGTGATATTTGTGAGTTCACAAACACTCTAGCATCCATCTTTGCTCCCACTGCTGCGGGAGAGCCTGGTCACTGGTGGTTGAAGTTTGGACCAATTAGATGGCAGCAATGTGGTTGTGAAGCACCCAAACCAAAACAAAGATGACTTCAGCCTGTTTTAGCAAAAATAGGGGCTATTTTATTTGTGAAAAATGTGCAGAAGGTAAGTGCATAGTGCATTTGTGGACAGGGAAGATCTCTGTTTAACAAAGGTTTGATAATCCCCGATTGCTTTCAGTGAGGGAGTGAAGAGTTCAGTTCAGAGTGATACACATATCAGTCTAGTGTGAGTCAGGTTATGTTATTCTTGGGCCTAAAATGCACTGTTGACGTGATAAAACCTCCTTGTCAGAGCCTGATCTCGTCTAGTCTCTGAAACTGAGAGGCCTGGGTCTGGTGGTCTGGTTAGTTCCTGGGTTAGGCTCTGATATGAAACTGTCATTCTGGCTTTATACAAATGTCATCAGTGTGGGCGGTTGGAGGAGCCAATGTTGCAGGTTGGCAGCCTCATTTCTTTCAGTCTGCTCTGGATTGAGAAGTATATTACAACCAGTGAGTATGGAGAGAATGAAAAATGCACTAAATTATTTATCCCTCTCAGGCTCAAATTAATTTTTAGTATCAGGAAAAATCTGATATTTGGGGAAAATTATAATATGGGGTAGTAATATACAATCCTGACTTTTTTATCCTTTGTAAACAAAAAAAAGTATTTTGCACTTCTGGCAGGCCGTTTACGTGTAGTCATTCTTGCACAGTCTGCATCGTCCACGTTTATCAGCATGGATGGGAAAAAAGGCTCCTGAGTAAAAAAAGCTCATAAAATATGGATGTGGAGTAAGAAAGTAACTGGAATTTAGCTGTTGCAAATCTGCAACGCCTGCCTGGAGAGGGTTAAAAGGGAAAGTGTCTGGAGAAGCACTATGTAAAACTAAAGCAGTATTATGAAATATTCTACAGCAGGAGTGACTTTATAGACAAACCAGGATCCATTTAGTGCAGCAAACACCAACCACTTCTTTCCTTCTCCAAAAAGTGCACAACTTGTTTGAATCTGTAAATTCTAATTGAGCTTGGCCTGATTTTGTGGCAGTCCTGTTTCAGTGCACTATATTGTGTGTACTTTTACATGTTACACAACTGCTGTGCTGCGCACTTCCCTTTGTGCGCTGAGCCTGGACCTGCACAAACGGCTGCACCGGCTCTAATCCTTAAATTAAAGGGTGGAGGAGAGAGTTTCCCAGACTCATGTTTGTTACGTAACAAAGACTCTTGCCAAACATGAACTATCCCTTTAAGAGCCACAAGCACTTTTCCTTTAAGAACCACAAAACAGGCCGAGGACAGAAAGTACAAACCCGAGTCCAGAAAGTATTTATATAAGATCTGCCATCACTATAGATATATACAGCATATGACACTGAGTCCTTAGTAGTTTTAATCAGATATTTCAAGGCCCGTAGTACACTGTTTTCTGGTCTATGCTATGTTGTTTCCTCATTAAAAACTACTTCATGACATCACAAGGTGGTTTAAGTTTAGGAGATGTAAATAGACTAATAATGCAGAGTTACTCAAGCAATTATGAATGAAACAAAACACAACTCTTGGTCTGTTTTTGATGAGGTAACAACATTATAACATGGTTTAAAACTCACAAGAGTCAATTTTGCTTAATATAAGATAATACAAATGCACTATGTAACTTTTCTGGTTTGGGTTTTTCCACTTGCTGGTTCCCATGGAGATAGTTACTGCTTTGCCTAGAATATTCCACATTAAGGCATTAAATGTATCTCTCTTGCAAATAGGATGTCTATTGCTGCAAAATATAAAAAAATATATATATATACACAGAAAAACATGTAATCTTATGAGAAGCAGGTTCGTCTCTCCACAGATCTGACTTGTAACTTGGCCTAGTGACATCATCTGTTGTTTTAGTCTCATTAGAACTTTTTTTTTTTTCTCATTTGTCAAATTTTCTTGACAAGTTTAAAGTACAATAATGCAAAAAGACATACATAATCTGTGTGTCATTCGTTCATTCGTGTTTCAAAATAAAACCAAAAATTAAAAAAGGAAAAAACAACTATTTTCTTCATTATTTGTCTCTAAAACCAAAATGAAAAGACAGATAATGATTTGATTTTGTGTATAAATGAATAATGTTAAAAACTGATAACAGCTGTTTCCGTGACTTGAACTGTGATGCCGAACCAGGACTGAGACCGGGATTGAGACCAAGACCAGACCAAGACCAGACCAGGACTGAGACCGGGATTGAGACCAGGACTGAGACTGGGACCAGAACGGGACCAGACTGGGACCAGCCTGGGATCTGGTTTAGTCCTGGTTCAGTTCTGGTTTAGTCCTGGTTCAATCCTGGTTTAGTCCTGTTTTAGTCCTGGGATCAGTCCTGGCTCAGTCCTAGTCCTGGTCCCAGTCTGGTCCCAGTCTCAGTCCCGGTTTCAGTCCTGGTCTGGTCCCGGTTTGGTCCTGGTCCTGATCAGTCTACGTGGGCGCACCTCCGGGCCATTCCGACACTCCTGGTTTAGTCCTGGTTCAGTCCTGGTTCAGTCCTGGTTCAGTCCTGGTTCAGTCCATATGTGGCACAATAGTTCGGCATTGCAGTTTAAGTCATGTAAACGGGAAATGGCCTTTATCTGTTTTTTCCATTATTCATTTAAACACAAAATCAAAAAATGAAAAAACTAATCATTATCAGACAAATAATGAAGAAAATTGTTGTTTTTTTCATTTTCTTATTTTTGGTTTTATTTGAAACACGAATGAACAAATGACACATGGATTATTCACAATTGTAAAATTACTGCTTGTTTCCATGACGATATGTAAATTTAAATGGCCCATATTACACTATTTTATTGATGTTTATCTATGTTCTAATGTTGTGTCTTCATCAAAAACAGACCTGGAGTTGTGTGTTGTTGCATTTACACATGTTTAACACACAAACAAACACCACCTTGTGATGTCATGCGGTAATACAGGAAGTGCTCCATTGTGTTTTTAAACTCCATAAACCTTTACAAAAATCATTTGGATCATTGCAGGTCTGGAATTGCCAATTTCTACTGAACTAAAAGTAAATTATAGCTGTTAATTTGAAAATGACCACTTCATGACGTCACAAGGCGGAAAAGAACATTTGGAGCTTTGGAGATGTAGACAGACTAATAATACAGAGTTACTCAAACACGTATGAGTAAAACAAAACACAACTCAATCTATATTTTTGAGGAGGTAACAACATTATAACATTAAACCATGTTATAAGCTCACAAGAGTCAGTTTTGCGTAACATAGGACCTTTAAAGCTGCACTGTGAAAAGTTTCAGGCAAAGCAGCTGACAACAAGCTTTTGCTGACTGCATTTTGTCATATTTAAACTACTTCTGTATCAATTTTTGCTTCTTTTATTCACAGTAGGTCTCATTTTATTACAGAAAATCATTTAAAAGCAGTAGAATAACTGACACACGAACACTGTTTTATAACTTATTTTATAACTTAGTATAAAACTCCAGTTGTTTTGGTGAAAGTCTTGCTTTGGTGCAGTCTCTCCCTGTGTGTGGAGCGGAGCCAGTTCTAATGTGGTTTAATATGATTCACTCGGGACATGTGTGACTCAGGGGTCATGTGAGGTCGTAGCCAAGAAGTTCATTGCAGATTTATGCTTAAAAAAAAGAGTTAGAGTAGGGCTTAGTGTTGTCACGATACTCAAATTTCAAATACTAAGGAACAGACTCGATACTCAATACCGATTCTGCCACGATGACGATAAAAACACTATATATTTTGATAATTGAATGTGATTTTCAACATTAAAGATGCAATTTATAACTTCTGATGTTGGTTTGTCTCCATGGTGATGTTATTGCGTTGCCTGGGATGTTCCACAGTATGGTGTGGGACCAATAGTATTAAGCAGGCACTGTAATGATACTGAAGTAGAAAGCACCGCCCACCTCATTTTATTTTTTTTATTATTTTAAACCAAATTTGTTTAAAGGAAATTGTATTATTTTTTATATTTTATGCACACAAGAAACAGATATGATTATACACAGGAGATATGCTGGGGATGCACGCAGGCAGGGGAAGGCAACTCAGGGGGGGCCTCGCAGGTCCTAGTTGTAAAATGTGCCTGGACGCGACTAGCGTGATCATAAATGTGTCTCTTGTGTTTCAGTGCATACAGCATTAAATGGAAGTAAATATACACTCTCTGAAGCCTCTTTATCCCACCACAAGTGCTACAATGACATTAAACAAAAACATGCATTATTACTATTCTGCAAACGATCTGACGTGTAACTTGATCATCTACATGGAGAGTTAAATTAAATGCCATACTGTAGAATATTCCAGGAAAAATCAACATAAAGCCAAGCAGGTGGTGGACCCTCTACCAGAAAAGTTACACAGTACACCTTTATATAATAGTACTTTATTTTCTTTTGCCACGTGGTCTCATATCTGTGTAATTTGTCAGTGGTCCATGGGCGTATACTAGTCTATGTGCTCTTATACTTGTTCTGTAACGTTTAGTATCAATACCTGCTCTAAAATACCTTGAAAAACATGTATTCTTTCTTATAATGAGTGGGGTCGCCTATCCGCAGATCTGACCTGTAACTTGGCCTAGTGGAGTTACCTTCTTGTCTCCATGGAGATAAATAAGTTTAATGCCTATTTCCTCAAACATTAGGAGGTGCCATCTTAAATAAGAGATAATAAAGAATTAGGGGTGTTGTGTTAATTGCAATTAATTAATTACAGTCATATTTAGCACGTTATGTTTTTTAATCGTGTTAATCTCATTTTTAATCTCTAACTTTACTGTTTCTGTATGCGAGTTGCCTTATTATAAAATCAGTTTTTATGTGTTGTTGGGACACAGTCCTGCTCCGCCAAGAATTGTAATTTTCATTCCCATTCCCTCCCGCATCTGCGATATACCTGCACACATACAACATCTCCGACACAGACTCACCATCATCAGCAGAACACCCCTCTGTCACAGAAAGAACACTCATATTCCACTGAGCCGTGTCCTTTAGTCCAACAGAAGCTGAATCACATCACCGCACAAGAGCATTTTTTTTCTCTTCTCCGATTAGTTTATTTTTTATTAATGCCAAAATAAAATATCCAGCACAAATGATGTACGATTAATCATTTGTATATTTTAATTTACACTCATACTTAATTTGCGAGACTATAGTTTATTATCCCACGAGCCCACTCACACATCGGTACACATACAGTCTCGTTCCGCCCGGGCTGCAATGAGCTTTCAGAATGTGTCCTGCGCTGCACTGTTTTGCGTCGGGTCCTGCGGGTGCAGGGCTCTAACCTAATGTTTTATTTTATTTGTATTTTCTAATTATTTAGAGTTTGACAAAAGAACACAGAGGAATGTAAATGACTGCATCTGTTAAAGTTTGTTAAACAATAAATGTCACAGTCTTTTGATCTGCCGCAATAATGTAATAATGAATTTAAATGAAAATACCTCAAGTTGAGCTTTTCTCAGCAATTTTTAGGTGAGATTTTAAAAAAGAGATTAATTAGATCAATTAATTACAGATCATAATTAATTAATTTCTCGATGTTTTTTATTTTTTATTTTATTTTATTTTTTTATCTCTTGACAGCACTATAAAGAATACTAAACATGTTTACATGGTGTTTGCAGGAGATGAGTGCTCCCAGGACGAGAGTGGAGCTGCGGCCATCTTCGCCACTCAGCTGGATGACTTCCTGGGGGGCGGGCCTGTGCAGTACAGAGAGGTGCAGAACTGTGAGTCCAGAACGTTCCAGGGGTACTTCAAGACCGGCATCAGATACCAGGTAATACCACAGGTGTAGTGTCCATGATGTACAGGTGTATGTGTTTAAGCGTGAAAAGAGCAGCTGGTTCAGATCCATACAAACTCATCACTGATGCAGAACAGTCAATACTCTGCAAACTTTACATCACTGCTCCTTCCACACACACGGGTTCTACTGGTGTGATGAGTTCAGGCGCGCTGTGCAGTCTTATATGTTTTCGGATTTTGTGGGTAATTTCTAAGGTAGTTGTTTATTCACATTAAAAGAAAATATCTGTCAAATGGAGAATTTGCATGATTTTGGCTGCGATTTGCTTCTCCCTGATTTTGAGGAGGCGTGACCCGACTTTGTGTCTTCTTGTGCGATTTTGAAGCTGCTGCGCTCCTCGTGTGTGTGACTCTGAGCTGCTCTGTCAGATCATAACCACCAAAGATCAACAACGCTATGACAACAGACAATAAAACAGAGCGTCAGGGGCAGAGGAGTGATGGACACAGAGACACAACATACAAACTCAGAAAACGGCGAAAACAATGAGAAGACTCTCGTAAAGTTGTAGATTTAAAGTGCAGCATCGTCCACATTATCCATAGAATTTGTCCTCCGCAAATAATGACTCCCAGTCCACAAAACAGCACTGTGAATCCAGTTTGAAGCGTCGAGATGAAGCTGCACAGTAGAGATCGAGACTCTACTTCCTGTGGACTTTACCTCCAGCCTTCTGTGCATTAAAAGTCATGTATCTTAAGCATTGCTCCACATTTCACAAATAATAACTTAGTTTGTGTGTGCCAGTGCAGAGTCTGATCTTTGAACACTTAAGAGTCTAAGAGCGACTGCTTTTACTGTCGACAGGAAACAACAGACACAAGGTGCACTCACATCTGTGTAACCTGAGGTCCACAGACAGATCCCGCTGCAGTCTTTGTGATCAGAGATTTTAAGTCTCATAAGATTCTCCTCGTGTCTGTGATGTGCGCTTTTTGTCGCACGTTTAAAAATTGTCTAAGGCCGGAAAATCCTGTAGCATGTGGCAGCCTTTAGAATATATCATCAGTGTTGGGAAGGTGACTTTTAAAATGTATTCTCCTACAGATTACAGATTACACACCCCAAAATGTAGTTTGTAACGGAATCCATTAAATTACTTAAAGTGAGTAATGTAATCTGAATACTTTGGATTACTTGGTTTGCTGTAGAGAAGCAAAGACGAGGATATCGTAACATAAGAAGTTTTGTCTGCTAAAAGAAAATAAAAAGCCCAGACTTTACTGAACCAAATAAAAAATATTATTGATAGAAGACGAGGAGACACATCCACACAGCAGGATTTAGTTCTGTTAAATCCTGTTTTAGTCCTATTTTAGTCCTATTTTAGTCCTGTTTTAGTCCTGGTTTTAGTCCTGGTTTTAGTCCTGGTTTAGTCCTGGTTTAGTCCTGGTTTTAGTCCTGGTTTAGTCCTGGTTTAGTCCTGGTTTTAGTCCTGGTTTAGATCTGGTATAGTCCTGGTTTTAGTCCTGGTTAAATCTGGTTTAGTCCTGGCTTAGTCCTGGTTTTAGTCCTGGTTTAGATCTGGTTTAGTCCTATTTTAGTCCTGGTTTAGATCTGGTTTAGATCTGGTTTAGTGTCCAGCAATGACTGGAATTACCGGGGGGGAAAAAAAAAAAAAGAAAAAAAGAGGGATATAGCCCAACCACTCACTGAAACAGTAACTGTAACTGAATACAGTTACTCATAATTTGTACTCTGATTACGTAACTCCAGTACATGTAATCTGTTACTCCCCAACACTGTATATAATTAATGGAGTCAGTTATTAGCTGCAGTGTTAAAATATAAACTTTGCTCATTCCAGAGAGAATTTTTTTTTTACACACGGTATTGAAGGTGACACATCACACTTTTTCATGTCATCTTCTTGACCTAAACACACCTCCATAGTTAATAAATACCTTCATTAGCTGGACTTTGCCACTGTTTTACACCAATGACTCCTAAGTACTTGTGGCCCACGCTGGTTCAATGTTTAATTCCGAAGGCGTGTCTGACCGACCCCCTGCTGCTACCACCACTACCTGCTGCCATGACAACCATTTTGATTGACCAATATAGCTCCAGCTTGTTTCCTGCCACACATCTGCTTCCCATTGCTTTGTAAACCACTTCGGCTCAGTCCTGGTTTGAGTTAAAGATAATTATTCCTTCAGAACTTGTTTACAGCGAGAGCAGAGGAGCAGAGGAGACTGGTCTGCTCACAGTTTAGGTCAGAAACTAGTCGTCCGTTGCAGTGAGGGAGAGTTGCTATGGAAAAGTTTATAAGATGAACAAGATGGATGGTATGTGAGTGGCTCGGGGCGAAAACACATGTTCGCAAGAGACTACAAGCTAACAATAGACTGACTATGAACAATGGGACTCTAGATTTTCAACATGTTTTCAGACACAAATCATTTGCGGTGCTGTACGAGTACGAGGTTTTTACTGTATTAAAAAAGTAGTTCATCTTAAACAGTTTGAAGTGGTTCAAAGTTATTTCAAACTTATTCTTATGCATTTCGAGGATCCTGATTATTTACCACAATGAGTTTAGTTAGTAGAAGTACTTTTTCTCATGGCTGATTTCTACTCCGATTTTTTACAATCCAGAGCAGCTCTGCTGATATGTTTGGACTGATATAAAGGGCTGATTATATATATATATATATATATATATATATATATATATATATATATATATATATATATATATATATACAACTTTTTTTTAGTTTTATGTTTTTTAGGCAGCAAAAAAAAATATCAGATTTAAAGCTGCATTGTGTAACTTTTCGGGTGGAGAGTCCGTCAAATGCTTAAACCTTTCTATCTTCATGGAGACCAAACCAGACCAAGTTACAGGTCAGATCTGTGGAGATGTGACCCTGATTACAGTCAGAATGCCTGTTTTTGTGGGTATTTTGATTTATAAAATCACGTGTAAATTAAATAAATGTAAAGTAGATGTAACGCAAATTTGTTAGGGTTAGAGGCAGACTACGGCCACTAAGGCTGCATCAGAAGATTGTCCTTTTAGGAGCCTGAGTGTGAATGAAGAGACAGACAGGAATGTGAAGTTTGGGTGAAGTATATTGAAAAGATTTTTTTTTTTTTAACAGATCACAACAAGAACAGTATAAAAACAGAATAAAAAACAAAGAATAAAAAACAGTCCAGTTATTTGGTATTTTTATCCAAGTTAATCTAAATTCAGGTTCTGGGTAAGATCGCCATCAATCGGTTTCTAGTTGAGTTGAGAATTTCAGGGAAGCTGGAGTTGGATCAGTCCATAAGGAAAAAAACCTGACCTAAAAGGCCAAAAAAACACAAATGAATATCATTTAAATAATACATTAATAGGTCTTAAATAACCCAAAATAAAGTCAATGTATGCATAAACATACAAGCATATAATAAGTATTCATAAGTGAACAGTTCATAATATACATAAATAATAATTAAATAAATTAAATGTAGTCATTGACTAATGACCCAAAAAGTTCATAAAGGTTACCATTTTCAACAATTAATACAATTAATCACAATTTAAATTCAATTCAGTAAGTGAATTCAAGTCAATAAGTGAATAAATCAATATGTCATTAAGTTTATAATTTAATAAGTTAACTTATTAAATTAATTCAGTAAGTTAATATGTAAAGTAAATTCAGTAAGATTATCACAATTAAGTTAATCATTATTAAATGCACTTAAATCAAAAAAGTTATCAAACATGCCCAAGCAGAGGCCGATAAACTCAAAATATTGCGCAATATCAGATCAGTAAAGCGGAATTGACCCGCAACAATAAAAGTGCCTCAAATGCGGGTTACATAGAGCTGTTTAATGTTAGTAAGGCTGACACCACCTAGTGCCTCCGCTCAATTTCATTTCACTCCAGCGAGTAGATCAGGAATCAGAATACACTAGACGGTTCACAAAAACCCGGAAGTGTGAGTTCAGGCACCAGCCAATCAACGAAGAGCCAGACATTCTGTGTTGCAATGATTCCCGAGATCGAGGATTTAAAACCGGAACAAAGAAAATGTTTGGTGAATTTTATCAAGGGGAAAGACATTATTGTTCTTCTTCCTACAGGATTTGGGAAAAGCTTAATATACCAGTCAATCCTGTTAGCTGAGCATTATATACGTCACGACAAAATAGCTATGACTGGTTAAATAAAAAGTACCCTCCTACTGTCGAGCGAACAAATCCTAACGCTGCGAGGTCAGACTGTTTCTACAAAGTGAAATCAGCTGATGAATCAGGCTAGTTTAATGTCATACTGTGGAACATTCCAGGCAGAGCAATGACGTAACCATAAAAACAAGCAGGTGACGGACCCCCAACCAAAACGTTATACAATATATAGCGATTTATCTCTACTTTTCATAACACAACAAGCATGCTAACTGCGTACTTCCTGATTGTCTGACAATAAAACGCTTTGCAATTAGACACTGAACTCATTTTGACCTCAGGAGCTGCTTTTACAATATATCTGTACAGCGCAGGACTTGGCACAAATACATGAAAAAAATCACATAGTGGCCTTTATGTAAATAATGATCTATATAAAAGTTAATACGCACACTCGCCTTGTGTTCATGTCTTCAACTTTTCAAGTTGATTTTGCTTTTGTTGATGCTGCTTATTCTGTTCACTGGCTTCATGAGGAGGGGACACTGGGAGACACACTCAGACTGAAGGTACACACTGTCCTCCAGACCGAGAACATACGCTCACCTTATACAACCCTATATAGACTTGTATAGATGTTGGAGGCTTTATGAGCTGGAGCTGTATTTGTGCTTGTGATGTGCTGTGACTCACCATCCTCTCTCCTTTTCTCCGTCTCATCCTCATTCATGTTTTAGAGATTCACTTTGACCTAGGCAAGGCAAGGCAAGTTTATTTGTACAGCACAATTCATACACAAAGTCATTCAAAGTGCTTTACAGAATAAGAAAGACATTAAAATCACAATAAATACAAAGCGGACAGACACCTTTTTAAGATTCTGACTTTAGCATAAAAAAAAAAGCAATAACAAGAAGCTGGCTTAAAAAGAACCCACTGTCAGTGAATCAGTGGCTCAACATTGTAGAAGAAATATACTTTTTTTCTACGTCTCAAAGGACATTTCTTCATTAAACACTGGACAAAATGGTAGAAATATAAACAAAAAGAGACTTGACTTCTGTATCCTTGTAACACCGGAACAGTGCCCCAAGTTTTTGTTTTTGTATTTAAACTTGAAAAACTGAATAAATAAAAAGTTAAAAATTAAAAATCACCAAAAAATACAAATCAAAACATAAATAATCATCACAAAATTAAAGATTAAAATTAAAAAAGAGAGAGACATTAATTACATAAATGAGAGAGAAGAGTGCAGAATGAAAACCTTTCAGTCAGACACAGTTAAACAGAACTGTTTTGAGTCTGGATTTAAACAGAGTCAAAGTTGAGTCTGTCTCACATGTTCAGACTGTTCCAGGTTTGAGCTGCATGAATCTGAAACTCTGACTCCTCTTGTTTAGTCGTGACTCTGGACACCAGCAGGAGGCCGGTCCCTGAGCTCCTCAGAGTGTGAGATGGTTCATATGACACTAACATGTTAGAGATGGACTTTGGTGCTCGTCCATGGAGAGACTTGTACAAGCAGAGCTGCTTTAAAGTCTCTGAGCCACAGGAGCCAGTGCAAAGACCTGAGCACAGGACGCATGTGCTCGTACTTCCTAGTTCGAGTCAGTGTTCTGGATGTTCTGCAGCGTCTCACAGCTCGTTTGGAGAGACCAGTGAGCAGAACATTACAGTATCTAACCTACTGGAGACAAACGCATGGATAAGTCTCTTTAAGTCTGCTTTAGACAGTAAACCTTTGATTTTTGCTGTGTTTTTAGATGGTAAAAGTCTGCAGATGTTATTGATTTGATGTGGCTGTTAAAGTTCAAGACCCCTAGACTTATAGTAAGGTGTTATAATGCAGTACTTCTCATCTTTTTTTCTCGAAACCCCTTAAGCCCTTTAAATTTAAGATTTATTTTGCACAATAAACATTTTACAAGAGCAGATCTTCTGACTAGACAAAGACCCCACCCCTCATGTTGAACCATTGTGATAAGATCATGTAATTACAACTATAGTGCAGTTGAACTCACATGTTCAAATTGTGTTATACTTTTTATTGCACTTTTAAATGCTGGTTTGGAATCTATTTGAACTTTTAAACAACACATTTAAGTAGACATCATTTTGACGCTTTGTAAAATAGGCATACTTAAAAATGCACTGTGTAACTTTTTGGTTGGGGGTCTGTTACCTGCTTGTTTCTATGGAGATGTCATTGCTCTGCCTGGAATGTTCCATGGTGTGACATTAAACAGATCTACATTAATTCAGTTACAGGTGATTTTATAGCTCAAAAACAAACAGAAAAACAGACATTCTGACTGTGAGTGGGGTCGCCTCTCCACAGCTCTGACCTGTAACTTGGTCTGGGTTGGTCTCCCTGAAGATAGAAAAGTTGAAGGTCATACTGTGAAACATTTAGTTGAAGCAATAACACCTCCATGGAGAAAAACATCTGACAAACCCACCACTAGAAACTGCATAACAAAATTCACTCCTTCCTCTGCTCCTTGGATTTCTCCTTGTACTTTTTTGCTCTAACCTTAACTTCTGTCTTCCTCACATCCGAGCTCTGATAATAAAACAGTATATTTTTGTGTTTCAGAGAGGGGGAGTGGCCTCGGGGTTCCAGCACGTGGTCACCAACAGCGCAGACGTGAAGAGGCTGCTGCACATCAAAGGCCGCAGGGTCGTCCGGGCAACCGAGGTCGACCTGAAATGGACCTGTTTCAACAGAGGAGACTGTTTCATCCTGGACCTGGGGAAGGTACACTGAACGCACAAACACACACACACACACACACACACACACACACACTCTGGACCTGGGGAAGGTACGCTGAATGCACAACACACACACACACACACACACACACACACACACACACACACACACACACACACACACACACACACACACACACTGGACCTGGGGAAGGTACGCTGAACGCACAAACACACACACACACACACAGACACACACACTGGACCTGGGGAAGGTACGCTGAATGCACAAACACACACACACACAGACACACACACACACACACACACATACACACTGGACCTGGGAAAGGTACACTGAACTAACAGACACATACTCACGCACATGCACACACACACTGGACCTGGGAAAGGTACGCTCACTGTCAAACACACACACACGCACATGCACGTGCACACACACTGGACCTGGGGAAGGTACACTGTACACACAAAAACACACACACACACACACACACCCGCCACACGCACACACACACACACACACACACACACACACATACACACACTGGACCTAGGGAAGGTACGCTCGCTGTACTCACAAACACACACACACAATGAACCTGGGTAAGGTGCGCTCCCTGTACGCACAAAAACCACCCCCACACACACACACACACACACACGCACACACACACGCACACACTCGCGCACACACACACACACACACATACACAATGAACCTGGGTAAAGTATGCTCACAAAAAACACACACACACACTGGACCTGGGGAAGGTACGCTGAACGCACAAACAACACACACACACACAGACACACACTCTGGACCTGGGGAAGGTACGCTGAATGCACAAACACACACACACAGAGACACACACACACACACACACACACACTGGACCTGGGAAAGGTACGCTCACTGTCCGCACAAACACACACACACGCACATGCACGTGCACACACACTGGACCTGGGGAAGGTACACTGTACACACAAAAACACACACGCACACACCCCCGCCACACACACACACACACACACACATACACACACTGGACCTAGGGAAGGTACGCTCGCTGTACTCACAAACACACACACACAATGAACCTCCCTGTACGCACAAAAACCCACCCCCACACACACACACACACACACACACACACACACACACATACACAATGAACCTGGGTAAAGTATGCTCACAAAAACACACACATACAGTGAACCCAGGTAAGGTACACTCATTGTACACACAAAAACACACACACACAGACACACACACACGCACACACACACTGGACCTGAGGAAGGTATGCTCACTGTACACACAAACACACACACACACTCAGGCACGCACACACGCACGCACACACACGCATGCACACACAGAGTAACAGAGATTGTGTTTTGATGCTTCTTGTCTTCTGTTCATTTCCTGAAGACTGATCCTAACATCAACTTCACTCAGTGTATTTAAATATCATAACTGAAAAAAGAAAATGTCTGTAATTTACTGTATAAATATTAGTGGACAGTGATAAAACATGTTCTCTTTGTTTTCTTAGTAGACGATCTTCTGGGAAGTTGTTGATCATTATAAACAGGGTCATGACATGTTTTATGACTTAAATTGATCCAAACACTAAACTGGCCTGTTATATTACTTTACAGCCTTCCTTTTTTCCACTTTGCAGGGATTTCCATCAGTGTTCATTTCGTCCACAAAAATGCTTCGTCATAGTTTTTGTTAGTGTTCTGTCTAAAGCTGTCTCTAAAATTATATACATTTTTGTCGATATTTTCAACTAAAATTATTCATATTTTTGGCGAATAATAAAAACTAGAGAAGAGGAAGAGGCTAAACCCAAACCCAAGCCTCAAACCAGACCAAACCAACTTAAAGACACGTTTTTCTACTTTCACTTTTGGTGGAAACGTCCTTGTGGTAAATATTATTCATGGTTTTACATCAGTTAAGTGGCAGTTTGTCAAAAAGAAGATGAGAAGAAAAGGTCAAAAATACAAGTAGCGCTGATTTCTAAAACAAAATAGTACTTATATCACGAACAAGAAGAGTCCATCCAAAATCTAAGACTATTTTTGCACAAACAAGACTTTTTCTGTCAGTTTAAACACCTCATTTCACAAAATAAAGGTGCTTTTTTTTTTTTTTTTTTATAAATTAGTCATAACTTTTGTGTAAATTATAATTATATCCCAGGTGCATGTTTGTAGTAGTAGTATATAGTAGTAGTAGTTTATAATAGTTGTAGTAGTAGTAGAAGGATATAATAGTAGTAATAGTTGTAGTAGGAGTATATCATAGTAGTAGTAGTTGTAGTGGTATATAGTAGAGGAGTATATAATAGTAGTAGTCAGAGGATATAACAGTAGTAGTAGTTATATAGTAGTAATAGGTGTAGTAGTATATAGTAGTAGTAGTAGTATATCTTAGTAGTATGTAGTAGTGGTAGTAGTGGTAGTAGTAGTAGTAGTAGTATATAATAGGAGTAGTTTTGTAATACTAGTAGTAGGAGGAGGATATAATAGTAGTAGTAGTATATAATAGTGGTAGTTGTTGTAGTAGTATATAGTAGGAGTAGTACAATAGTGGTAGTTGTTGTAGTAGTATATAGTAGGAGTAGTACATAATAGTAGTAGTAGGAGAAGGAGGATATAATAGTAGTAGTATTATATAGTAGTGGTAGTAGTAGTAGTATATAGTAGTAGTAGTAGTAGTAGTAATAGTAGTATATAATAGTGGTAGTTGTTGTAGTAGTATATAGTAGGAGTAGTACATAATAGTAGTAGTAGGAGAAGGAGGATATAATAGTAGTAGTAGTATGTAGTAGTAGTAGTAGCATATTATAGTAATAGTATATAATACTAGTAGCCATATATAATAGTAGTAGATGTAGTAGTATATAGTAGTAGTAGTATATAGTAGTGGTAGTAGTAGTAATAATATATGATAGTAGTAGTAGTAGTATATAGAAGTATCATATAGTAGTATAGTCATATATAGTAGTATTATTTAGTAGTATAGTAGTATACAGTAGTAGTATAATCTGTGTACTCTTTGCTCTCAGGACATCTACCAGTGGTGTGGCAGTGAGTGTAATCGCTACGAGAGGCTCAAGGCGTCGGAGGTGGCCATCGGTATCCGTGACAACGAGAGGAACGGCAGAGCCAAACTTCACCTGGTGGAGGAGGGAGACGAGCCGGACGCCTTCACTCAGGTGGAGTCACGAAGCAGAGCCACACACTCATGTATTCACTGTGTCTGTGTATCTCCAGGAACAACTAACTAACTTCATCACACATGGTCCACGTTTATAAAGGAGCAGTCTGGAAAAATACTGACGTGATCGAGTTTAAAATGAGATTATATAATGAGTATGTCATCTATAGGAAAACTATAACAAGCTGCACGAGTTCTGACTAGACTCTGATTTTAGAGTCCAGTTTTATTTGTCTGTCCTGTGTTTCCAACCAGGAGTCCAGGGACCTGTGGGGGACACAAGCAGCTGCCAGGACATATGTGGAATGATTTCAGATTTTAAAGAAAATGAGGAACTGAATGGAATGGTTTCTCAATATAAAATAGTGTGTTTAGTAAATGTTATATACTTAAATATGCACTGTGTAACTTTTTGTTTGGGGGTCCATCTGCTTGTTTCTATGGAGATGTCATTGCTCTGCCTGGAATGTTCCACAGTATGACATTTATTCAGTTACAAGTGTTTTTTTTTAGCTCAAAAATACCTAGAAAAACACACATTCTGACTGTGAAAGGGGTCGCCTCTCCACAGATCTGACCTGTAGCTTGGTCTGTTTTATCTCCATGAAGATAGAAAGGATTAATAGCGTTGTGTGAAACAGAGGCGGTGCTACAATAAGGCAAAAGTAGGCCGCTGCCAAGGGCCCCCAAACCTGAAGGGGCCCCCAGTCAGTTGCCCTCAGCGCCACTAATGGCCAAGGTCTTAGAGAAATTTGATTTACTCAGTATGACAATGAAAGTAGTTCACTTTTAAACAATAATCATAAGAAAAATAATAATAATCATATGCAATGGATGTAAACAAAAATATTATTGTACTAGAAAAAAAAAACAACAAAAAAACTGCTTTCTGCTCTGGTTAGGCGACCGAACTAAGACAAGTTTCTAATCCACAATAATTCAAATAAATAGAGATGTGCATGTGTCAAGAACAATGAGGAAAAACAGACAATCATAAATATATATTTTAAAAAAACAAAAAACGGTGCATTATAGTGAGGGCCCCAAACTCAAGTTCACCTAAGACTTCCAAATTGCTAACTCCTCCACTGGGGTGAAACATTTCAGACAAAGTAATAACATCTCCACAGAGAAAAGCATGGACCTTCCACCAGAAAAGTTACACAGTGCACCTTTAAGAATGTCAATGTGCGATTGTTTGGATATACGTATCATTAAAACAACAAATTGCACGTTTTAATTGGCAATAAACTAGTTAATGTGTTAATGATTACTAAAGAATCAGCAGTACACAGTATATGAGGTACTCAGAGTGTCTGACTATGCTTACGGGCTCCTCCTCCTCCACTACGTACATTCATCACTAAATAAACCCTTTTATGTTGCAGGTGTTGGGGCCTAAAACCTGCATCGCTCCTGCTTCTCCTGACGATGAGAAAGTGGAGGTGTCCAACAGGAAGAAGGGCGCCCTCTACATGGTGAGGAGGAGAGCGCAGAAACGACCTCTTAATAAGCTCTATTCAGGCTTACCGGAAGACGTTTGGAAACATGCGGATGACGATTTCTGGTGTAGTTACTGACACTGGGCATGTGGATAAAGCCATGGATCAAAAATAATAATAATAATGGTGATAAAAGCGTGGATTCAGCAGCAGCGGTCTTCAAAACCTGCCAAAGCTTTCCACTGGGGACGTGACTAATCGCATCTTGAGTGTCAGTTACAGGCAGCTGGTTTTAACTGTTGATCTGCCGAACATACTCTTATATAAACAGTGTTGGGAAGGTGACTTTTAAAATGTAATCCCCTACAGATTACAGATTACATACCCCAGAATGTAGTTTGTAACAGAATCCATTAAATTACTTAAAGTGAGTAACGTAATCTGAATACTTTGGATTACTTGATTTTCTGTAGAGAAGCAAAGACAAGACAAGATGTTTTGTTTGCTTAAAGAAAATGAAAAGCCCAGACTTTACTTAACCGTATTAAAAATATTATTGATAGAAGAGGAGACACGTCTGCGCAGCATGAGACCCATTAAATAGTGTTTTAGTCCTGTTTTAGACCTGGTTTAGACCTGATTTTAGACCTGGTTTAGATCTAGTTTAGCTCTAGTTTAGACTTGGTTTTAGTCCTGGTTTAGTCCTATTTAGTCCTGTTTTAGACCTGGTTTAGACCTGGTTTTAGTCCTGGTTTAGATCTAGTTTAAACCTGGTTTTAGTCCTGGTTTAGATCTAGTTTAAACCTGGTTTTAGTCCTGGTTTAGATCTAGTTTAGACCTGGTTTAGTTTCCAGCAATGAGTGGAATTACCAAAAAAAAAAAAAAAAAAGCGGGATACAGTCCATAATGTGAAAACGGGAAAATACCGCCGTATAATCTATTTATTTCAGAAAAGTAACTGTAATCCAATTACCACTCACTGAAACAGTAACTGTAACTGAATACAGTTACTCATAATTTGTACTCTGATTACGTAACTCCAGTACATGTAATCTGTTACTCCCCAACACTGTATATAAATACTCATATAGAAATATACCATGACATGTTAAGTACAATTTAGTTTAAAAGTCAGAAATTCTAAAAATTCAAAAAATCTAAGCAGCACTTTGGTTTAAACACTTGAAATGACTTGAAGCTCAAAGCAGATGACTTGGGCTTGACTCGGACTTGAGGTCAAAGACTTGAGACTTACTTGAGACTTGCAAAACAACGACTTGGTCCCACCTCTGTTAACAGAACGAGTGACCTGGTACAGTCTCTATATAAAAAGGAGTAAAATTAAACACTGCATTTATCAACAAAAAAGAGAAAAGTATTTTCTAAAAACATATATAGCACGTGAGAAGTATCAAGCCTTCTCACATGCCTCAAGTCCGAGTCAAGTCCCAAGTCATTGACCTTCAAGTCCAAGTTGAGTCCCAAGTCCTAACAACATTGACTCAAGTCTCACTCGAGTCCAAGTCACGACTCACAAGTCCCTCCTCTGGGCACCTCTCTCAAACTTCCTTGACACAACCTTAAACCTAACCTATTTTAAAGGTGCACTGAGCAACTTTTCTGGTCCATCACCTGCTTGTCTCCATGGAGATCTTACTGTTTTGCCTGCAGTGTTCCATGGTGTTTCTATTTCTCAAAAATACCACAATGCTCTCTGTAAATAGGGTCGCCGTTCCACAGATCTGACCTGTAATGTAGCCTATAGTTGTGTCCATTGAGATAGATAGGTTTAATCTCTACTGTGGAACTAGACAAAGCAATACCAATTTCACAAAGACAAGCAGGTGACGGACCCTCCACCAGAAAAGTTGCGCAATGCCCCTTTAAATGAACCTATTCTAAACTGTAGTGAAGTGTGCGTGTCGTTTCCAGGTGAGTGTGCAGGAGTACGCTACAATGACATCTTTTTTTTTAGTTACACAAATTATAATACACAAATTAATAAGCAATTTATTAAAGGAAAAAAGAAAGAATACAATGACATCTAGATGAAGAAAACTGCCTCCCCATCGCCAGCGGAGCCCAAAGGAACTCATCGTCCACATGTTTCCAAACGTCTTCCGGGTTTGTGACGTAAGCGCGAATAGAACAGGGTGACCAGATTTTCAAAAACAAAAACTGCGACACTCCCGGTTTGGGTTGGTTGGCAGTAATAAAATTGTGAAAGGAGTGTGTAATTAAGGAAAATTGTTCTGCGCTCGGCCCATGTGAGTCAGAATAGTCACATTTTCTTTGTGTTTTGGTCATTTTTAAGCAGCTTTTCTGTATTTGACCTAAACAAATGACAATTTATGTCTCTCTTTACTGTTGGCAGGGATCAAACTGGTCAAAAATAGGCACACCTGGGACATTTCTTGTATAGGCGAGTTTCAGCTGACGTCATTGTTATTAAAAGCCCGCGTTGCATGCTGGGAAATATTTTGGTCGGAGGCAAGAAACACACAAAATAACCTTGTGTTTTTATCCCCGATAATGGTAAATTCCTGCTGCATTATCGGATGCACAAATAGAAGCACTGAAGAAGGAAAATGTCTTTTTCGTATTCCGAGTGAAAAGAACCGACAACGGTGAATTAAACAACTTTCAAACATTCACAGAGCAAACGTAGAAGATCCTAACAAACCGTGGACTCCAACAAGTTCAACAACACATCGAGACTCTTGGAGGTTTTCATCTTTTCTGCTGTGAATGGCCCAGGAGTTTCCACCAAGTCATTGTGGATATCACCAAAGTGAATATTTGTCCAGGTAGTTGGTGATTCTGACCAGAAATGTGGTTTGGTCCACCTTTTGTAGGGGTTGAAAAGGGTGATTTGTCGTCCGTCGATGCTTATGACCAATTTCTGGTCAAATGGTCTTGGGTCCTCTGCCGTTAGAGTGGATAAATAACCGGGATCAATACCCTTTACGTGCTTTCTCGCTCCGTCCGTCATGTTGAATTAGTGTTTCTTGCCACCAACCAAAATAATTCCCAGCATGCAACGCGCGCTTTTGTCAACAATGAAACTCGCCTATAAAACTTGGACAAATCAAAATGGTTTTGGACAAGTCTGCTGGGACAGGGGACACAGGCTCAAAACTGGGATTAATGGGGACGTCTGGTCACCCTAGAATAGAGCCTATGTTTACCAGTGTAGTTTCTAGTTAACTTTAACGACAAAAATTTTAGTTTCTTTGTTTTAACTATATTATAATGCTGCTCCTTCATCAAAAACATACCTGGAGTGTGATTCACGCTTGTTTCATGACTCCTGCTTTCATGCAAAAATGCCTGTTGAGTTGTGTAAAGGTCCTATATTACACCAAACTGACTCTTGTGAGCTTTTAGCTTTTAGTTTAGCTTTAAAACAGACCTGGACTTGTGTTTAGTTTTATTCACACGTGTTCATTATTAGTCTGAAATCATCCAAATGATTCTAGTGAAGGTGTGTGGAGTTTTAAAAACACAGTACTCTCAAAATATTCAGGGTTTGTGTGTTAAATGTGTGTAAATGAAACCAAACACAACTCCAGCTCTGTTTTTGATGAGGAAACAACATTATAACATAGATCAGAAACAGTATAATACAGGCCCTTCTGTCATTCCCTCTGCTGCCAGTAGATGGCGAGCACCAAATCATATGGAGCACATCTGATGGAACATAATGAGAATTTTCTATAACTAGGACATTTTCCAAACATGAAACACCACAGCAGTTACTGTTACAGTTACTCAAAAACATATTTCAAAGCCAATAACAAGAGTCCTGAGTTGTTAATGAGGAAATGTGGTTTAGAACTTCTATCAGCACTTTAGATTAAAGCTTGTTTAATATATCCTACTGAAAACATGCCCCCCTACTAGAGGTCTGCGCGGGGCACAATTTTCATTTTCGGACTGGTTTTATATCAGACAATATTTCGCGGACCGGAGGGAGTTGGGGGGGGCTGTGTATGGGAGGAGGCACGGTGGGTGGGCCAGCGGCATGGTTAAATCCTGGCTAAATCCTGTTTTAGTCCTGGGTTTATGCCTATTTTAGACCTGTTTTAGACCAGGTTTAGACCTTGTTTAGTCCTGGTTTAGTTCTTGTTTAGTTCTGGTTTAGTCCTGGTTTAATCCTGGTTTAGTTCTGGTTTAGTCCTGGTTTAGTCCTGGTTTAGTTCTGGTTTAGTTCTAGTTTAGTCCTGGTTTAGTCCTGGTTTAGTTCTGGTTTAGTTCTGGTTTAGTTCTGGTTTAGTCCTGGTTTAGTTCTGGTTTAGTTCTGGTTTAGTTCTGGTTTAGTACTGGTTTAGTCCTGGTTTAGTTCTGGTTTAGTTCTGGTTTAGTACTGGTTTAGTTCTGGTTTAGTTCTGGTTTAGTCCTGGTTTAGTCCTGGTTTAGTTCTGGTTTAGTTCTGGTTTCGTTCTGGTTTAGTACTGGTTTTGTCCTGGTTTAGTTCTGGTTTAGTTCTGGTTTAGTCTGGTTTAGTTCTGGTTTTAGTTACTGGTTTAGTTCTGGTTTAGTTCTGGTTTAGTTCTGGTTTAGTACTGGTTTAGTTCTGGTTTAGTTCTGGTTTAGTTCTGGTTTAGTTCTGGTTTAGTTCTGGTTTAGTTCTGGTTTAGTACTGGTTTAGTTCTGGTTTAGTTCTGGTTTAGTTCTGGTTTAGTCCTGGTTTAGTCCTGGTTTAGTGGTGCAGCCCACGTGGCGTATGCGAGGAGGGTCAGTCGGATGGTCCACGTGGCGTATGGGAGGGGGGTAGATTAGACCACATACGCAAATTTAGGCTGCTTAAAATGTTTTTATTAATGCCAAATGAAATATCCAGCACAAATTATGCATGATATTCTTACATTCATTATTTGTATATTTGACTTTACACTCATATTTAATTTGTGGGACTGCAGTTTATCATCCCACCCACCCACTCCCGCGTGGTGTAGTCCCACTCACGCTCGCGCCCGCGATGAGTTTTCAAAACTGTTTTGCGTCGGGTCCGGCAGGTACAGGGCTCTACCCTCTACCATTTACATGATTCATACTCATAGACTGTATAAAGAAGTGGAGTAAGGCAGTGGGACGTAGCGTTCAGCTCCAGTCAAATGAAGCTCACAGAGGTTAGCACTTATAGGAGCATATTTGGAGCAGAGTTCCATATTAGGAACAGGGATTTTTAATGGACAGAAGAGCAAATGTAAAATGATTGGATCTTGTAGAGTGGGTTAATACGAACCTTTTAAAACCAAAATGACGAGGCTCACAGCAGCAGTTACAGACAGAGGGGCGATGATTTTTAAATGTAAAGTCAACTGGAGCCAGTCGATCAAACCGAAAGCGCCCCCATGTTCACTTCCTCTTTGAAACATGGACGCTCGCAGGTTAGCTACATCCATTTATATATCCAGTCTATGTTTCTACTGTCATTCTGTCTCCTCCCAGATCTCTGACGCTTCAGGGTCCATGAAGGTCTCCGTGGTGGCCCCCTCCAGCCCCTTCAAACAGGCCATGCTCTCTGCTGAGGAGTGCTACATCCTGGACAACGGCGTGGACAGAAACATCTTTGTGTGGAAGGGTCAGCTCCTCTTCACCTCAAAAACAAATATTCACTCAAGAGTTACTACACACTCCTGCCACTAGGCCTGCTCTTTCAAAATATAGTCACCCTGGTATAGGCTACTAGTTTTAAGTGTTTTTTTGTACATGCTTTGTATACAAATGGTGTGTAATAATATACACACTCAAAAGTCTTAAAATATGATCACGCTTTGAATTCTGTTACTTCTATGTCAACAGTGTTTGAATGTTCAGATCATTTCAGATAAAACATAACAGTTTTACTACACTGTTTCTCCCGCAGAAAGTACTATGAACATGGAAGGTTAGGTTAGGTTAGGTCGCTTTATTCGTACCCGTAGGTACATTTACTTTGCAGATTTGAGAGGCAGCTCCCACATTTCACATTTCATTCATCCACAAGACACACATAAAAACACAATTACAAAATAAAGTGTTACAGTGCTCCAGTGCAGAATGGTTTGTTCCATAAAAAAACTATTAAATTCATCCATTACGCTTGGCTAAAATCACAATAAATATTAAGTATGTTAAAAACACACAATCTTAGATAAATAGATTACAATTTATTCATAAGTACGAGAGCAGCTGGAGCGAAGCTCCTTTTAAAACGATTTGTTCTAGATCTTGGGACTAAAAGCCTCAGACCAGAAGGAAGCAGTTGAAACTCTGAGTTTAGTAGATGTTTCACGTCTCTTAAAATCCTCTGGGACATCCTCTGTAAGTGTCTCGAGTCCAGAGAGTCCAGCGGCTCTGAGGATGAACAATCACCTACTCGCCCATTTAACCGACTGATTCAGGGAGTTCTTGTTTTAGCAGAGACGCTCCCAAACCACGAGACCAATGAAAATGTTAAAACTGATTCCATAAATGTTTTATAAAACAGTGTCATCATGGTTCTGTCTACACGGTAAAAGGAAAACGTTCTCAGACAGTGAAGGCGCTGGTGCCTCTTTTACACACAGCAGAACAAATATCGTCAAAACTCAATTTTGAATCAATGAGTGTTCCAAGATACTTATATGAGTCACACACTCAACTGACTGCCCCAACTGAATTGGAAGTTAATATTATTGCTTGAATAATATCTGTCATATGATCTTTTAAAAATGTGTAGATTATGTGTTTTTGTGTGTTTTAATCAGGTCCCAAAGCAAACACGTCTGAGCGTAAAGCGGCCATGTCAGCTGGACAGAAGTTCATCAAGGACAAAGGCTACTCCCATAAGACTCAGGTAACTGCTCCAGAGAGTTTGTTCTGGTCTGGTCCTGGTTTGATCCCAGTTTAATCCTGACTTAGACTTGGTTTGGTCCTAGTTTAGTCCTGTTTTGTTCCAGTTTTGATGTGGTGTGTGTTCGTGTGTCAATTTTTCATCCATATTTCATTTTGTAACATTGTGTGTGTTGTGTGTTGTGTCCACTGCACTAGGGCCTAACCTGAATCACAATAGGTCAAGTTGTGTAGCCTTATGAAGTGAATTCTACATATTTATCAGTCTGAGATGGTTTTGTGTGAAAGTGATCAGAAGCTATCGACATGTTTGAATACTCCAGCTGATTGGTCAAAGAATCTCAATTTTTTTTTTTCCCCAACTTTGTTTATTGAACATTTTTAACATTAACAAACAAACAGAGTGCACTGTATTGAATAGTACCATTATAAATATGACAGTAAAGAGGACACATCTGAATGTCAACAACCCCCACCCCCCACCACTGGCCAAACAACCCAAAATAATAATATTAAAATAAAACAAATACAAAATAAAATAGTAATAATACTAATACCAATAATGATTAAGTAAATAAAATTGATAGTAGTAAATAAATTAAATATGAATAATTATTAATACATAGATTAATTAGTTATCAATTATTAATTATTATAAAAAAATATATAACTAATTCAAAAATAAATTAAAAAGTAAGAAGTAGGGATGCGAAAGAAGGAAAGGAGCTCATAGAGGTGAAAAACATGGGATAGGAAGAGGAAAAAAAAAAGAGGGAAAGAAAGAATACAGAGAAAGAATTGTTATTTCCTATACTTTAGACATCCTCCAGATCCTGAGGAAGAGTTAAAGAGTCAATGTGATGTAAAAAGGGGTCCCAGGTAGCATGGAATAATTTAACAGAGCCTCTGAGTGAGAAGAACCTCAGTTTTTCAAGTTTAAGATTGTAAATAACTTTACGAACCCAGCGAAGATGTGTCGGGGGATGGGGAAGTTTCCAGTTAAGTAAAATCAGCCTTCGGGCCAGAAAGGTGGTAAATGCTATGGCCCGTTTCAGCACGTTGGACACATTTGAAACAGGGGAGGCGAGAATCTCAACATTTTTTAACTAAAATTTTAACTTTTGTTAGATCCAATTGACACATCTTTCCTCTGCCCAAATGCACAAAGCACATTCTTCTGCACATTTTTCACAAACACTACTGCTGAAGTATGTCAGTTGTTTGGAAGATTCCACGATGCCAGGCCCCGCTGCACCAGTGGGAACAGGCCAAGACAGATTTTCGTGGGTTTGTGAACTCAAATATTATGAGAATGTATGTTGCTGTCCAAGGTTATTATAACTAACGGCATCATTAGTACCATCCATTTATGTACATCTCCAAAAAAACAAAAACAAACCATAAAGATTATATATTAATAAAGATAAGAAAACAGATACGTTTTAGTATTTTATTTTAGCTCCGAAGATTAAAATGGCTACTTGCTAAATTCTCACACATTGTTTTACTTTTTACAGACTTTTGTACACACACATTTGCATTTATACTACATATTTCTATTTTTATTTATGTATTGAATGTTACATCAGGGTCCGGTCAAGTGGTAACAGAGGGAAACGGGGGCAGATTTTTGACATTCAAATGTCTCTTATTCAGAAACTAGAGGAACTATTGAAATAAGTAAAGTATCAGAATGTAGGAAAGAGTTACACTCCAACAGGGTCAAGTTAAACCTGTGATATTCTTTCAAGTTGTTGACAAAAAATTTAAAAACTCATATCGGTAACGGAGGGAATGAAATATGCAGCACTTTTTGGGCAATAAATCCAAACAGTGATAACTCTTGGTTCTCACTTCCATATCCTTAACAAACTGGTTTGAATATTTGCTTCATATAGTTTTCTACCATATGGTACAAGATTAGGTTGAAAAACCTCTTACTTTTTGACTCATGAGATTTTTTATTAAGAAAGGTCATGGTAACGGAGGGAAAAGTAACGGAGGGAAAATTGTGCAAACAAGTAGAAGGTGCATGATTTTACATCATTTGTCGCTTTTTTCTTCCAAATACTTTAATATTACTTCAAAATGAAAGGAAACTATTTCTATAAAATATGTCAGTCCTTTCAAGCTAATTTTTATCATTTTAAATACTTTTTTTTTTTGGAAAAATCATGTACCTTCATCAACAGTTCAAAGATGGAATAACACAAGATATGATGAAATACATCCATTTATTTACATAATTTTCAGGTCTTTGAAATGATGTACCAAAAATGGTACAGAAAAAAGGTCAACAGTTTCATAAACTAGAGTACATATGTATCTGTTCAATACATTTTTATATCAGATGCATTAACTTGAATTTTTGACCTTGTGTATACTTCTACTTGACTGGGCCCATCAGTTTCACAGATTTCACAGTGTTATTGATCGACCTGTTGGTAATGGCAGGAATGGTAGGAATTTATTTTAATGTATTAATTAATTTATATTTATTGATTGATTGATTGATTTTTTTTTTTTCTGGAGACAATGGCAGAAGATAGTTGGGTAAGGTAAAGGGAGGAGGTTTGGGGGAAGAAAAAAAAAAGGTCACGTATTGTTATAAAATAATAAATAAATACATAAAAAATAAAAAATAAAAGGTAATAGTAGGAATTGCTAATAATAATTCTCACATTCCTCCTACAGATCCAGGTGCTTCCGGCCGGAGCGGAGACCACTCTGTTCAAACAGTTCTTCAGCGACTGGAAGGACAAAGACCAGACCACGGGCCCCTCCAAAGCCTACGCCATCGGACGCATCGCCAAGATCAAACAGGAGCCTTTCGACGCCTCCTCCCTCCACAGCAACAAGGCCATGGCCGCCCAGCACGGCATGGTGGACGACGGCAGCGGGAAAGTCCAGGTGAGGGGCTCTGTGGGGGTGCAGTGGTGAGTGGTGTCACTTCACAGCAAAAAGCTCTCAGGATATATGTATTTTGAGTGGAGTTTGCAGGTTCTCCCTATGACTGGCTGCCTCTTTACGCCATCAACTTAAACATGCTCTGACGTAGAATTTAGAATGCTTTTTCACAAACTTGGAAATAAAATGATCATATATTTCTATAACCTTGTACTGCTCTACATCTACTCCAATCAACAATTAGTTCTAATGACAGTATATTATTGACTTTAACCTCAATTGAATGGAACTGATTTCATTTCATTCATTGAAAATACAAAAATTTTAAGCCCAAATGCATTATGTTCTGTAAAAAACACAACAAACATTAATCAGATCAATTAAACTTGACCTGAGTAAAACTGGTGGTGGCACGTCACCGGCATGCAGTGTTGTGGAGTAACAGATTACATGTACCAGAGTTACATAATCAGAGTACAAATTATGAGTAACTGTATTCAGTTACAGTTACTGTTTAAGTGAGTGGTAATTGGATTACAGTTACTTTGTTGAAATAAATGGATTACACAGAGGTATTTTCCTGTTTTCACATTTTGGGCTATATCCCTTTTTTTTTTTTTTTTTTTGTCCGGTAATTCCACTCATTGCCGGACACTAAACCAGGTCCAAACCAGGTCTAAAACCTAGGTCTAAAACCAGGTCTAAACCAGGTCTAAAACTAGGTCTAAACTAGGTCTAAACTAGGACTAAACCAGGTCCAAACCAGGTCCAAACTAGGTCTAAAACCAGGTCTAAAACCAGGTCTAAAACTAGGTCTAAACTAGGACTAAACCAGGACTAAACCAAGACTAATCTAGGACTAAACTAGGTCTAAACCAGATCTAAAAGTAGGTCTAAAACTAGGTCTAAACTAGGTCTAAACCAGGACTAAACCAGGACTAAAACCAGGTCTAAACTATGTCTCAAACAGGATTTAACAGGACTAAACCATGCCATGTGGACCGTGTCTCCTCATCTTCTATCAATAATATTTTTAATTTGGTTCTGTAAAGTTTGGGCTTTTTATTTTCTTTTAGCAGACAAAACATCTTATGTGAAGATTTCCTCGTCTTTGCTTCTCTACAGCAAATCAAGTAATCCAAAGTATTCAGATTACATTACTCACTTTAAGTAATTTAATAGATTACATTACAAACTACATTTTGGAGTATGTAATCTGTACAATTTAATACATTTTAAAAGTCACCTTCCCAACACTGCCCACATGAGAGTTACAACCACATTCTTCATGGAGATAAGATTCATACTGTGGAAGATCATGTCCAAAAGAATAAGTTTTCCATTCAAACAAGTAGGAGAAGGCCGTCCTCCAGGCCAAGTAGACACAAGAGACAGGCCCATTCAGACTAAGTTCTGTACAAAAAAACCCCAAAAAACAACAACACACACACACGTTATTTCAGTCTCTTTTTTTTAGCTAAAAAGTTACATAAAGTGCCTTTAAGGACAAATGTGCTGTGCATGTTTAACCTTTCTGATGTGGGTGACAGATCTTTCGGGTGGAGGATGGAGCTAGTGTCCCCGTGGACCCAGCCTCCTACGGACACTTCTACGGTGGAGACTGTTACCTGATCCTGTACAGCTACAGACTGGGAGGGCGCGAGCAGCACATCATCTACACATGGTGAGCTCTGAGGGAGACACAGACACACATCAGAGTGTTAGAGGAGCACTGTTGTTTAAATGCTGTTTGTTGTTGTGTTTCTAAAGGCAGGGGCTGAAGTGCACTCAGGACGAGCTGGCAGCTTCAGCCTTCCTCACAGTGAAGCTGGACGACTCTATGGGAGGAGCTCCAGTTCAGGTGTGCGCTTTAAAACAACTAATATTATGCATTATTTGTGTTGTTTTTGGCACTTGTTTTCATGTTTTTGAACTTAAAATAATGACTTCTTCTGACTGTAGACAACTTATTAAAAAGAGGTGGTGTAGGTTTTAACTGTGACCAGGAGGGGGCAGTGTGGATTCATTTTTTTTCATAAGATGACATTTTAGGACTAATTTAGGACAATTTAGAAAAAAACATATATTGTGACTGCAATGAATTAAAATGATTGTAATTTATGTTTTAATATACTTAAAATGAGACAACTTATGATTACTTATTTGATATAATGACACTTTGGTGGTGTTTTGTTGCTGTGTGTGCAGGTGCGTGTGACCCAGGGCCAGGAGCCTCCTCACCTCATGAGTCTGTTCAAGTCTAAGACCATGATCATCCACAGCGGAGGAACCTCCCGGAAAGGAGGACAGACCCAGACGGCGAGCACCCGTCTGTTCCACATCCGCCAGAGCTCATCTGGGGCCACACGTGCTGTCGAGGTACACACACACACACACACACACACACACACACACACACACACACACACACACACACTCATACACACACACACACATACACACACACACACACACACACACCCACACTTATACACACTCATACACACACCTATACACATACATGCTCTTCTGTTTAGCTCTGTGTTACTTTGTACATGAGAGGATACTGTAGTACATGAGAGGATACTGTAGTACATGAGAGGATACTGTAGTACATGAGAGGATACTGTAGTACATGAGACAGTACTGTAGTACATGAGACAATACTGTGGAGAGTGTGTTTTCTGAGGACCCTGTGTGTGTCTCAGGTGGAGGCGAGTGCGTCCAATCTGAACACAAACGACGTGTTTGTGCTGAAGAGTCCCTCCGCTCTGTTCGTGTGGAGAGGAGCCGGGGCCAGTGACGAGGAGATGAACGCAGCCAAACATGTGGTGGGATTCTTAGGAGGAAACCCCTCGACTGTGAGCGAAGGCCGTGAGCCAGGTACGTGCACAGAGGTTCTGCTAAGAACTGTTAGTGTGTTCTTCTTTTGTTAACCACCAAGTTTCTGGATTTGAGCAACGTGATGTTCCTAAGAACAGTGTTGGGAGTAATGTGTTATAAAAGTATCAAATTACTGTAATCCGTTGCTTTTCCCTGTAACGCAGTAATGTTCGACATTACAGGGAAAAAAATAATAATAAATTACTGTGTACAAATGTCAGTAACACGCGTTACAATGCATTTTTAACCTGGATTGAAGTGGTGGGTTTTTTGTTTTTCTTGATACAAATTCTCTAAAATCACTGCGATATCAGCGGCGGTGAAACACCAGAGACATGCCCACGTAGACCGTCAGGTGACCGCAGGCGAAAGGACCAGTGCAGAACTCCACGCTCCATGGGCTTAAACGCAGCTGACACCCGACACCTTCCAAGTTCTAGTCCAAGATTAGTCCTGGTTTGGTCCTGGTTAAACCTGATTTAGACCTGGTTTAGACCTTAGTTTTGGTTTAGACCTGATTTAGTCCTTGTTCGGTCCTGGTTCAGTCCGGGTTCAGCTCTGGTTCAGTTCTGGTTTAGTCCTGGTTCAGACCTGGTTCAGTCCCAGTTTAGTCCTGGTTCAGACCTGGTTCAGTCCTGGTTCAGACCTGGTTCAGTCCGGGTTCAGCTCTGGTTCAGTTTTGGTTTAGTCCTGGTTCAGTCCTCGGTTCAGTCCCAGTTTAGTCTTGGTTCATTCCGCAGAAGTTCCGCATCTTTGTAGTTATTTTGGTGAGAGTAACTTAAAGTGCTGCAATAGTCGTGTCATGTTTTATATTTTAAATCCAGTAATATTGTAATGTAACTAATGACTTTAACCATGTATTTGTCACAATTAGCCTAATTTGTTATTGTAGTACTTGTTCCTAAACATGCATGTTTGGTCTTTTTTAGTAATTACATCTTTTCCTTTATTCTTAACACTAACCTACTTGTGAATAAAAGCACCATCAAATGAAGGAAAGTGAAGGAAAATACTCAATAATTGTCGTTAGATTCATAGAGAGATTTAAATATGAAAAAGTATCATTTGTGACCTACATATGTTAACTGTAACTCAAAGAGAGAAACAAACACATGATTTAAACCCTCGCCCACTACTTTATCATTTGAGTTTGTGTTTGTGTCCCTCAGGTGATTTCTGGTCGACTCTGGGAGGAAAGGCGGAGTACCAGACGTCCAAGGCCCTCCGCGATGTGGTCAACCCTCCGAGACTGTTCGCCTGCTCCAACAAAACCGGACGCCTCTCGGTCAGTCTCCAGCAGCAGTTTGCAGTTAGGAATAATAAATGGAATAATAATAAAATAATAATAATTTTGGTTTTTGATTATTTCTCAGGTTGAAGAAGTTCCGGGGGATTTCACTCAGTCTGACCTGGCCACAGATGACGTCATGCTCCTGGACGCTTGGGATCAGGTATAGTGTTTATATTTCTCCTAAAATGATGTAGAAATAATGTGATAAGACATGAAAGGTAAAAGACAACTAATCCAAGGAGCTTTTCTGTGTTTTTAAAGTCCATACACCTTCACGTTACTCATTTTGATCAATCGTTTCAAATGTTTTCAGTTTGTTTCACGCTGCTTTCTCAGTGTCATAAGCTCTGGTCACAACAATTAGGACAATGAGTTAATTAGTTTAGTTCCATGTCCCTTTCCTTGGAGAACGTTCCCAGATTTGGCGTTTGACAAGCAGTACCCATGTCAGAAAAATTGGGAAATATATGATTACAAATGTTTTTTACTGTGTCTCTTGTGACTGTTTCAGATCTTCATTTGGGTGGGAAAAGACGCCAATGCCGAGGAGAAGACTGGAGCTCCAAAAATAGGTTTGTATCAGAGGCCCCGAGGACGAGACGGTGTTCGGGACAAAATATCACGTACAGGCTCCAGGCTGGATTCACTTTGTGCATCTGAGAGTTCAGGTTCAGAAAAGTATTGGTACTATCATTAGTATTAGAGTATTATGAGTATTATGAGTAAAGTGTTATGAGTACAGTTTTGGTTGTCTCCTTTTAGTTCTCTTGGAGCTTTGGAAACAAGAAGCATTTCTTTACTGAAATAGTCTTCACTACATCTACTGTGTAGCTGTGGTAGTTTTCAATAGGAATACATTTGCAATATTTTATAATAGAACATTTAAAACTACATTGCAAAGGTGTCTGGAGTAATCCTCTCAGGCTCAAATTAAGTTTTAGTAACAGGAAAAATCTGATATTTGGGGAAAATTATCATATGGGGTAGTAATATACAGTCCTGACTTTTTTTTGAGAGACCTTCACATCCAATGTGTTCTGGGATGTTACAGATTTGCAACATTGGCCCGGTGTGGTAAATTAACACTGAAGACTTTATGTGTTCACCACTTTTCATAACAATGAAAACATAAAGCACAGTGTAACAGCTTTACAGTGGCAGAACAACATCACTTTTTTGTGTGGTTCTCCAAGAAACAATTTTTATCCTTTGTAAACAACAAAAGTACTTTGCACTTCTGGCAGGTCGTTTGTGTGTAGACATTCTTGCACAGTCTGCATCGTCCACGTTTATCAGCATGGATGGGAAAAAAGGCTCTTGAGTAAAAAAAGCTCAAAAAATATGGATGTGGAGTAAGTAGGTAATTGACATTTAGCTGTTGCAAATCTGCAACGTCTGCCTGGAGAGGGTTAAAAGCCAGATTAAAGCATAGTACAGTATATCCTCAGATTTGATTTACTAGTGGAAATGAGCTTCTGTGAGTGCAGTCCAGCCTCGAGCTTGGCATTAGCATGCTGTCAAACTCATTATTATAAACATTCACTGCTGTAAATAATTAGAGTGCAAGAAAATGCCTCAAACTGTTTAAGATAAACTTTGTCTGTTTTTCATATTTTAAGATAATAAAGTCCATGTTTTAATAACACCACTGCTCCTCTTCGTCCCTCAGCTAAAGAGTACGTTGACTGTGACCCCTCCGGCCGCAGAGGGACCCCCATCACCACCATCAAACAGGGGGCAGAGCCGCCCACCTTCACCGGCTGGTTCCAGGCCTGGGACGCTCACATGTGGGACACTGACCTTCTGGAGCGCATCCGGGCTCGCTTCTGAGGACACCCAGGACCACCACCCCGTCTAGAGGACCACCACCCACCACCCCGTCTCTAGGACCACCACCCACCACCCCGTCTCTAGGACCACCACCCACCACCCCGTCTCCAGGACCACCACCCCGTCTCCAGGACCACCACCCCGTCTCCAGGACCACCACCCCGTCTCCAAGACAACCGATTTCCACTACCAGTCGATAGTTTGGACAGGCCTTTTCATTCTGTTTTTTCATGACTATTTCCATTGTAGAGAATCACTGAAGGCATCAGAACTATCAATGGACACATACACAGTGCAAAACAATCAGCTACATTCACTTTTTCATTTAGATTTTAGGTTTTTGAATAGCCACCCTTTGCTTGACCCTGATGTGAAATGAAAACCATTTCAGGAGACTTCATCAAGAAGCTCAGTGAAAGAAGGATAAGGGTTTGCAGCACTGTTTACAAAGCAAAGGTAAACTTAAAGGATTTGAATATAAAATCTAAAAAAGATTTCATGAAGTAGTAGTTTCTGTAGTACGTAGTTCCATGTATATTTTACACCGTATATCTGATGTCTTCTGTTTGTATCTAAAATGTAGTAGTAGTAAACATGAAGAAAGGGACCACTGAAAACTGTATGTCCAAACTTTTCACTGGTAATGTACCCACCCAGTCCCCACTGCCCAGCACCTACAGCCATGTTCTTTTTCTACCTGCAGTCCCAAGTGCCAAACCTCATATTTCAGTGCTTCGCGTCAGGCCAACGGTGCAGTGCGCCAAATGACACATTCTCTTTTTACTTTTTACTATGAAGTGTCCGCAGTGCTCTGTGGACTGATGCATTCAGGTGCTTCAAGACATCTCAGTATCGCTTCGTTTGCCTAGAAATGATCTTTGAGCATTAAATAGAGAAGTAGTTTCTTTTTAAAACGTAGTCGTGTTCTGACGCCTGTCCGCCATTTTATGTTTTGATATTTTTTTGCTATAATGAACCCAACTTAATGTTATTTTGTATGTTTTACCCGTAGACTATTTGTAGAGACGGACCGAGCCAAGCTGAAACTATTTGGACACTTCATTTGTGCACTTATGATATTCACTTCAAAACTATTTAAAAATATAATATTGTCGAAATTGTTAAATTGTTAAAAATACCACATACAAAAGTGTGTATACAAAAAACAACGAACTTAAGCGTTTTTCATTTCACAAGCCATAAATTATACTCACTGTTAAAGGTGCAATGCGTAGGTTTTCTGGTGAAGGGTTCGTCACCTGCTTGTCTCCATGGAGAAGTTACAGTATTGCTTTGTCTAGAATGTTCCACAGTCTGGCATTTCACTTATTTTCAAGGTTTTTAGGCTGCATTTGAATAAATATAAGACAGATACGTTTAATGACATACCGTATTTTCCGGGCTATTAGACGCGCTCTTAAGCCTCTAACCGCATCAAAAAACATCCGCTCGCCACAATCCAGAGCGCCCCATACACAAAGCCACTCCGGTGTCCCAGTACGACTTCAGTAAACTGCAAAGCCGCACCACCCGCAGAACACACAAAACACACACGGAGCAGACAGCGACCACACAGCGAAACACACCCACAGACACACTCATCACTCCACACCGACGAGGAACGGAACGAAGGAACGAACTGAAAAAGCGAGTGCAATGTGCCACTTCTAGACACAACTGAACAACTGAGTCACTGTGAACACGCCGACAATCCAGTGGTCCCAGACAGCACCCTCCCTACACACCACAACTGAACAAAGCCCAGAGTCACCGTGAACGAACAAACAAACAAAACCACTCACCCATCACACTGTTGGGTTTCCTTTAAAGTCCGGTGCGGTTTATTTGTGAAAAAAGTTAGAAAATAGACCATTTAATGACAGTGCGTCTTATAATCCAGAGCGACTAATCGTCCATAAAATACCGTGGAACATTTTAGGAAACGCAAATAACATTTCCAATTTTTTCTGGGCGTCTTTGTGCCACGAAACCAGCTGTAATTGAATAAATATAAAGTAGAGTTGTTTAATGTCATGTTGTGGAACAATGACATATCCATAGAAACAAGCAGGTGATGAAGCCCCAACCAAAAAGTTACACAGTGCATCTTTAGAGAGTAAAATGATTATTCTTCAGAGAGCTTCACAGTTTTTCCCCTTAAACAGAAGCGCATCTTTAAGTGTACAAGTGCGTTCTGAGGCTTAAAATGAAATCGGAAAGCAAATAATGCAAAGCAACTTCACTCATGTTTTTAACGTTTACAGAAATATAGAATTTAAATCCAACTTTTTATTTGATATCATAGAAAACAAGTCATTAAATATTGTACGGCAGCTGTCCCGTCGTCTGTCTCTGTAGTTGCTTTCATCTTTGGTACTGAAGTGCTGTGTTTTTGCATGCCGCTTGAAGACACTCCCTCTCCAGCCTCCGCGAAGGAGCTTTGAGATCTGTGTCCGTACTTTTACTTGACCCTTGCTTTTAAATAAACCCTTTACAGTATTTGGATCAAAGTGCGTCTCGTTATTCTTTCTATCATGAGTGTTATGAATGTTACAGCTGTAGTCGTGCGTTCTGTCGGCTCTGCTCCTCGGGCGGTGCTGTTGGGGTGGAGCATCTGTTTCATTTTGAAGTAGAAGAAGAAGAAGACTTGGTTCACATTTTATTAACCTGGATTTGGGCCTAGGTATATATATTTAAAGCATACATACAGATGATAGATTCAAAACACGAATAACAGGACATACTGACTCATGTAACAGGACAGTCTGCAGACAAGACGAAACAATTCAATAAACAGAATAATAATCAAATAAAAGTAAACCATGAGTGTGTGTTTATATGTGTGTTAATAAAACATGTTGAATTTGTGAGCTCAAGAGGAGAAACGAACAAGAAGGGCAATAGAGTAAAAGAAGAAAATAAAATTAAATAAAATAAAATAAAGAGCAGACCTCCATGTTGATGTTATTGCTTTGTCTGGAATGTTCCACAGTGTGGCATTAAACTTTTCTATCTCCATGGAGACCAAATCAGACCAAGTTACAGGTCAGGTCTGTGGAGAGGCGACCCCACTCACAGTGAATGTCTGTTTTTCTAGGGATTTTTGAGCAATAAAACCATGTGTAATTGAATAAATGTAAAGCAGAGCTCTTTAATGTCACACTGTGGAACATTCCAGACAGAGCAATGCCTGGAATGCCTACGCTGCAAGGCCTCCAATAAAACAATAAAATAAACACACACAATGCAATGTTAATACAAGAAAGTACAATGCAAGAGGTCTTATGCATCTGACTGCATGAAATCATTTATTATAATGGCTTGTTTAGATTTAAAGGTTGTATAGAGGATTTTCCAAGGAACGAGAAATCCAGCGACTGTTTGTCCTTTTTCAAATGTTGCGCATGCGAGCTCCTACGTAGAAACGCCTCCTCCCTCCTCCTCCTTACGCCAGAAACAGGTTTGTTTACAGCCGGTGCTGCACATGACTTGTAAACAACTAACTACAGTGTTGGTTAGGCAAGAGCGGAGAAGTGAGGAGCGGGGGGAGCGGGTGTGCGGACATTTCGTTCGCGGACGAGAAGTGAGGAGCAGGGAGAAGAGCGGATCGGGCAGCGGGGACAGGAGCAGGAAAGGGGTGCAGAGAAGGTTGTGCGGAGATTCCGTGCGAATGAACGAGCTACAACACGCAGCAGCAAGCGGACTCTTTCTTTGCCTTGAAAATTACGTTTTCAGACATAGGATATCGCTTTCGTGTCCTGAAAAATGTTTGTCTAGCTCTTG
This sequence comes from Boleophthalmus pectinirostris, assembly GCF_026225935.1. Lineage (NCBI taxonomy): Eukaryota > Metazoa > Chordata > Actinopteri > Gobiiformes > Gobiidae > Boleophthalmus > Boleophthalmus pectinirostris. The sequence goes on from NW_026571095.1 coordinate 4,371,908, forward strand.
GAAATAAAGTACGTTTTCATAATAAGCAGAAGTGACCTGTCCAGGAGTAATTTGGCGACCAGTGCGTCAGTCTTTAGACCCTGCGTTTGCTTCAGTCGCGCCATCGCTGGAATGAATCTTCAAGAATCACCTTAGTTTGGCTTCGCTGCTTTTCCCCTTGTCTTCTTCTTTCAGCGACCTCAAAAACGGACTTTCTTTTGCGGCGAACTGCTCCTGGATTCTTGTCGCCATTGCAACAAACTTTGTGCGAACTGCGAGGAAGATATAGGTAAAAAAAAGCCGCTAAGAACTGTTGCGTTGGTGGAGTAAACAGCGTCTGTGCGGCTTGCGTCTGTGGACTGCGTGACAGGCGTACGTAAACCACGTACGGCGGCGCGCAGGCAAGTCAGTTACGCTAGAAACGTAGGGAGTTTGATTGACAGCCTGTCAGCTCACAGATAACGAGGCAGTGTCGTTATCTATTGGCAAATGTTTAGCCCCACCACGTCCAGAGTTGATGAATTTTTATTCTCTCTTTTTTGGTCATCATAATTACAAGGCTACTGCACCTCTATAATGCTATCATTGACAATTTGAAACAAAAAAAAATCCTCCATACAACCTTTAATGTGACGTGAGGATTAAATTGCAAAAAATCATGACGATATATTTTGAACAAGGGTTTTATTGTTTGGCTAGTAATAAACAAGAATTATAGAACAGTTTTTTGTTGTCTTCCAAAATTATTCTGTATTTTATATCTTTATAAGTTACATTTGGTAAATCTGTGTCATATTCCACCATCCACATTTGGAATGAGTCCCAAAACGTTCTAATACGGCTCCAATAAAAGAACAAATGTTCAACAGTTTCTATTTCACTGTTACAAAAGGTGCAGTTATTGGTCTCCATATTAAAATGTTTTTTTCAAGAATTGTACAGGGGTAAATATCATTTAAAATTTTAAAGTGAGTTTCTTTGGCTTTAGGGGAGATTGGAAATGAGAAATAATTTGTTCTAATTTTTAAAAATTTTCAATGATATTAACTGGAAACTCTTTAAGTACATGGATTCTTTTTAATGGGAGAGGACACAATTTGGTAGTAATAATGTTCCTTATTATTTTATTTGAGCAGTTTTTGTCTTTAAATTCAAATTCATCTATGGTGAGTAAAGGGAATTTGGTGTAATTTTTATCATATCTCAACATGCCACAACTAGATTTAACAATTCTAATGGGAGAGCTTTGATGACTGTATGATATTGCTGTTTTGAGCATTGTAAATTATATTTCTTCATAAGGTTCCCTTTAGAATCTGTTAAATGTGAAATGGACCAAATCCCCTTTCTCACCCAGTCCTCATAATAGATAGATTTTCTTTTGGAAAGAATACATCTGTTGTTCCAGATAGGTACATTATGTGGAGTGAAACTGTGTGTGTGTCATTTTCCATCAGCCCCATCAGCACAGTGTTGGACTGCTGCAGCAACCGGTCATCCCGCTCCTCTGCTCTCGCATTTGCCTCAGCTTCCCTCTCCTCTGCCCTTGTATCTGCCTTCTTCAAGTATTGGAGTATGTCCTCAATACTGTTTTGTCTCTTCCTTTTCCCTGGGTAACAGGAAACAAATGTTAGTACAGACAGACAACGCTACGCTGCAAGGCCTCCAATAAGCAGGTGACATACGCCTAACAAAAAGTTACACAGTGCACTTTTAGGTAAATTACAGATATTTGTATTGCTCAAAAATACCTTAAAACATGCATTCTCCTTGAGGGGCCGGTAGACTGACCCTAGTGATTATCACAGAGTGAACAGAGGAAAGTGAAGGGACAACACAAGATCTCCAGGATGCTCAGAACGATGAGGCTCACACAGCCACAGCAGACCACACAGCAGTCTGCACAGGAGCAGTCTGCACAAGAGGAGAGCAGGTTTTAGAACAAACTGACAGAAAACAACTTTTGGATTCCTCTCAATATCAGACATGTACATCACAGACAAAAGTTTGGACAGTCCTTCTCATTCAGTGTCTTTTTTCCTTAAGTTTACTGCTTAAATACAAACAGAAGGCATCAAATATGTGGCACAACATATATGGAATTATGTAGCAAAGAAAAAAAGGGAATTAACCCTTTGTATTGTCAACAGAATTGCAAACCCTTCAGCTTCTTGTCAGGGTCAACACATACAAAGAGTGTGTGAAGCAGTGACTGAAGTAAAGGGTGACTATTTTGGTCTTTAATCTAAAGGTTTTGTGTTTATCTTTGTTTCCTTCACACATGAGTTCATTCATAGTTCTGATGCTTTCAGTCAGAATCTAAGGTGTAAATAATCATGAAAATGAAGAAGAAACAAACATGAGAAAGTGTGTCCAAACATTTGAACTATGGTGTGAAAAAGGGACAAAAGGAAAGCAGAACAAAAAAGAGGTGCTCTTTGGTCAAGGGACAAAAAGTACAAAAAACAAGGTACTCTCTTGGATGTTAAAATATCTTGAGCCCCAATGTGTTTCAGCCCACTGGCCTTTTTTTTTTTTTACTGAATCTATAAATGTAAAGCCACTGAAACCCTGACATGAGGACACTGATTTTATTCTCTTTGATTCTTTTCTCGTCATTATTCACTGTTTTAAATGTGGTCATTTTGTATTGGTGTTAACATCGCCATCTGGTGGTGTTTTTCACTCACTGTCCCACACTGCAGAAGAGTCAGACTGCAGACCTGCACCCAGAGGACCCGACCTCACAGTCACCACCACGATGACCCCCACACACACGTCCCTCACTGTATTACAACAGTTTACTGTTTAAAGGTGACTATAAGTAACATTTCTTTAGAGCACTTTTCACAGAGATCAGCTCACAGTTGTGCTTCATCTTTAGCTTAAAATATTCCACTTTTATTTCAGACCTGATTTAGACTTGGCTTTGTCCTTGTTTAGTCCTGGTTTCATTGTAGTCCTGGCTCAGTTTCAGTGTTTCTTACCTTTAGACTCAGGTGTGGAGCCAGGAAGAAGTGGAGTTCCTTCAGAAGAAACTGGTCCTGATCAGAGAAATAAACACACTTACATACTTCTGCTTTGGTACATTTAAAGAGGGGGTCTTATGCATTATTTTTGGAGTTTGAGCCATGTTAAAATGTTTCCTCATTAAAACCCTCCTTACAGTTAGAATGATACTGCTCACAAGCCTAAGCCGCCCATGCTCCCACACAGTCATTTTTCATAAATATATAAAAACAGGATACAAAATAATACATCACAACTTCACAAACCTGATACAATGTGCAGAGTTTTATTAGTGAGATACATGCCTGTTGTAGGATTACTGACACAATGTGGAGAACATACAGAGGGGGGACTCTGACTCAAAATGAAACTGAAAGTTGTTTCACATTTTAATACGTTATTTTCAGCAAATACAGAATTTTTTAAACAATAAAAGGACTATGGTGATCTAAATACATGATGAGTTAGTGGTTAATTCCCCATAGAAGTAAATTCCCCTCTTTCACTTGTGTGGAATATTAAACAACTGAGCTCTCTCACCTTCAGTCACCGAAGGCTGGATAAAAATAATTGTTGTATTTCCTGACATTTGAAAAAAACAAAAAATCTCCAATATACCAAAAAGAAATTCTGAAAAATGTGATTTCAATATTAAAAATAAAGGAAAGTAAAACTGTAGAATTTCTTAATCTTCTTGTTGAGCTGAAGTTGGCTTCTCCCTGAGAGCTGCTGTGTCGTCTTTAGCCCTAGACTTCCGTTTTACCTGCTCTGACAATGTACACCGGCAGTGTACACACTCCACTTCCTACTGATCTAAATACACACCAGCAGCATTTGCATTGCAATTGTACATAAAACTTTTACAGCAAGTATTAAAACTAGGATATAAAGGCTTAAATTTAAAAACATGAATTTAAACAATTTCAAAGTTGGATCAGTGATATCCTATCACTAAACAATGTTTATTTAAATCATTAATTGAAAATCTTAGGACATGAGTAATTATTATTAATGGTATAGGACTTATAAGTTAACCAATGCTTCATTCTTAATATGAAAACGAAAATTTACAGTTTTTACTAAAAATTGTTCAAGTTAAGCAAAGTTTTATTTATTTATTTTTTTTAATAGCAAAAAACAAATATAAGCTATATGAGTAAAAGCCTGGACAGATGAGACTGAGTGTAGCCACATACCATACTGTTAAAACTACAACTGAACTTGTGTTTACCACCACAGAACAATTAGATGGATGGTTGTTCTTATAGAGTGTGCAGTGTGGGAGCTTCAGAGCCTCTGTCTTTAGCTTCAGTCTGAGGCAGAGGTTTTTGAGGCAGAGGTGTAGTGAGTCTGGCTCCTCTTCAGTCCGACTGGTGAAGATCCAGTCTGTCAGTGTCCAGCTCTGGGCTTCCCCCTTTCTCACAGCATCTGAAATGACACCAGTGTGTGTTAAACACCCCATTACACCTCTTATTCTTGTAAGGAGTTAGAGTTCAGGTTTTGTGAAGAACATTGTAAGTCATGACAGTGGCTGTGTGATTTGAACATGAAAGGTAAACACTTGATCGGAGAAATCTGTGCACTTACAGAGGGTCAGTCTGTAAACTCCACCACAGCATGTTCTGAAAGAAACAATCTGCACAACAACAGGTGTGATTATAATGTGCATATGTTTAGTTATGAAAGTTAATAAAAGTAGGATAATACAGTAAACTTACACAGGGTCTGCCTCTACATTTTTGGAATTTGGCCCAGCAGAGGGCCAAATTAAACACAGAGGCCACAGTGTTTAATCCAAGTGCAGTATTTACCTCCAGAGGGTCTTTATCATGTCCTTATGTCCATCTTCTTATTAACCATAGTATATTCTGAAACAGAGATGAAAAACATTATTTAACTCATCGGAAATACTTTAGTGCAGTAAAACTGAACTCATTTGTTTTAGTATAAGCCTGAGTATGAGATTGAGACGTATTTCACTGCTGTTAATACACAATACTCTACTACATTTACTTTTACCACAATATTTAAAATATAATAATCAACTTATGATGGTGTTCATAGTCAATATCAGTGTCATTTAGATGTGACACATTAGTGTTCATGTCAACATCTCTCACTGAAAGTCTGAAGCACCGGCTCAAGTCCCATAACAGAAAGTTAGAGACAAAGTCAGATCTGACTCTAAACTAATCTTCACTGTCACAGAAATCATTAAAAGTACTTACTTCTGATCAGCGTGCCGGGCTCCTGATGGGGACACTCAGCAGAAGGACAGGGGCTCCTGATGTCATCTGGGGAAAAACAACACAAGTTTAGGTTGGTTATCTAACGTTAGCTGTTGTTAAAAGTTGTGCTTTGTATTACGTTACGTTATTGATTTAAGGCACGTTGCGTTAAATTATTGTATTAAGGCGGTGCCTTAATACAATAACAAACATGACTGCACTTTTGTCTCAGCTCAACAGTCAACACTCTAGTCTACACAAACAATAATGATCTGTGGTTAAAAAAGTAGCGTTATATAAAAATTGTATTTAGACTGGGATCTAGCTCAAGAGATGGAGTTATCCAGACTCCTGACCTCACATCGTCTTCATCACGTTAGCTGCTACTGTCACTAACTTTTCTACTGCACTCGTCGAAACTGATAAAACACTGATAAAACACAAAAAACATCTCACTTGAGTAGGAACAGAGCTTCAGACAGAGCAGTGCTTCCAGTTAGCAACACATACCCAGAGAATGTTGATGTCATCAGCTGCAAAGTAGTAATATTTATGGCATTTTATAGTATTTGATTATTTTCTTTTGATGATTAAATGTGGTTATTTTGTATTGGGGTTAACACTGTCCTCTGGTGGTGTTTTACATTCTCCTTTTGCATCGTGTCCCTGATGACAACCAGTAGGATGTAATGTGCCCATGGGACACGTGTTTAGACTTGGCTGTGTCAGTTTGGTCGTGTGTACATTTGAGTCCTTGGCTTAGTTCCAGTGTTTCTTACCTTGGTTTGTGTTCTCAAACTCAGATAAGGAACCAGAAAGAAGTGGAGAGCTTTCAGAGGAGCCTGATCCTGAACAAAGGAATAACACTTACTCTACCAGCCAAAAGTTTGGACACACTTTCATTTTATCAGAGTGTGCGTCAGAGCACATCTACTGGAGGGGCGTGGGTCACCAGCAGGGGGGCAGTGCCATTTGAGAAATATTTTAACGTGGTGGAGTCATACACAGCAGAAATGCTTCAAACACGCTGTTCTTAAACAGTATTAGGCTAATTATGTGTTGTTATTATTATCATTATTATTAATATTATTAGTTGCAATAGTTGTTGAGGCTGTGTGGTAGACGATACGCACACAAGACAATAATAAAAGGTTGAGGTTTATTAAAAACAATAAGGCCTGCCCCTGGTTGTAAACATTAAACAACAGCCTCTCGTCAAAACACCTCTGAACAACATTC